>NC_056067.1:64393254-64694325 GCF_016772045.2 Ovis aries
CTGGGACTGTAAGACAGTCAGTTAGATGGATGCATTGCTCCGAATCTGGATAGTCATAGTTTTGAAAGAGGAGAAAGACCTGAGAGACCTCTGCATCCAACATAAAAGAATGGTTGAATCAGTTATTTCACTTGATAGTAAATTATGCAGCTAATAAAAGTAATCATTCGAGATTTTTCCCATAAGGAAAAATTTGTGTGACGTGTTTTCATATAATGATGAGCCTATGTCTTCAAGCAGTTCTTAACAAACGAAAATTCTGTTTTCTAAGATAAAACACTTGGCTTCCCAGGTGGCTCAGTGGTAAAGAGTCCACCTGCCAATGCAGGAGACACGGGTTCCATCCCTGGGTCAGGAAGATTCCCCTGGAGGAGGAAATGGCAAACCACGCCTGAAAAAGTTGCGGACAGTTTTTTTCTTGCCTGAAAAAGTCCATGGACAGAGGAGCCTGGGGGGCTCCAGTCCATGGGGTCACAAAGAGTCAGACACGACTGAGCGTGCACAAGATATTAAGTATTTCTTTTACTAAAATATTTTGAGGAAAGACTACCCAAAAGTTGTTGGGTTCTGTTCCTGTTACTCCATAGAGTACAGATGAGAGGCCTCACGCGGAGAGTTTATCGCGTGCCAAGCGCAGGGTGGGCACTATGCTCGACTGCACTGTCCTAACCGGGAAGACTCGATTTGGCTGGATTCAGTTTTCCTCTGAGACCCGAGTACACGAGCGTTGGTTTGTGGTAAAAAGGAAAGCTCAAGAATACTTGAACCTCTCTTTCACCTGTGCTCATCTTTTCCTGTCACCTGGCACGTCAGGTGCCCCCAGCCCCAGCCTTATTTTCACCAGGACACCCCATTCCTGCAGAGACCTCCTCCTTCACCTCTCATCTCATGGAGGAATGTTTCCTTGAAATATGCTTATAGCATTCCTGCCTGTTGTTCCAGGGGTCAGACTTATTCAGGGATGTGGCCGTAGTCTTCTCCCAAGAAGAATGGGAACAGCTGGCACCCACTCAGAGGGATTTGTACAGAGACGTGATGTTGGAGACCTATAGCAACCTGGTCTCACTGGGTAAGGCGGTGCGGTCTGTTACTTTGGAGGTTACCCGGGGCCACATGGGTTCCTTGTCAATGTCGAGGGTCTTTTGAGTGGTTAAAGGGCAGCTGCTTGGCCTGAGGCTGCGTCTGTCCCCACCTTCCTGTGACTCTTCTATTCCTTGGGCTTTCTTGCCTGTCCTGCTTGTTGACCCTGGATCTGAATTCTGAGGCCCCATAGCATAACTGGCTGGCATGTTTTTCTGTTACATCCAGGTCTTGCCATTTCCAAACCTGATGTGATCTCCTTCCTGGAGCAAGGCAAAGAGCCCTGGACGGTGGAGGAAGTGGCGACAGGAGGCCTGTGCCCAGGTGAGTGAGGCGTGTGTGGGAGGAGAGAACACAGTGTGGTTGACTGCCCAGTGGGCTGACGAGGCGGCAGGCACTTTGCGTTGGAGCTCACCTTCAGCACAAGCTGGAGCACCCGGGCTTGGACCTGGGCCTCTGCTGCGTATGTTTGTTCCCCAAGGCCTTCTCCAGGACCGCACAATACGCACCGTTCACACCTGTGCTGGCTGAGGAGCCACTGGCCACACGTGGCCGTGGAGATTTAAATTCACTATAAGTAGATACATTTTTTTTTTTGGCTATGCCTCCAGGCTTGTGGAACCTTCAGGCCCCGACTAGATGTCGCACCCAGGCCCTCGGCAGTGAAAGCGTGGGGGTCCCAACACTGGGCCACCGGGGAATTCCCTACAGTCATGTCCATTTCCAAATTCAGCACCTCACTTGCACCTGACACGTTCCAGATGTCCAGTAGCTGCTTTGTGGCTAGTGGCTGCTCTGCTGGACAGTGCCGATACAGAATGCTTCCATCACCAGATAAAGTTCTTTGTCACGAATGACTGCCTTCAGCTTCAGCTTCTCGCTTGAACTCGATACCTGTATCCTGTCAGCCCCACTTGGACGTCCACCGGACACCTGGAGCTGACGTCCCAAAGGGAGTCCTTGGCCGTTCCTGACAGGGGTGCCCCTCCCCGTTTCTTCTGCACATCAGTGCCAGGGGACTCGACCCGACTTGCTTAAGTCAAAAGCTGCCGAAGCATCCCTGACTTTTCCCTCTCACACACGTATCCAGTCTGCCAGCAGGCCCTGTTAGCGCTACCTCGGAGTAGACCCAGAATCTAAGCACGTCTCACCAACAAGCAACACTGCCGCCCCCCGCTTGCCCCACCACTTGGAGCTGCGGCGGCCCCTCCCCCCACGCTGCGTCCGCTCTTGTCCACCGCCGGGCGGTCTGCACACGGCAGCCAGAGTGTGAGTGCGTGCTGTGTGCACATTTCCTGATGTCAGACAGTACTGTTACACGTGTGTGTCTGTGTGTGGCTCTGTGTGTGCGGGTGTGTGCGTGCGCGCGCATGTGTGTGTATTCGTCCGTGCTCAGTCGTGACCGGCTCTTTGCAGCCCCATGCGCTAGAGCCCGCCGGGCTCCTCTGTCCTGGGATTCTCCAGGCAAGAATACTGGAGGGGGCTGCCATTCCCTACCCCAGCGCTCTTCCTGACCCAAGGCTTGGGCCCACATCTGTGTCTCCTGCACTGGGAGGCGGAGTCTCTACCCCTGTGCCGCCTGGGAAGTCCTCAGTCTTCAGCGAGGGTGTGTTACATCTCTGCTCACAGCTTGCCCGTAGCTTCCTGTCTCACTCAAGAGACAAGCCCGAATCTATGCCATGGCCTAGAAGGCTCTATACTGTAGCCATCAGCCATTTGTGCTGTGGCTTTTAACTACAACTTTTAACTAAGATGAAAGGTAACACTCCATGTCACATCTGCCCACGCCACGCTTCAGGTGCTGAGCAGCCGCGAGCAGCTGGGGGCTGCCCTAGGGGACAGTGCCGAATAGGCCGCTTTCAGCATCCCCGCGACTTCTGTCGGCCTGAGGTGCTCTCTCTAATCTGCCGCCTGCCTCCGCCCTGACTCCATCTCGCACCGCCCCACGCTGCTTGCTCCGTTCCAGCCACACCGGCCTCTCTTGCTGTTCCATTCACATAGTTTGGCAGGTGTCTTCCAAGGTCCCGACAGGACGTCTTCCAGGTCTTGCCAGCTATGTGGTCTGTGTCACAGCTCCTCAGCTCTGCGGTAGGGGCACGAGAGCGGACGGTGCAAGTCCACCCATGCCGGCTTCGACGCATCAAGCGTATCCCAGTTTTGAGGCTTTGTCCCCAGCTCTCCTTTGCCTGCGGTGCTCCTGCTCTGGATGGGGGTTTCTCAGCCTCAGCGGTGGGATAGTTCTTCATCAGGGAGCTAGTTGAGGCGGGAGGACGGGATGTCATTCTATGCACGGCAGGATGTTTAGCAGCCTCCCTGGCCTTCCCTCCGTTGTAAAGCCAAAAATGTCTCCAGACATTACCAGATGTTCCCGAGGGGGTGTATGTGCGGGCGTGGGTGTGTGTGTGCGTGGTGTGTGTGCGGGCGTGGGTGTGTGTGTGCGTGGTGTATGTGCGGGCGTGGGTGTGTGTGCGTGGTGTATGTGCGGGCGTGGGTGTGTGTGCGTGGTGTATGTGCGGGCGTGGGTGTGTGTGTGCGTGGTGTATGTGCGGGCGTGGGTGTGTGTGTGCGTGGTGTATGTGCGGGCGTGGGTGTGTGTGTGCGTGGTGTATGTGCGGGCGTGGGTGTGTGTGTGCGTGGTGTATGTGCGGGCGTGGGTGTGTGTGTGCGTGGTGTATGTGCGGGCGTGGGTGTGTGTGCGTGGTGTATGTGCGGGCGTGGGTGTGTGTGTGCGTGGTGTATGTGCGGGCGTGGGTGTGTGTGTGCGTGGTGTATGTGCGGGCGTGGGTGTCTGTGTGCGTAGTGTATGTGCGGGCGTGGGTGTGTGTGCGTGGTGTATGTGTGGATGTGGGTGGGTGTGTGTGTACGTGGTGTATGTGTGGGCGTGGGTGTGTGTGTGCGTGGTGTATGTGCGGGCGTGGGTGTGTGTGTGTGCGTGGTGTGTGTGCGGGCGTGGGTGTGTGTGTGCGTGGTGTATGTGCGGGCGTGGGTGTGTGTGCGTGGTGTATGTGTGGATGTGGGTGTGTGCGTGTGCGGGCGTGTGTGTGTGCGTGGTGTATGTGTGGACGTGGGTGTGTGTGTGCGTGGTGTATGTGTGGGCGTGGGGGTGTGTGTGCGTGGTGTATGTGCGGGCGTGGGTGTGTGTGTACGTGGTGTATGTGCGGGCGTGGGTGTGTGTGTGCGTGGTGTATGTGTGGATGTGGGTGGGTGTGTGTGTACGTGGTGTATGTGTGGATGTGGGTGTGTGTGCGTAGTGTATGTGCAGGCGTGGGTGTGTGTGTGTGTATGTGTGGATGTGGGTGGGTGTGTGTGTACGTGGTGTATGTGAAGGCGTGGGTGTGTGTGTACGTGGTGTATGTGTGGATGTGGGTGTGTGTGCGTGGTGTATGTGTGGATGTGGGTGGGTGTGTGTGTACGTGGTGTATGTGAAGGCGTGGGTGTGTGTGTACGTGGTGTATGTGTGGATGTGGGTGTGTGTGTACGTGGTGTATGTGTGGATGTGGGTGTGTGTGTACGTGGTGTATGTGTGGATGTGGGTGTGTGTGTGCGTGGTGTATGTGCGGGCGTGGGTGTGTGTGTACGTGGTGTATGTGCGGGCGTGGGGGTGTGTGTACGTGGTGTATGTGCGGGTGTGTGTGTGCGTGGTGTATGTGCGGGCGTGGGTGGGTGTGTGCGTGGTGTATGTGCGGGCGTGGGGGTGTGTGTACGTGGTGTATGTGCGTGTGTGTGTGTGTGCGTGGTGTATGTGCGGGCGTGGGTGTGTGTGTACGTGGTGTATGTGCGGGTGTGTGTGTACGTGGTGTATGTGCGGGCGTGGGTGTGTGTGTGCGTGGCGTATGTGCGGGCGTGGGTGTGTGTGTGCGTGGTGTATGTGCGGGTGTGGGTGTGTATGTGCGGGCGTGGGTGTGTGTGTGCGTGGTGTATGTGTGGATGTGGGTGTGTGTGTGCGTGGTGTATGTGCGGGCGTGGGTGTGTGTGTACGTGGTGTATGTGCGGGCGTGGGTGTGTGTGTATGTGGTGTATGTGCGGGCGTGGATGTGTGTGTGCGTGGTGTATGTGCGGGCGTGGGTGTGTGTGTGCGTGGTGTATGTGCGGGCGTGGGTGTGTGTGTACGTGGTGTATGTGCGGGCGTGGGTGTGTGTGCGTGGTGTATGTGTGGATGTGCGGGTGTGTGTGCGTGGTGTATGTGCGGGCGTGGGTGTGTGTGTACGTGGTGTATGTGTGGGCGTGGGTGTGTGTGTGCGTGGTGTATGTGCGGGCGTGGGTGTGTGTGCGTGGTGTATGTGCGGGCGTGGGTGTGTGTGTGCGTGGTGTATGTGTGGATGTGGGTGTGTGTGTGCATGGTGTATGTGTGGGCGTGGGTGTGTGTGTATGTGGTGTATGTGCGGGCGTGGGGGTGTGTGTGCGTGGTGTATGTGCGGGCGTGGGTGTGTGTGTATGTGGTGTATGTGCGGGCGTGGGTGTGTGTGTGCGTGGTGTATGTGGGCGTGGGGGTGTGTGTGCGTGGTGTATGTGCGGGCGTGGGTGTGTGTGTGCGTGGTGTATGTGTGGATGTGGGTGTGTGTGCGTGGTGTATGTGTGGATGTGGGTGTGTGTGTGTGGTGTATGTGCGGGCGTGGGTGTGTGTGTACGTGGTGTATGTGTGGATGTGGGTGTGTGTGCGTGGTGTATGTGTGGATGTGGGTGGGTGTGTGTGTGCGTGGTGTATGTGCGGGCGTGGGTGTGTGTGTGCGTGGTGTATGTGTGGATGTAGGTGTGTGTGTGCGTGGTGTGTGTGCGGGCGTGGGTGTGTGTGTGCGTGGTGTATGTGTGGATGTGGGTGTGTGTGTATGTGGTGTATGTGCACGCGTGGGTGTGTGTGTACGTGGTGTATGTGCCAGGCGTGTGTGTGTGCGTGGTGTATGTGCGGGCGTGGGTGTGTGTGCGTGGTGTATGTGTTGGCGTGGGTGTGTGTGTGCGTGGTGTGTGTGCGGGCGTGGGTGTGTGTGTGCGTGGTGTATGTGCGGGCGTGGGTGTGTGTGTGCGTGGTGTGTGTGCGGGCGTGGGTGTGTGTGTGCGTGGTTTGTGTGCGGGCGTGGGTGTCTGTGTACGTGGTGTGTGTGCGGGCGTGGGTGTGTGTGTGCGTGGTGTATGTGCGGGCGTGGGTGTGTGTGTACGCATTCATGTGCGCACAAATCTTCCCTGATGAGACTCAAAGCCACCGTGTGACACGGGAGCAAAATCCTGTCCAGAAACAGTTTCTGCGACATACAGTGTACTCTAAGAGAATTTGAAATGGGACGTTATGCAGCAAGCATGACCCCTGGGCGTGAGTGAGGTCAGGTGTGGGATGAGCGTGGGGAGAGGGGGCACACGCCTAACACGCTCAGGCTCCGGGAATTAGGGCATGGGCGTCGGGGAGGCTGTTATTCTGCCTACCACACCAAGAGCACCCGAGGCCGGATTTTTGCTTTCTCATCTGAGTTTTGACAGAGTGTGTGTGAGGTGCTCAGTTTGTTTACTCCTCCGTCCTGTGGGTTTGTGTCATATTTAAAGAGAACTTCACCCTTTCAAAAGGTTAGGAGTCTGCTGTGATTTTTTTCTAGCTTATTTACCATGAACTTTACTATCCGTATTGAATTTTCCTACCGTGAGATGTGATGTCACGTTACTGTCCAGATTATCCAGTTGTTCAAGCGGCATTTATCAGTTTCTCTCCCCTTCACTACTGTATAAAGCCAGCTTTGCCATCTGCTTTATCATCTGCGTATCGGAATCTATTTTTGGACTTTCTGTTGTAGCCCATTAATCTCTAACCATGTGTCTATACCATTACTGTTTTAATTTATTAACAGTTTAAATGTATTATATATCTGGTATTAGCCCCTCTTCATTCTTGTTTTTCAGAATTTTCCTGGCTGTTCTCATTTACGTTTCTATCTAAACCCTAGAATCAGAATATTTGCTTTCAAAAAAATCATGCATTTTTTTTCCTTACTGTAATCACTGTAAATTTATAGATTAAGAGAAAACTGATTTTATCCTATTGAAGAACATGACAGGCTTTTCCCTTCCTTTATGACCATATCTGATGAAGATTTTCACATTTTCTTCCTCGATTTTGTATGTCTTATTACATTTATTCCTAGGTAGTTTATATTTATTGCTGTTGAAAATGGCATAATCTATAATATGGATTAATACAGCATTCATCCATATTATACTCCAACTGGTTATTTTCTAATATGACAAAAGCTGGTCAGATCTTCAGATGAATTTTGTAGCTGACCCAATTAATTGAATTTTCTCATTATTTATGACGGATTTTTATGAAACTCTTGAGCTTTCCAAGCATTTGATTATATATATATAATATAGATATATCTGCAAATGGTGATGTTTTTACATTTTTCTATCTTACAGGTTTTTTTCTCTTGCCTGACTAGGGTGCTGATTATGTAGTACCCCCAGAACAGTATTAAGAAGGGTTTTACATACTAATCTTGTTTTTGACTTTAACAGGAATATTTTTAGTAACTTCTATTAAGCATAATATCAGCCATAGGAATGACATAGAGATATTTTCTTCACTTAAAGAAGCATCTACTTTTTCATATTTTATTTTTTTCCTTTCAATCTATAAAATATAGATTACATAAATAGATTTGCTAATACCAAACTCTGAATACTGAATCTCATGCCTGTTGGCCATCTGTATGTGTTCTTTGGAGAAATGTCTATTCGAACCCTTTGCCCATTTTAAAATCAGGTTATTTTTTTGTTGCGTTTTATTTCTTTGTATTGTCTGTATATTACCCCTCTACAGATACATGGTTTGTAGATGTTTTGTCCCGTTCTGTAGGTTGCCTTTGCAGCCTGTTGATTTTTGTCTCTGGCGCACAGTTTTTAGGTCTGATGTTCCTGTTTGTCCGGTTTTGCTTCTGGCGCCTGCTCTTTCGGTACCATATCCAGAAAATCAGTCAGGTGCGGTGTCATGAAGCTTTTCCCTTGTTTTCTTCTAGGCGCTTCATATCTTAGGTGTAGGTCTTTAATCCATTTTGAGCTGTTTCATCTAATGTAAGGTTGGGGTCCCCCTTTCTTTTGCATGCGGATATCCAGTTTCCTCAGCCCTGTTTGTTGAAGAGCTTGTCTTTTCCTCAGGGTGTGGCCTTGGCACCCTTGTTAAAGATCGTTTGACCGTACGTATGAGTGTATTTCTGCTGTCCCCATTGTGTTCCCCGGCGGAAATACCTTCCTTTATGGCAGATCCACAGTTTTGGTTACTGTAGCTCTTTTAACATGTTTTGAAGTTGGAAGTGAGAGAGGCCTCCAACTTTGTTCTTCCTTTTCAAGATTGTTTTGGCCATTCGGGATCCTTTAAGGTTCCATTTGAGGAAACCAACCAAAACAAAACCATAAAACTGTCCGTAAGCTTTTTAGACATGACCTCATTGGTTGTCAGAAACAGCATCTACTAATGCTAAATTAAAAAACTGCACCAGATCTTGTCAGGAAAATGTAAAAATAATACAGAGGACCGCACTATCATTTTTGCTATTTTGCAACTTTACAAGGAGAAGAGAAGCTGAAAGTTGGAAAATCAGGGCTCTCTTTGTAAAGTCACTTCACAGTATATGATTAGAGACAGCTTAATTTACATGAGTGCAGAAGCGTTCATGGAATAAACACTGTACTCTGCCATCACTCCACAAAACTAACCTGTGTCAGCTGTCTTGACGGCATATGCCGCAGTTTGGAGGGAGGCGTGCTTTCAGTGGCATGTCCTTCGAGACAGCTGTTCTGGTTTTTTTTTCCCACATTGCCCAGAACACCAATAATGTGTGATCACTTTAATTCCTAAAACCAGACTTCCACTTGGGCATAGTTACATGATCCCAAACTCACTTCCTTCTGTCCACCAGGCTGGCTGTAATAGTCCACGGCCACTGCAGTCTTTCGGTTGCTCTTTATACGACGGTGGCCAGATGTTGCTGACCGCTGAGTAGATGGACCACGGATGCGGAGGTGGTCATTACAGTGGCAGTGTTTAGAATCTGCCTTCCCACAGCTCTTAGAGCACAGTGCAGAGACTCACGAAGAGCGCTTCCCTCTTGAACAACGAAACATGGTGTCTGATCTTGTCACATAGTCTTATAATTACAGCTTCGTGTGTATGCATACACTGTGGTTGTGGTACAGATTTCTGAGGCGACAGCAGCATCATTCCCACACGATTGATACTTCTTTTACAAACTTTTCATCTGTATTGTCAAAGTAATTTTTTATTCCTGTAGTTTTTGCTTAATAACTTCACACAAAAAACAAATGAATAGTGGTCTCTGATATGCTACCATAAGAAGCAGACATGCCCCCTACAAAGTCCTCTTTGGCCTCCTCATAAACTTCATGAACACATTCAAAAGCACCCGTTTACTTTCCCCATAGTTCCCTGCATGAAGCTGCAGCCAATTCTTTATTAGCCAAATGGGACTGATTTCCATGATTGCAGTAACACAGGCCACTGCGGTGGAAATCACGTGCCAGGTACATGAATCAAGCTCAGCAACACCATTCAGCCCTTCCTTGCAGTTTGAATAACCAGCAAAGAATATGCTCTGGAAGAGGCCACCTTATTCAGTTTGGGCCTAATCGTCCAAACAAGGAACAAGGCTCTCCTTTTTCCCAGGTCACTTTTAGGCAACAGGAAAGTCCAGCAGAGACTGGTCCAGCTGACAGTAGCTGTAGCTGTGGTGTTCAGCTAAATGTCAGGGACAGAAAGCGCCACAGCAGAAGACCACAGCTGTGTCTTCCGCTGGACATGTGAAAACAGCCCTGCTGTACACCACGCCCTGCCACGCAGATGCACCATCGCATTCCTCTGGCCAGAGAAGTCTCTAGTCAACCCTCTCTATCGTTTTTAAATATCCACTTTATTGATGTACAATTTACAGCAAATTAAATGCCTGCATTTTAAGCATATTTTAATGACTATAGACAAAGGTATACACTTACATGACCACTACCACAGACAAGATAAATTTTCATCACCCTGAAAATTTCCTTTGTGCTTCTTCCCACACAGTCGTTTGTACCCCCTGGCCACAAGCAACAAATGATTTGCTTTCTGTTACTCTTAGGTTTTTCTCTTCTAGGGTTTCACAGAAATTCATTTTTTAAAACCATGGTTCAGCAGTGATTCTGCTCCACGTTAACATTTTAGAACTATTCTTAATGATTTCTCTGATTACCTCATTCACCTTGATTTATGGTATTTCCTCTTTCTCTGCTCTATTTGTCCATTTTCTAATTTCTTAATCACATTCAAGAGCATACAGATATTATCTTGAGTCTCAACTTTCCAATGTTTACTATAGAAGTTCCTTTTTCTGTGAAAGGAAAAAACACACACATGCTTGTTTTGTTCTTTTTCAGTGCTGAAGTCCAGGTACGATACTAAGGTATTCTCTCCAAAGCGGCAGAGTTTCGAAGTACAGTCACCCCCGTGGGAGATAATGGAAAGCCTTACCAGCTACGGTCTTGAGTGCTCAAGATTCCAAGATGACTGGGAATGCAGAAGTCATTCTGACAGGGACGAGGGAAATCCCGATGGACATCTGAGTCAAATGATAGTCGAGAATGAAGAAATACCCACTTTTGACCAGCCAGCACCCCTTACTTTTTATCAGAAAATTCATACTGGAGAAAAACCCTATGGATATAATGAATGTACAAAAGACTTCTGGCAAGAGGACTTCCTTATTAATCATCAGGGGATTCAGACTAATGAGAAGCCCTATAAGTGCAAGGAATGTGGGAAGGCCTTTAAATACGGTTCACGACTAATTCAACATGAGAATATTCATTCTGGCAAGAAACCATATGAGTGTAAGGAATGTGGAAAGGCCTTCAATTCTGGTTCAAATTTCATACAACATCAGCGAGTTCATACTGGTGAGAAACCTTATGAATGTAAGGATTGTGCAAAGGCCTTCAGTCGAAGCTCACAGTTGATTGAACATCAACGAATTCATACTGGTGAGAAACCCTATCAGTGTAAGGAGTGTGGCAAGGCTTTCAATCGGATCTCACATCTTAAAGTGCATTATAGAATTCATACTGGCGAAAAACCCTATGCATGCAAGGAATGTGGGAAAGCCTTTAGTCATCGTTCTCAGCTGATTCAGCATCAGACTATTCACACTGGCAAGAAACTCTATGAGTGTGAAGAATGTGGGAAGGCCTTTAATCAAGGCTCAACTCTTACTCGACATCAGAGAATTCATACCGGTGAGAAACCCTATGAGTGTAAGGCATGTGGGAAGGCCTTTAGGGTGAGCTCACAACTTAAGCAGCATCAGAGAATTCACACAGGAGAGAAACCCTACCAATGTAAGGTATGTGGTAGGGCTTTCAAACGGGTCTCCCATCTTACTGTGCATTACAGAATTCATACAGGTGAGAAGCCATATGAATGCAGGGAATGTGGGAAAGCCTTCAGCCACTGCTCACAACTGATTCAACATCGGGTAATTCATACTGAGGAAAAGCCCTATGAATATAAGGAACATGGGAGGACTTTAAGTCATGATTCAGCTACCATTCAACATCAGAGAATGCATGATATAGAAACACAAGTGAATTTAATAAATGTAGAAAAGCCTTCCATCAGCACTTACCCCTTATTAATCATCAGAGAATTTATGTTAGCAAGCAATCATATGAATGGCAAGAATGGGAAGAGTCCATTAGCTTAGGCTAATCACAACTTACTCTATATCTTGGAGAAAGACTTGAAGGATGTCATGCAAGTGAGAATTCCTTTATTCAGAGCTTTCTTTTATCCTGAGTAATAAAATTCATATTGAAGAAAAATTATATGGGTGCAACTTTTTTTAGACCATGATTGTCAAAGACAGATAGGTTGGAGGAAATTTTGTCTCTAACACATTCCAAAGTTACATTTTCTCACCACAGTGTAATAGTTTCAACAATAGCCAAAAGTGAGTTTTCTTGGAAATTTGAAAACAAAACGCCAAATTACTCCTGGGTTAACAGGAAACTAAATCATGCAGTTAGCACCGATGGTAATGAAAACAAAGAGAAGGAGAATTTTACATGCCAAGAAATGTGGGGTGTGGCTGAAGCCACTCGGGAGTTTTTTATGCCTTTAAGTGCATGTAAACATGAAAACCGGAAAGATAGTACTCAAATATATTAAATGTACTATTTAAGAAGCCAGAAAAGAATACCAAATGCCCTGATGACAGACAATAGGAAAGAGAGGCAGAAAATGAGGAGATAGGAAGTAGCTGTCCTGCATTCTCTCCTGGGGCTTCCCTGGTGGCTCAGGGGTAAAGAAGCCATCCGCCAATGCAGGAGCTGGAGGAGACTCCGGTTCCAGCCCTGAGTTGGGAAGATCTCCTGGAAGACGAAATAGCAACTGGCTCCAGGATTCTTGTCGGGATAATCCCATGGACGGAGGAGCCTGATGTGCTAACAGTCCATAGGGTCACAAAGACTCGGACACAACTGAGCCGACTCAGCACACATCCTACAATAATCTCAGTTTTATTTCTCTCTGATCCAAGGGAAATTAAGTTTAGGAGACTGTTTCTTAATTTTCAGGTTGTTTGTTTGGATTATCTTTTATAACTTGTCACAGACAGAACAGGTTGGTTGCCTACCTAGCAGCCATACCCAATTCCCATTCTGTTGGTAGCATCTGTGTCTTGTCTTAGACTCTGAAGATGTCAGATGCCAATTTTCAGCCTCCTTTGTAGCTCAAGATGGCCCATTCATTCCAGTGTATGGCCAGTATATTCTAGGGATCTACAGGGTCTTCAGGGAAAGATCGTCCTCATTCAGAAGAGACAGATATATTAGGAAGACTCCCTCTTTCATTTCTTGCTTTTAAACATTTTTCTCTGAGAACCTGATGCCTGGAGCTGTTACAGTCATCTTGGAACCAAGAACAGAAAAGAGAGGACCTCAAAGAGGCTGACCCAGGACCCTAACAACACGGAGTTACACGGCCAATTTGAAACTGTCTGTTTGATGCTTTTGTTATATAAGAAAAATCTTTATTGCTTAACTTACTCTCAATCGAATATTTTGTAAACTTGCAGCTAAAAGCATTCTAAATGACCAGCTGCAAATTTTACTTTATTATGATTGGTAAAAGTGGCCTGCAAGTATCTACTGTTTTGAGTCACTTACTAAGAACCCTCCCTTGGTTTTTGTCTCAGAGCGATTATTTATTTATACGTGTGAAAGTCAACGTTCCACTCAGCCCGGGGCTGGATCAGAGCTCTTTGTGGGTGGCGGGGAGGGTATTTGGCGGTTCAGGGGAGGTGAGGGATGAGCAAGTCTTAGCTCTTCTGCCTCGACACTACCTTTCTCAGCAACCATGGCAGTGGGGCCCGTGTCCAGCCCCAAACGGATCCCAGCCTTCTTGAAGATTCTTGACATAGGATCCATAGACCCCAGAAACCATTTATGGCTGTGGGCAATTTTGAATTTTTTTTAATTTGCATTTTCCCTAGGAAGATTGTAATTGTGTGGATTATCCACGATATCTGAGTCTTCCCCAAAATATTGACAAAACCAATACTGGATAGAATCTAAAGTTTCTCAAGGCACATTTTACCCAGGAATTATTGCCACAGGGCCAGAGGCCTTTGTCCAAAACTGGGCTCCATTCCAAATATAACAAGTGGGAATTTATAGTCAAAGAGCAAGGTGGGGAATCACTGGATGTGCAGTTAACAAAGACAAGTCATCGAAGATAAGAGGGAGAATCTGGCTAAATGGACTTCATAGGATTCTTGCTGAAGGCCGTCGAGAGTGAAAAGATGTTAAGGGTTGGGGTAGGAGTGGGGAGTCTTGATAAACTGATCCAGCAGAATTCTTGTCAAACTGGACTCAATGGGTTAGGAACAGAACCCGAGATTGGAGCCTTGAGGGCCTGGAGAAGCCTAGCTAGTTAGTTCAAGGAGAAGGTCTCTGTGTGTTTAGAGAAAGACTGTTACTGACATCGAGATAAATAGATCTGATAGAGCTGTATGCAGACACAGATATCTCCATCTCTGTATGTGTAGATAGCCCCCAACTCAGGATGGTCCAGTTTAGGATTTTTTTTCACTTTACAGTGGCTTGAATGCAATATTCTTCAAGAGATGGGAATATCAGACCACCTTACCTGGCTTCCCTGGTGGCTCAGATGGTAAAGCGTCTGCCTGCAATGCAGGAGACCAGGGTTCGATCCCTGGGTTGGGAAGATCCCCTGGAGAAGGAAATGGCAACCCACTCCAGTACTCTTGCCTGGAAAATTCCATGGATGGAGGAGCCTGGTAGGATACAGTCCGTGAGGCTGCAAAGAGTCGGACACGACTGAGCAACTTCACCTTCACCTGACCTGCCTCCTGAGAAATCTATATGCAGGTCAAGAAGCAACAGTTAGAATCTGACATGGAACAACGGACTGGTTCCAAATTGGGAAAGGAGTACCTCAGGGCTGTATACTGTCACCCTGCTTATTTAACTTATATGCAGAGTACATCATTCGAAATGCTGGACTGGATGAAGCACAAGCTGGAATCAAGATTGCTGGGAGAAATATCAATAACCTCAGATATGCAGATGACACCAACCTTATGGCAGAAAGCAAAGAACTAAAGAGCCTCTTGATGAAAGTGAAAGAGGAGAGTGAAAAGTTTGGCTTCACACTCAACATTCAGAAGATTAAGATCATGGTATCTGGTCTCAACACTTCATGGCAAATAGATGGGGAAACAGTGGAAACAGTAACAGACTTTATTTTGGGGAGCTTCAAAATCACTGCAGATGGCGACTGCAGCTATGAAATTAAAAGATGCTTGCTCCTTGAAAGAAAAGTTGTGACCAACCTAGTTCAGTTCAGTCGTTCGGTCTTGTCTGACTCTTTGCAACCCCATGAATCGCAGCACGCCAGGCCTCCCTATCCATCACCAGCTCCTGAAGTCTACCCAAACCCATGTCCATCGAGTCAGTGATGCCATCCAACCATCTCATCCTCTGTTGTCACCTTCTCCTCCTGCCCCCAATCCTTCCCAGCATTAGGGTCTTTTCCAGTGATTCAGCTCTTCACATGAGGTGGCCAAAGTATTGGAGTTTCAGCTTCAACATCAGTCCTTCCAATGAACACCCGGGACTGATCTCCTTTAGGATGGACTGGTTGGATCTTCTTGCAGTCCAAGGGACTCTCAAGAGTCTTCTCCAACACCACAGTTCAAAAGCATCAGTTCGTTGGTGCTCAGCTTTCTTCACAGTCCAACTCTCACATCCATACATGACTACTGGAAAAACCATAGCCTTGACCAGATGGACCTTTGTTGGCTTAATATGGTATCTAGGTTGGTCATAACTTTCCTTCCAAGGAGTAAGTGTCTTTTAATTTCATGGCTGCAATCACCATCTGCAGTGATTTTGGAGCCCCCAAATATAGAGTCTGACACTGTTACCACTGTTTCCCCATCTACTTCCCATGAAGTGATGGGAGCAGGTGCCATGATCTTAGTTTTCTGAATGTTGAGCTTTAAGCCAACTTTACCCAACCTAGACAGCATATTAAAAAGCAGAGATATTACTTTGCCAACAAAGGTCCATCAAGTCAAAGCTATGGTTTTTCCAGTAGTCATGTATGGATGTGAGAGCTTAACTATAAAGAAAGCTGAGTGCCTTAGTATTGATGCTTTTGAACTGTGGTGTTAAGAAGACTCTTGAGAGTCCCTTGGACTGCAAGGAGATCCAACCAGTCCATCCTGAAGGAAATCAGTCCTGAATATTCATTGGAAGGATTGATGCTGAAGCTGAAACTCCGATACTTTGGCTACCTGATGCAAACCCAAAGATTCTGATGCTGGGAAAGACTGAAGGCAGGAAAAAAAGGGGACAACAGAGGATGAGATGGTTGGATGGCATCACCAACTCGATGGACATGAGTTTGAGTAAGCTCTGGGAGTTGGTGATGGACAGGGAGGCCTGGCGTGCTGCAGTCCATGGTGCTGTAAAGTCGGACTCGACTGAGCGACTGAACTGAACGTGATATTCATTCAGTAGTAACTGTACTTTGAGTTTTTAATTTTGATCCTTTTCTGAGCTAGTAATATGCTGTATGAGGCTCTCATGATGCTGGGCAGCAGCAAGAAGCTCCAGCAAGTTATCTCAGATAGCCAGCATATCAGAAAGGTAAGCAACAGATACACTTAGAACCATTCTGATTTTCACTTTCAATACAGGAGTAAGTTACATCAGATATTCTTTAATATAGAATAGGCTTTGTGTTAGATGACTGTGCTCAACTGTAGGCTAATGTAAGTGGTCTGTGCACATTTAAGGTAGGTGAAGCTAAGCTATGATGTTCAGTAGGTTGTGTATTATTAAATGCTTTTTCGACTAAATATTTTTAACTTACAGTGGGTTTATCAGGCTATAACCCCATAGTAAACTGAGGAAGGTGTGTGTGTATATAGCACTGTAACATAATAGTGTATGTATGGCACTATAACATAATAAGCACTTTACATAATTTAACTCAGTTAACCCTGAGCAGTCTTTGTATAGTGCCCTTTCCCTTTATGTAGCAAATTTACCCTTCCCCTCAAGGTCATGCGGTCACTCAGCTCTCGAAGCCTAAACACAGTAGTTTTTCCATACCAGGATCGCCCCTAAGACGCAGCCATCAAGTCCACTGGAGCCAAGCATGTACGGTGGCTAATTCCCTCCTTCTCCTCCTCCATGTATCCACCAGGAGGGATGTGAACAAATTGGAGGACAGGCGTCTCAGCTGTTGGTTAAGATCTTACTCTCAGAATTCATTACCTATCATCTAAGCATCATGATTCCACCAACTTGATTTTCCAGGGAACCGCTAAAGAGTTTGACTGGATTTCGGAAGCAACAGTTTGAGCCTTGTAAAGCTGGAAACAAGTCTAAGTTACTTCTGAAACATCACCTTCCTGATTTGCGTAGCCATGCTCGTTACCCTCCTCTGTCAGTGTCCCCTCAAGGGACTGGGCATTTGGATACCAATTGCACAACTAGGTTCCATTTATTTTTCACATGGGAAGTCTAGCAATTCTAAGTCAAGTGTGATCGATTGTTGCAAAAAAGGGAGTAACTGTTGGTGGTGAAGAGACAGCGGCCTAAGAGGTTAGCCATTGTAGGGGATGGGGGGAAGCTCACCTGGTTGGCTTCCAGAGTTGTTCCTTCTAAACTTTTTTCTCAAAAGGTTTACAGAGAAAATGAGGCTCCTTTCACATACGATTTTAGACTGACTTTGTCTCAGGGCTTAAGCTAAGCTGCTGTTATCAGACTCCAAAATATGGTGGCTCAATGTAAGAATTTATCTCCTGGTTGCTGAGTGTCAGCATCTTGATCTCAGAATTCTTCCCAGCTTCCAGAACTGTGAGAAATTTTTTGTTCATAAGCAACCCAGTCTGTGGCATTAATATTTTGTTCTAGCAGCCCAAATGCACCAAGATACCAGGTGACGTGTTTGGGCAAAAAAGACACACAACATATACACAGGAGATCATCTGAACAAAATTAGGGCTGGTACTCAGGGCAAACCAGCTTCAGTACTCTTTGCGCCTTGGAGCTCAAGTTTCCATAGACTTTTGCCTGTTAATTCTGAGTTGTTTTTTTTTCCCCCAAACCTTTGACAGATTTTTTGGTGTAAGTTTTATTTTTAAAACACATTTTTAGTGGAAGGGTTGCTCCTAATAACCTGGTTTATCTTCTGAAATCCTGTGTTTCCCCCCAACCCCAATTTCTTAAGGTCAGTATTAAGATTATATTTAAAGATTCAAAATATGGGACATGGGTGCTTATAAAACTGTTAGAAGGGTTACAGGAGCTGGCTCTAAGGCAGGTCTCCAGAAATGCCGCCTCTAATGTGGCAACAGCAAGGTGCCAGAAGTGGTGCCCCCTCAGCCACACTAGGGCAGAGACGCGCCTCCAAGTACACACTGCCTCGGCCATGATCTGGGCTCAGAGACTAAGACGAGGAAACCACCACCACTGCTGCAAGAAATGTCTGGACACCGAATTCCAGGGTAAAGGCCGGCTCACCGTCACTACCACCGCCTTTTAATAGTAGCCCACCGACTATCCCCATCAATATTTCAGATATGAATCACTGATTGGCTGGATCCTTCCTGCTGAAGCAGCTACTCTGGGGGTTTTGGAGAACAGGAATTCCTGGATTTCTGATTGGGAGTGTGCCTTCTTCATAAGCATTATTTTCAGTTTCAAACTATTTCTACTAAAGAAGCTCTAACTGACCTTGGACTAAAACAAGTATCTCTGCTTTTTCATTATCTTTCAGATCAGGTGTCCAAATGGGAGAAAACAGAAAATTTTACAAAGATCTTGAGAATTCCAGTTTCCAAGATGACTGGGAATGTAAAGGCACATTTGAGATGTATCACGGAAATCAGAAAGAAAGTTCCAATCAAGTCGTAATCACCCATGAAGAAATACACATTTTGAGGCAGCAAACATCCCGTAACCTGCTTCATAAAGTTCCACCTGGAAGTAGACCCTACGTGTGTAATGAACGTAGAAAAGGCCACGGCAGAAGAAATCTCTTCTTAGTCATCAGAAAATTCACGCTGGTGAGAAATCTTATGAATGTCAGCACTGTGGGAAGGCTGTCCATCACGGTCCCAATACTCCTCAGCAGAGAACTCATAGTGGGGAAGAATCCTATGAATGTGAAGAATGTGGAAAGGCCTTTGGTTCTGTTTCACTCTTTACAAGACCTCAGAGAATTCATACTGGTGAGAAACACTGTGACTCTGAGGATGTGGGAAAACCTCTGTTCGGCTCTCACAACTCAGTGTCCATCGTAGAACTCATGTTGGTGAAAAACACTATCAATGTACTGAATAAGGAAAAGCTTTTAGTTACTTATCGCTGATTACTAAACAACAGAGAATTCATACTGGAGAAAAGCCCCGTGTCTGTAAGGAATGTGGAAAGGCCTTTAGTGGTACCACACAGCTTAATGAACACCAAAGAATGCACAGTGGTGAGAAGTCATATAAATGTAATGAATATGGAAAGGCCTTTGGCCATCGTTCACATCTTCCTCAACATCAGAGGATCCAAACCGCTGAGAAACCCTAAAAATGTAATGAATGTGGGAAGGCCTTTAGGCAGGGCTCACAGCTTAAACTACGTCAGATAATTCACACCGGTGAGAAGCCACATTCATAGAATGCAAGGGATGTGGGAAGCCATTAGTCAGTGCTCACAGCTTACTCAACACAAGAAAATTCATTCCCAGTAAATGAAGGCAATGTGGGAGGGACTTCGGGCACTCATCTTCTCAACTTTAAAGGACGTATGCCATAGAAAATCCCTATAAATAAGAGAAGCAAAGACTTCTCCTGTCTCATTCTTAACCTTGTCAAATATGGAAAGGCTTTTTGGTTTACATGTTAGATTTATCAGCATATGCATCATCACCATCACATTCATTCATTCATCAAAGACCCTATTAATGTAGTAATGTAGACAAGCTTCTAGACACTACCTATCAATCATTAGCAACTGGAAAATTCATGCTGTCTGGCTAGCAACCAAAGAAGTGGAGAAATCTTGGAAACCCTTAGAAAGTGAAAATGAAGTTGCTCAGTCGTGTCCGACTCTTTTGCGATCCCATGGACTGTAGCCCGCCAGGCTCCTCCGTCCATGGGACTTTTCAGGCAAGAATACTGGAGTGCGTTGCCACTTCCTTCTCCAGGGGATCTTCCCTACCCAGGGATTGAAACAGGGTCTCCCGCATTGTAGGCAGACGCTTACTGTCTGAGCCACCAGGGAAGTTAGTCTAAGCTAATCCTAACTTAAAGAAAGCATAAGAGAAAATAATCCTGTGAATGTTAGGTGTGTGGGAAGTTCTTTAGTCATAAGTCTCTTTTAATCAGAAAATTCATATTTGAAGAACGTATTGTACATTTAAAATCCCCATTCGTCATTTATTATGCATCAGAAAATGCACACTGAATAAAACACCAGGCATTTTAAACAACAGTTAAACATTTATCAAGTTGAGGAAGGTATGGAGAAGTTTCAGACAAATCATACAGGGCTGTGGCTCAGATAAGAATATAATAAATTAGACATTCACAAAATAATATTTATGTTACTTACTACCTAGTATTTTCTCCTTCAGTGAAACAACAAGAGCACAATGAAGTGAATGAGAGCAGTATAAAACAAAACCTGTGGAGTGGGGCCATAAACATACTCAAAGTTACTACTTTAAATGCATTTATAGACAAGAAAACTGTAAGTGAACCAGAGACCTATTGAGAAGCTAGAAAATGAACATAACTTACCAATACACAGAAGAAAACAGTTCACTGAAATTTAAACAGAGGTTTTATTAACCTTGATGCCTTTCCTTTCAAAAGAGAATATAAGCAGTTAACAATTTTGTAAAAGCATTCTACAGTACTAAAAATGAGGATGTATTAACACACATAAAAGGCATTCAAAGTAAGGCTCAACGCTTCACATTTTTGATAAAAGTTTCAAATTTAAATGAACTTCACCTCCTAAAAAGGAAAAACTAAAGTTTCCAGAGTTGACCAAATGCTAGCTGAGGACAGATTTTACAGGGTATTCACGTAAGTGTTTTGTTTTACCACACCTATGGGATCTTAGTTCCCTGACGAATGATTAAACCAAGGCCCTCAGCAGGGACAGCTCAGAGTCCTAACCACTGAAGCTCCTGTGAAAGCCAGGCATGTTTCTACATGCTAATTGTGAGTTTAAATTTAAAAAGCATATAGTATATGGCATATACTAAGTTGGGGCTTCCCTGGTGGCTCAGCGGTAAAGAGTCCGCCTACAGTGCGGGAGATGGAAGAGACACGGGTTCCATCCCTGGGTCGGGAAGATCTGCAGGAGAAGGACATGGCAACTCCAGTGTTCTTGTCTGGGAAATCTCAGAGACAAAGGAGCCTGGCAGGCTACAGTCCCTGGGGTCATAAGAGTCGGACACAAGTTAGCGATGAAGCCACCACCACCACATATACTAGGCAGAAGGTACCTCGCAATTAGCCTCCAATAAAATCCAGAGGCACTGAGTCTTAATGTTGTCCAGCAGAAAACATCTCACCATAGATTAGATAAACTGCTATTTCAGTGGATGACTTTCATGATACTCTTTAAACCCCAGTATTTTTTCATAACTATTATCTCTTCTAAAGCATTACAAATACACATGTATAAAAGTATTCATAGTTTTATTCATTCAGTTCAGTTCAGTCGCTCAGTCGTGTCCGACTCTTTGCGACCCCATGAATCACAGCACGCCAGGCCTCCCTGTCCATCACCATCTCCCGGAGTTCACTCAGACTCACGTCCATCGAGTCAGTGATGCCATCCAGCCATCACATCCTCTGTCGTCCCCTTCTCCTCCTGCCCTCAATCCCTCCCAGTATCAGAATCTTTGCCAATGAGTCAACTCTTCGCATGAGGTGGCCAAAGTACTGGAGTTTCAGCTTTAGCATCATTCCTTCCAAAGAAATCCCAGGGCTGATCTCCTTCAGAATGGACTGGTTGGATCTCCTTGCAGTCCAAGGGACTCTCAAGAGTCTTCTCCAACACCACAGTTCAAAAGCATCAATTCTTCTGCGCTCAGCCTTCTTCACAGTCCAACTCTCACATCCATACATGACCACTGGAAAAACCATAGCCTTAACTAGACGGACCTTAGTCGGCAAAGTAGTGTCTCTGCTTTTTAATATGCTGTCTAGGTTGGTCATAACTTTTCTTCCAAGGACTAAGCGTCTTTTAATTCATAATAGCCCCCAAATCCAGAAACATCCCAAATGTTATCAAGAAGAACATGGATAAACTGATTGTACTATAGTAACACAAGAGAACACTACTCAGTAGGAAATAAATTACTAATAGACATCATCAGTGAGTCTCAAAAAGACATGCTGAATGACTGAAGCTGGACACACAAAAATTTAAGCACTGCTTGGTTCCATTTATATGAAGTCAAATGAAAGAAAAATTTAAAAAGCAGGCAAAACAAATCTACTGTCACAAAAACAAAGTGGTTTCCTCTGAGAGTGAAGGTAGGAAATCAGGCATGAAGGAAGTTTCAGGAGTGACAGAAATCTATCTTGATTTTAGTGGTGGTTATTGGACTGATGCTAAAGCTGAAACTCCAGTACTTTGGCCACCTCATGCAAAGAGTTGACTCACTGGAAAAGACTGATGCTGGGAGGGATTGGGGGCAGGAGGAGAAGGGGACGACAGAGGATGAGATGCTGGATGGCATCACCGACTCGATGAACATGAGTCTGAGTGAACTCCGGGGGTTGGTGATGGACAGGGAGCCCTGGCATGTGGCAATTCATGGGGTCGCAAAGAGTCAGACACGACTGACTGACTGAACTGAACTGATTGGGCTGTAATCAACAGCAAAACTGCATAGTTAATCCATGTTTTATTATTTGTAAGTTGTATTTCAATTACAATGATAACTTTAATACAAGAATATCAAAAGAGTAAGAGTAGCATAGAATGAATGGAATAAAGTGCTGTGGTCAAAAGAGCCTTAGGCATAAATATTTCATGTGGTTAAAATAAAACACACACACACACACACAAAAAATAAAACACAGAAAAGAAACAATAAAATGGTTAAAGAAATTGTATGTATGGTGTATGTATGCATGTATATATATATCTGTATAAGACTTGAAATATTTTATACTTTTTATATCCACTTTAGCAACTTCATGAATGAGTCATCTTAATAGCACATGTAGAGAAAATACTGCTTCTTTCCCTAAAAAAAAGAAAACAGGAGTTTTCTCTTTGAGAAGAAAAGTCTGTTATGCGAAATAAGAATGACTTGCTATCAACATTCAAAAGCAGAGACGTTACTTTGCCGACTAAGGTCCGTCTAGTCAAGGCTATGGTTTTTTCCTGTGGTCATGTATGGATGTGACAGTTGGACTGTGAAGAAGGCTGGGCGCCAAAGAATTGATGCTTTTGAACTGTGGTGTTGGAGAAGACTCTTGAGAGTCCCTTGGACTGCAAGGAGATCAGTCCTAGGATTTCTTTGGAAGGAATGATGCTAAAGCTGAAACTCCAGTACTTTGGCCACCTCATACGAAGAGTTGACTCATTGGAAAAGACTCTGATGCTGGGAAGGATTGGGGGCATGAGAAGGGGACGACAGAGGATGAGATGGCTTGATGGCATCACTGACTCAATGGACGTGAGTCTTGAGTGAACTCCGGGAGATGGTGATGGACAGGGAGGCCTGGGGTGCTGCGATTCATGGGGTCGCAGAGTCGGACACGACTGAGCGACTGAACTGAACTGAACTGAATCAACATTCAGAGGGGAAAGAATCAAATCTGCTTGCACCACACAGAAATCCAGACCCATGAAACCACCTTGCATACGGCTCTCCTCCAGGAAAGAGCCTGCTCACCAATCTTATTTGGAGATGAGTGTTTTGCTCCTCATTTAAAGAAAGCTGATGAGGTATTTCCACAGATGAAGCCTGTCTCCTGCTTAAGCTATCAAAACTCAAAACTGCATCCCACGATCCTACACTTCATCTTTTGCTAATGCCCTAGTAAATGTCCTTATCCTTATAAGCTTTTGCTTGTCTTTGGCTCGGTCTGAATTCTTTCCCGCAGGAAACAAAGGACCCTCACTTGGCACTCAAGCCTAAGAATTCCTGACGGTCCGAGAATGGGACACTTCCCTCTCCCGTAACACCATGAATGCACAGAGCTGAGGAGAAAGTATACTTCAAGAGATCGTAATCTTGAACCTAATGCCTCTCATATTCGACTATGAAGAAACGCCAGGAAAGGTCTCACCGTCAAAAACAACTTTGTGGGAATTTACTGGTGGTCCAGTGGTTAGGACTCCTGGCTTTCACTGTGGAAGGCACGGGTTCAATCCCTGATTGGAGAACTAATATCCCATCCCAAAAGCAGCAGTGCCGGGTGGGCACAATGAATAAATACAAGTTTTGTTTAGTGAGCAGTGCATGTAACGGGGCTTTTTTCAATGCCTCAATCGCCTAATCAGGGATGGAATTAATTAGTTACAGGTGACTCACTGAACAAGATCCTGATGCTGGGAAAGACTGAGGCAGGAGGAGAAGGGGCAACAGGATGAAATGGTCGGAGGGCATCGCCGACTCAATGGACATAAGTCCGAGCAAACTCCGGGAGACTGTTTAGGACAGGAGGGCCTGGAGTGCTGCAGTCCACGGAGTCGCAAAGAGTCGGACAAGACTTAGCGACGGAACAACAAAAATACAAGTAACATAACTTTAATAATACAAGCCCGTACGCATGCGTGTACACACACACACGCGAGCTTCTTTCATAAACACCAATATATTGCTAACGCCCGCACTACACTGTACTCGCCCATTCGGGCGGCAGCCCAAGCCGAAGACCCAGACGCCCGGCCCGCACAGCGCCGAGTGCCCGGGCCACCCTCCCCCGAGCGGCTGCGAACAGCGGCCGCCGCCCCGCTGCCAACATGGACCCTAGCCTGAGAACGCGCCGCTAGCCCGTGCAGCGAGAGGGAAACGGCCCGAGAACTCAGAAACAGCCACGAGCGCGAAGCACGCCCCAGCCGCCGGCCCGACCGGAAGCGCCCGCCCCAGAACAGCGCCCGCGCGCCGCGGTGGCTCCTGGGAGTTCGCGCGGCCCGAGTGCGCGTGCGCCGTCTCACCCGCGGGGGCCGGGAGCCTGGGAGGCCGCGGGACCCTGGCCGCTGGGGGTTAGCGCTTGGGGAGCGACGGCCGAGTGCGGGAGCGGGAGTGTCTGGGTGTGGCGACGAGCTGGACTGCTTCTATCTGGCAGGGGGTGCCCGCCTCTTCACAGGGCTTGACTCAGGGATGGGGCGGGGAGGCGCTTTGGAAACGGAGCGCGCGTGCGTACTGACGCCCGTGGAGGCGGGGCCAGGTGCCCGAGAGTAACGGACACGCGGGTGCGCGGTCGCCCGTGGGGCCGTGGTTTCGCGCCCAAGGGGGCCGGGTGAGCGACGGCTGCGCAGGCGCGTAGAGTCGCGGCCGATTTCTGGAGGGCGGAAGCGCGGCGGGTGAGTGGGTTAGGCGGCCTTGGAGGGCGGGGGGAGGGGCTTTGTGGAGGGTGGGGCGGGGGTGGTCGCTGGGGGGGTGTGTACCCGGGGTGTCCGCGTTGGTTTGTCGGGCGTCCTGTCCGCCTGCACGCTTGTTCTCCGTGTGGTTGTGGGATTTGCCTCACGGTTTCTGTGGGTGTTTGTTGAGGACTCTTCTGAGCTCTAGGAAGGCTGTGTGACTATTCGTTTAAATTTTTATACCAACTAAACAACAATAAGGGAGAAAACCTGAAGAAAACGAATTTATAAAACTAAAACTGAATCAGTGTCGTACACTTGAAATTAACACAATGTTGTAAGTCAAGTATACTTTCATTTTAAGAAGTCAAGATCCTGTGAACCCATCTGTTGGCCTTTTTCTAATTTGACCAGTTTTCCCACTCATGCACTTTCAGGGAGAGACATTTAGACAGGAATGGCTGCCTCAGCCATGACGGAGTGTGAAGGAAATACATATAAAGCCCTCAACACAGTAACTGTCGTTGGTCATTTTCATCAGTGACCATTTTGAAGAACAGATGTGAAGACATCGCGCTAGAATCTCTCACAACTTGGAGAACCAGTAAATCTCAAAAAAGGTGTTGTGATTGGGCACTACTCTGTTTTGATGTTTTACAGGGAGGGTAGATAAGGAGAAGGCAATGGCACCCCACTCCAATACTCTCGCCTGGAAAATCCCATGGACGGAGGAGCCTGGTAGGCTGCAGTCCATGAGGTTGCTGGCAGTCGGACAGGACTGAGCGACTTCACTTTCACTTTTCACTTTCATGCATTGGAGAAGGAAATGGCAACCCACTCCAGTGTTCTTGCCTGGAGAATCCCAGGGACGGGGGAGCCTGGTGGGCTGCCGTCTATGGGGTCACACAGAGTCGGACAGGACTGAAGCGACTTAGTAGTAGAAGATAAGAGATAATGACACAAATTTGATGCTTTTTTTTTTTTTTTAATAGTTCCTTCCATCTCCTCAGCTCCACATTCACAGGACTCTCTTCTTCAAGAGAAAGGCCTCATGAAGGGGAGCACGGCCACTGGACCTCTGGAAGGCACATCACAGGTGAGTTATGGTTTGTTTTTTCTTACAGTGACACCCTAAAGAATAAAGATTAACCCTAACCCTAGAGAATAAAGTCATCTAGTAAAACAGAAATTCTCATAAATACTGCTGTTATCAAGTGCCCTGAGCTTTAATCCCACATCCAAGGACAAATTTAAAAAGAAGTGAGATTTTCTTTTCCTTACTAGTTGGAGAACAGTTTCCAATTCACACAAACACATATTTAAACAAATAGGTTTTCCAGGATTCTAGTAAATTATGAAATGTACTTCAGTTCAAATGTACTTATCAAAAGAGAAATCTATAATCCAGTTTATTTAACTTAAGTGTACAGTTTTCACATTTCATTGAACGTACATGTAAATTTCGCCATTAAATACTGAGCATAAGTATATGCTGACCTTATATTCAGATTTTTTAAAAAATGTTAAGATAAATGGACAAATGGAAGAAAATGGACAAATGACTTTAAGGATGTGATGTATTAGACATTATAGAATATATTAAACAATTAGAGAATCTAGAAGGTGGTAAAATTCCATCTACATATATTTGCACATTTAGTAAACTCTGGAGGGACAGGAAGACATATGTAAAGCTTTGGGCTGCAGTTGGAGGAAAAACCCATTCAGGACTGAGCTGAGGTCCTGGGTTCTGACAGTCTTCCCTTGTCTTCAGACTTTAGACAAACTCAGGAGTGTTTGTCAGTCCACAAACACCACCAACTTGTACAAAATCCCGATTTGGTAGGAGAAACAGTAGATTAAAGAATAGTTTCCTACCAGTAAAGATGTGGGGGCCAGGCTGACATGAGCACTGCTGGCTAGAGACGAGACCCTGTCGGATGTTGCCGCTGGAGGCCAGGATCTGTTGATTAGAACCACAGGCTACAAACTCGGTGTAGAGGCACCATGGCTCCTGCTTTCCTCAAAAATCCTTGTTTTCCAAATAAGTTCCTGGAATGCTTTCCTCAAATAGGGTCCATGACCAGTTTTAACATTTTGGTTGATAATACAGGATAATTTTTCTTACCCAAAGAGTTGTTTTTCACTATCTATAATATGTATCTGTATTTGGCCAAAACAACAACAACAAACCCTGGATCCTCCAGTACACGCCACAATGCCTATGCACCACCTGCTGTTTTTCAGCCAAGACTTCCCTCTCCCTCGGGCCTTGTGGGTAAGAAAGTGTTTGCCCTTTCAGCAATCACTGACATTCCGAGATGTGGCCATCGACTTTTCCCAAGAAGAGTGGGGATTCCTGGACCCCGCTCAGAGAGAACTGTACACAGCTGTGATGTTGGAGACTTACCAGAACCTGGTCTGGCTGGGTAAGTGCACGCAGCCCTTTGTTCACATCTGCCTTCCGCTCTATCTTCCTCCTCCTGTTGGAAATCTCTGGGGACCTACAGTGACCTTTACTTTTTGTTCCATGTCCCATAAAGAGCATAGTTAGGAATGGACAACTTCCTCCTTACTGTCCTTCCGGAAACCTTCAAATCTTGTCTGGCCGTTCTTTTGTTTTTCTGCCCATTCTTATAAGGGCTTTGATCCTGATTCCGTGGTAGGGGGTGAATTCTTGGATGATAACGGCATGACCAACTGCCATTTCTTTCTCTTTCCAAAGGCATATCTGTTGCTGAGCCCAACATAGCCTTCCTACTGGAGCAAGGCCCACAGCCCTGGGTGATCAGGGAGGAGGATGCAGGAGCTCCAGGAGCAGGTGAGTCTGGGACCAAGCTGAGGGAAGGATGTACGTGCAAAAGGCCAGCTGCCTTCTGAGATGGCCACAGTTTTGGGCATCTTCCTTCAGAGGGCCTCTGGTCTGAGGTCCCCAGTGGATCCACCTCTCATCGCCATTCACTATTCTACTTACCCACCTTTTTAAATAATTGACTCCAAATGTAAGCTTGTGATCAGCTCTCCACCTTTACTCTTTGGATTGTTTTTCACCACTTTATCCTTCATTCATTTCATAAGACTGTTTCCTCAGAAAGATATCTCAAAACTTGTGTTTTCTTTATGTATCCAAAAAATTCTCACTCTCACCTCTGATAAATTGAATAAATGCATCCATCCAAGAACTGTTCCATTAACAAACATATTCAATCTCTAGTTCTGGCCAAGAAAGGGAATTTTGTAAGAGACTAGAGCCCATCAAGGAATTTACTATTTAACAAGGGGAAGTAAGAGATGTTCTTAGAACAGGCACGTGAAAAGCTGCCCAACCTTGCTAATTGTTAGAGAAATGTAAGTCAAAACTACAATGACATATTACTTCACACAGGTTAGAATGACCATCATCAAAAAGTCTACAAAACAAATGCTGGAGAGAGTGTGGAGAAAAGGGAACCCTCCTACACTGTTGGTGGGAAGGTAAACTGATAACAGCCACTATAGAGAACAGGTTCAGTTCAGTTCAGTTCAGTCGCTCAGTCGTGTCCGACTCTTTGCGACCCCATGAATCGCAGCACACCAGGCCTCCCTGTCCATCACCAACTCCCAGAGTTCACTGAGACTTGGAAGAGAACAGTATAGAAATTCCTTAAAAAACTAAAAATAAAGTTGCTGTATCATCCAGTGGTCCTATTCTTGGGCATATAGCTGGAGAGATTTCTAATTTGAAAAGATACATGCAACCTCAGTGTTCACTTCAGCACCATTTACAATATTGAAGATGTAGAAACAACCTTAATGTCCGTGGACAGATGAATGAAAAAGATGTATACATATACAGTAGGATATTACTCAGACATAAAAAGAATGAAACAATGCCATTTGCAGCAATATGGATGGTTGAGAGTATCATACTAAGACGATGATCATCCTAAGTGAAGTAAATCAGACAAAGAAAGACAGGTATTATATGATATCACTTATATGTGGAATCTAAAAAAAAAAAAATGATACAAAGAACTTATTTACAAAACAGAAATGGACTAGCAGAAATAAACATATGGTTACCAAAGGGGAAGGTGGGGGCAGGGATAAATGAGGAGTATGGAAATCACAGACACAAACGACTATGTATATAATAGATAAGCAACAAGGATTTGCTGCATAGCGCGGGGAACTATATGTATTCAATATCTTATAATAACCTATAATGGATATAAAAGGAAATTTAAAAAGAATACAGATGTATACATATGTATGTAGAATCCAGTCACTTTGCTGTACACCTGAAACTAACACAATATTGTAAATCAGCTATGCTCCAGTTTTTAAAAAGAGATGTTCCTAGATACCTTGGCAAAGTAGGAACCAAGATTGGATAATTTCAAATACAGTGGTTACTGCACACACAGCAGAGTGGCCAGAGATAAACACATCTGTGGGGGATGGTGCAGGGGTCTGGCCACTTGTATGTGCAGCTCACGTGTAGCATCTAGACCTTTTCAAGCCAAGTCCTGGGTGCACTTCTTGCATCTCATGGAAGACTGCTGCTGGGAATGCCCCAGCTGAGAACTGGTGGGGTGGACAGTACCCAGCTCTTGTGGGTGGTCTGGGCCATGTCAGCCCTTGATGTCTGTCTTAGTCTGTCTGAGCTG
The DNA here is from genome assembly GCF_016772045.2 of Ovis aries. Taxonomy (NCBI): domain Eukaryota; kingdom Metazoa; phylum Chordata; class Mammalia; order Artiodactyla; family Bovidae; genus Ovis; species Ovis aries. The sequence continues at coordinate 64,423,104 of NC_056067.1, forward strand.
CTATAACATAAACACCGCAGACCAGGTGGCTTAAACAACAGATCTTTATGTCTCACAGTTCTGGAGATGAAGGTGCCTGCAGATTCAGTGTCTGGCAGGGCCATTTCCTGGTTCACAGATGACCATCTTCTCACTGTGCCCTCATGTGGTGGAAGGTGTCCCTTTTAGAAGGGCATTAATTCCATTCATGAGAGATTAAATAATATTTCAATGGATATTTATTAATCAATTATACTTCAGTTTTTTAAATTTAAAACTTAAAATGCATTTCAAATTAAAAATAAGGATAATAAGGTTGCACAACATTGGCATGTATTTAATGCCACTGAATTGCATCCTTAAAATTGGTTAAAATGGTAAATTTTATGTTTTGTGTATTTTTCCACAGTAAAAACATTTTTTTAATTAAAAATAGGAATAAACAGGTATTTGTTTCTAGCTTTTTCTGTTGGTGGAGTATGACAATAAATGTCCTTGTACATATATCCTTAAATACTAGAACCTTTTTGTAAGGATAGATTCTTAACAGTGGGGATATGTACATTTATTTATATTAATGTGTTTATATGTTTGTTTTCAGAGAATGAGTCAACACAGAAGAGTAAGGAATTGTCTTTAAGGAAGAGGATAAAAGGAGAAACACACCAACATGAGAGAGTGATGAAAAAAACGAGCAGCACGGGTAGAGACTATGAAAAGGCCTCCAGCACCAGGGCATACCTCGTCATCCATCAGAAGATGAAGAAGGAAGAGAAGTGCTACCAGTGCTTCGAGTGTGGGAAATCCTTCTGTCGCCGATCGACTCTCATCCAGCATCAGAGGGTCCACACGGGAGAGAGACCCTATCAGTGCAGCGAGTGCAGCAAAGCCTTCAACCAGAAGGCCCACCTCGCCCAACACCAGCGCACCCACACGGGCGAGAAGCCCTACACCTGCGGGCAGTGCACACGGGCCTTCAGCCAGGTGACACACCTCACCCAGCACCAGATCATCCACACCGGAGAGAAGTTCCATTGCTGCAGCGAGTGTGGGAAAGCCTTTAGCCGCCCCTCCGCCCTTGCGGACCACCAGAGAATCCACAGTGGAGAGAAACCCTTCAAGTGCAAGGCCTGCGGCAGAGCCTTCACACAGAGCGCCCAGCTCCTCAGACACCAGAAGATCCACTCTGAAGACAAGCCCTACAGATGCAGCAAGTGCCCCAAGTCCTTCATCCGTCTCTCTTCCCTGACGGAGCACCAGAGGACTCACACCGGAGAGAAGCCCTATCAATGTGAGGACTGCCCGAAGGCCTTCTGCCGCCTCGTGCAGCTCACTCAGCACCAGAGGACCCACACTGGTGAGAAGCCCTACACGTGTCAGGAATGCGGCCGGGCCTTCACCTGCAGGTCCCATTTCACTGTCCACAGGCGGAGTCACACAGGAGAGAGACCCTATGAATGTCAGGTGTGCCGGAAAACCTTCAACAATCACTCCTCCCTGGTGACGCATGACAGGACTCACAGTGGAGTGAAGCCCTTCAGGTGCGATGCGTGTGGGAAGGCCTTCAGCACTTCCTCCTCGCTCTGTCAACATAAGAGGATTCATACTGGGGAAAAGCCCTACAGTTGCCACAAATGTGGGAAGTCCTTCAGGTGCAGGTCACACCTTAGTCGACATCAGCAAACTCATACAGGAGAATACTGACCAAAGCCAACTAGACTTGAAAATGTTACTATTCCAGTTACCTAACCATCAGTCAAGATCTTGAAAACAAGCAGCCTCAGTTGACTCTGACTCTTAGAAAAGCAGCTTATTCTCAAGGTCTCAGGAGCTCACTGAAAAATAGATAATGAACCAGGACCTATTGTATACTACAGGGAACTATACTCAATGTTTTGTAATAAGCTACAAAGGAAATACAGCTATGGTTTTCCAGTAGTTGTATATGGATGTGAGACTTGGACCATAAAGAAGGCTGCCCATGGAATTCTGTCCTTGGTCTATAGTCTTCCCCAGGCAAGAATACTGGATTGGGTAGCTATTCCCTTCTCCAGGGGATCTTCCCATCCCAGGGATCACATCTGGGTTTCCTGCATTGCACACAGATTCTTTACTGTCTGAACCACCGGGGAAGCCTGAGCATTGATGAATTGATGCTTTCTAATTCTGGTGTTGGAGAAGACTCTTGAGAGTCCCTTGGACTGCAAGGAGATGAAACCAGTCAATCCTATAGGAAATCACCCTCAAATATTCACTGGAAGGACTGATGCTGAAGCTCCAGTACTTTGGCCACCTGATGCAAAAAGCTGATACCTTGGAAAAGACCCTGATACCTGGAAAGATTGAGGGCAGGAGGAGAAGGGGGCAGCAGAGGATGAGATGGTTGAATAGTATCACTGACTCAATGGACATGAATTTGAGCAAACTCCCGGAAATAGTGAAGGACAGAGGAGCCTGGTGTGCTGTAGTCCATGGGGTCTCAAAAAGTGGAACACAACTTAGTGACTGAACAACAACAATGGGAAATGAATCTGAAAAAGAGTGGATATTTGTGTGTGTATAACTGAATCACCTTGCTGTATACCTGAAACCAACACAATATTGTAAATCAACTATACTCCAATTAAACCAATTTTTCAAAGAGCTCTTTGGATGGAATAACTAAAGACAGGGCAGAAGCAAAGCAAGTTAAAAGCAGAACATGAAACCATTATCCTGCAGTCTGGAGAACTCTAGCCTCCTACTCCTGCCTGAATCCTACTCTGCTGCCATCACTAATGAACAACAGCACTGCACAAATGACTTTACTGGCCCTGAGTCTGTGCACCCTCACATTTAATGCCCTGAAACCAAGTTTATAACACAGGTGTCCTGACAGCCAAAGATGAGGCCAAGAGATCACCTCTTGGCTTTTGCTTCTGTCCTGCTGGGAGAGACACATATGCCACCAAGTTCACATCTTTAGCAAGGGGCAGGGTGGGGCTTGAATGCTGCAAAGTGTGAAAAAGCAAACAGCCGTGACTTAACACTTTACATCTGAAAAATGGTGCCCAGATCTGGTCACAGATGTAGCTTCGAATTACCCGACCAGTAGGCTTTCCTGAATTTCCTCCCACACCCTCCTACAGCTGCTGTATTTGATCGATCTCATCACTGCACCTGTCACCTCTGAACAAGAATCAAGAGGCTGACACAAAGGAATAGCACTATGATGGATATAAGGGGTATCATATTAATAGATGTTAGGGGATATTCCTAAACTGAGCACGCAGGATTTTTTTTCTTTTCAGTGCATATATAAAAGCATTTATAAAATGCACGCACCAGTGTAAAGAAGAAAAATACATACCCATTGTTGTTTAGCCTCTTAAGTCATGTCCGATTCTTTTTCAAACCCCATGGACTGTAGCTGCCAGCTTCCTCCTTCCGTGGGATTTCCCATGCAAGAATACTGGAGTGGGTTGTCATTTCCTCCTCCAGGGGATCTTCCCAACCCAGGGATCAAACCCACATCTCCTTAGGCAGGCGGATTCTTTACCACTGAGAATATAACAGTAGATCCCATGTAAGGAATTACTCCTAAATGAGCCGACATTGAAATTCAGGATGAAAAGCTGCATGAAGATTAAAGACTTCAGTGCCCTGACTATTCATTTTTCAACAGTGAATAGTCTCATTTTCTCTACTGTGTTCCTCTTCCCTGTTTTCTATTTCTCCAGAGCCTTTCTCACCATTCAATACACTATTTCACTCATTTTCTTGTGGTTTGTTTCCATTCACTTGAAAATAAGATCTTAGAGGGTGGGGAGTTTTGTGGGTTCTTTCTCTGCTGTATCCCCCTGAATGGCTTTTCATTTGTTGTTCAGTCGCTTAGTCGTGTCCAACTCTTTAGACCCAATAGACTGTACCACACCAGGCTTCCCTGTCCTTCACCATCTCCAGGAGCTTGCTCAAACTCATATCCATTGAGTCAGTGATGACATCCAACCCTCTGTCCTCTGTCATGCCCTTCTCCTGCTGTCAATCTTTCCCAGCATCAGGGCCCTTTCTAACGAGTTGGCTTTTTGCATCAAGTGGCCACAATATTGGAGCTTCAGCGTCAGTCCTTCTAATGAATATTGAGAATTGATTTCCTTTAGGCTTTTCGTCTCGGAGAAGGCAATGGCAACCCACTCCAGTGTTCTTGCCTGGAGAATCCCAGAGTCGGCGGAGCCTGGTGGGTTGCCACCTATGGGGTCGCACAGAGTCGGACATGACTGAAGCGACTTAGCAGCAGCAGCAGCTTTTCCTTATTTGCTTCAATTTCCAAGTCAGCTACTAATTTTTTTACTGTTTTCTTAGTATCTCATACCATGGGCCATTTCCACTGTGATCAGAAGCAGAATGGGGTTCAACACCAGTGCAGGTTCCAAAAAAAATACTTTCTGAAGAGTGATAATAACGACATTTCCATTCTGCAAGTGAGAAATGTACTAATTTGGTATAATAAGTCATTCCAGCAGGGGTTCCCTCATTTGATCCTTCGGTCTCAAAACTTAACACAGAAAATCACTCTCCCATGGGCAGGCTCAAAGGACCGCACTCGAGCGACACCGTGGTCATACGGACACAGACAGCGGAACATCACAGGTGCACACCAGAGCTCACAGAGGACTGTCCGTTCCCGTAACTACGGACGCTTCTGGTTTCCAGGAGAGGGGAGGGGGGAAGTTCTCATTCTCCGCGCCTGCGTACACTCGCATCCAGCCGCGCCACGGCCCTGAACCTTCTGGCCCCGCCCTTCCGGCGTAGCCACGCCTCTGCTATCCTGGGCCCCGCCCTCGGGCGTAATCACGTACGTGCAAAGGCACTCCCGCTCTGACGCTAAGGTTCCGCCTCTCCGTCTCAACAGCCTAAGAACACGCCCCCTCGGCTAAGCCACGCCCTATCTCCGCCCCTCGCGCCTGACGGCTCGCCCACCTGGGGCGGTTCGGCGCCGTGCGCTGGTCTCCCGGGCGTCGGCTGCCGAAGTCCTTCGGGTGAGGGCGGCTGGCTTCCAGGGGGAGGCTCGTGGGTTGGTCAGGGTGGTCTAGTGTCTGAGCCCGAGGGCCAGGCAGGGCCGCCGAGGCGGGCGGCTCTGAGCCCGGCCGTGGAGCCCCGGCCTGGGCGCCGCTGCGCGGTCGCTGCCGGGCGGACTACATTTCCCAGAGGCCCGCGCGGGTGCGCCGAGGCTGCGGTTCGTAGCGGGATCGGCGTTTGGGGCGGCTGGATCGGGGTGTGTGAGTCCGAGAGGCAGGACTGGGCTGTGAACGTCCAGAGCGTGCGACCGGGGTGTGCTGGTGTGTGTTCGAAACGGGTGTGTGAGAGGTCAGCCAGCGCGGGGGGCCCCGGGAGAGGCTGAGAGATCGTGGAGAAGGGGGGTGATGTGTGTGTGTGTGTGAGACCGCGAGCATATTGGTGTGTCCGGCGTGTGAGATTGTGTGACAGTGCCTGTGTGAGGGAGACCAGTGTGTATTGTGTGTGCGTGTGTTAGAGGTAGCAATTGCAGTGTTTATGTATCTATATGCGCGACCTTTGAGAATGTGTGTGTGTGAGAGAGAGAGGAAAACTAATGTGTTGAGACCAAAGTGAGTAGGAGAGAGGCTGGACCATGGTTCGCCACTCCGAGGTTTGCAGATACAGCCTCTGTGCGGTCGTGGAGTGTGCGTGAGTGAGGCAGAGATGAGGGGCCGTGGGTGTGTGAGAGATTGAATTGGAGTTGTGTGTGTGATGTCTGTGATCACCATGTGCGTTTGTACATGACCTCTCTGAGGCGGTGGTGTGACTGCAGTGATGTGCCTTCCACTGGATGCTTGTGACTGTGTCCTTCCTGTGATCAGGGGGTATGTGAGACCTTGTATCAGTGTCTGTGTATCACCCTGTGTGGTTGTAACAGCGCCTGTGTGACTATGCTGGTTTGGGGGAGACTGCTTGGAAGGTTGATAACTTTCCGCCTTGTACATGTTGATTTATGGAATTGTGTCTTGCCAGGATAAGAATGCTGGGGTAGAATTCCCTGCTCCCAGTCCCAAGAGTTCCACTGAGAAGCAAGAGGTGGGGTACCTGGAGCTCCTGATTGGAGCAGGGGACACCCTCAGTTCTGGGTGACAGAAAGGAGGGGAAACCAAGGGGTTGAGGACAGAGATGAGAGGGAAGGTGGTAGAATTGGGTGCTAAAGGATCCATTGTCATGGAGGAAAGCAAAGGTTTGGCAGGAGGAGGAGGAGAACCCTGTCCTCTGATGGCATTCAGGAGTCCGATTTTCAAACTGTAGACTGTATCAAAGCATGAAGCGGAGATGTGGGAAGGAAAGAGTCCACCTTTACCTACAGAGAAAGCAACAATTTCATGGGATTATTTTTAAAATAAGGTGAAAGAAGATAATGTATGCAGAGTATCTAGCGCATCTTGTTAGTTTTATTCATAATAAGACCAGGAAATGGGAATGCAACTTTTAGGAAAGATCAAATTTAGGACCTCGAGCTTGAGAGAAAGAGTCATAAGTTAGACCCCTCAATCACCACTGGTTGCCTGTAATCTCTTGGTTATGTGGGCAGTGAAACCAAAGAAGGCGGGGAGGAGGACGGGGAAGACAGAATTCTTACGCTGCTGATCGTGGGAGTGCAGAGAGGCCCTCACCTTCTCACTCTCCTTTTTCTTCTTCCAGCCTTACCCTCCCAGGACAGTGCTGTTCTCCAAGAGAGAAGCCAGGAAAAGAAGGTGAAAATGACAGTTGAGCTAGTGAAAGCCATACCCCAGGTGAGTTATTTCATTTCTCTTCCTCGAAAGGCAGCCTTACTGTTTAGGACTTAGTAAAGCTGTTTTCTTTATGAAAGTCCCTTGACTAACAGTCTTTGGAAAAGACCCTGAGGCTGGGAAAGACTGAAGGCAAAAGGAGAAGGGGGCAGCAGAGGATGGGATGGTTAGTAGCATCATCTATTCAGTGGACATGAGTTTGAGCAAAACTCCGGGAGACAGTGAAGACACGGAAGCCTGGTGTGCTGCAGTCCATGGAGTGGCAAAGAGCTGGACATGACAGCGTCTGAACAAGAACAACAACAGCCTTATCTGAGGGCCTGGCTCCCACCTCTCCCAGGGAGCACTCCCCTTAGTTTTTTACAATAGAAACCTTGCAGATAGCGGTGGGGGGGGCGGTATGCATACGCATCACACTCCGCTTCCCCAATTTCTGATATCTTACATTAAGTTTGGTGAGTGCTATGCTTGGTCGCTCAGTCGTGTCCGACTCTTTTTGATCCCATGGACTGTAGCCCACCAGGCTCCTCTGTCCATGGGGATTCTCCAGGCAAGGATACTGGAGTGGGTTGCCATGCCCTCCTCCAGGGGATCTTCCCGTCCCAGGGATCAAACCCAGGTCTCCCGCATTGCAGGTAGATTCTTTACCAGCTGAACCACCAGGGAAGCCCAAGAATACTGGAGTGGGTAGCCTGTCCCTTCTCCAGGGGATCTTCCTGACCGAGGAATTGAACCAGGATCTCCCGCACTGCAGGCGGTTCTTTACCAGCAGAGCTACCAGGGAAGCCCTGAATGAGCCGACGTTGATAGACTATTACTAAGTCCATGCTTTGTTCACACTTCCTTCGTTTTTACTCAGTGTCCTTTTTCTGTACCAGGGTCCTAGCCAGGGCGCCACGTTACATGTAGTAGTTCTGTCTCCTTGTACCTGACAGTTTCTCATACTTTCCTTCTTTTTGAAAACCTTGTCAGTTTTGAGAGGTTCTCAGGTTATTTTGCAGAACATCTCTGAAATCTGATGTTTTTTCCTCTGATTCGACTGGACTAATGTATTTTTAGAAGGAAGATCACAGAGTTCCATTTTCCTCATGTACCATACATCCAGGGTCCACACTATCAAGGTGACTCACTACTATACTTTGAGAGCCTAGTTGAGGTGGCATTACCAGGTCTCTGCACTGTGAGTTGCTCCTTTTTGCCCCACTTGTCCACGCTGTCCTCCCCTCTCCATTGGCAACTACCAGTTCTAGCTCTGTGTCTGTCCAGTCAGTTTCTGTCTTGTTTGTTTAGATTCCGCAGTTAAGTGGGATCATACAGTGTCTGTCTGTCTTTGTATGACTTCTTTCACTGAGATAATGCCCTCTGTTCCATCCATGTTGTGGTAAATGACAACACTGAGCATTACAAAGACTTTTAGTATTTTCATTGGAAATAAATGTGAAGATGAAAATGCCTGTAACACTTTAAAAAATTTCTCACAACTCTCACAGATATAGAAATCAAAGGAGTGGTTACTAGGGGGAAGGAGGAGACAAGATAGGGGTAAGGAATTGAGAGCTATAAACTATTATGTATAAAATAAGCTACAAGGATATATTGTAGAACACAGGTAAATATAGCCAATATCTTATAATAACTATAAATGGAGTATAACCTTTAAAAATTGTGAATACTATATTGTATACCTGAAACTTATATAATATTGTTTGTCAACTATATCTCAATTCAAAAGAAAAACACCTGCGAATCTCTCAAAATTGACCAAAAAAAAGAAAATTGTCTTGATCTGCTGGTGATTATAACTGGGCATTGTCTTTAAGAAACTGAAAATAACTATTTTTGGTTTCATTTTGACATTGTCTAAATATATACTGGCTTGTTGTACTCAGATTTAGTACACAAGGTGGCTGTGTTGCAGTCCTGCACTGGGTGCTTTCTCAGGTTGCTCTTCGGGTCACTGACGTGTGGCATGACATGCTAATTAATTCTTAATGGCACAGCATTAAAAACCAGTTGCATTCTAGGGGAATTCCCTAGCATTCCAGTGGTTAGTGCTTTCACTGCTGGGACTGGGTTCAATCCCTGGTTAGGAAACTAAGATCCCACAAGCCTTGAGCCTTGAGGCTCGGCAAGCACCCCCCCCCACCGCCCCCCCCCACACACAAAAAAAACTGCACTCTAAATATATTTTTTATTGTGTCAACAAAAAAACCCCCAGCCATGTCAGTTCAATGCCTCTTCTCCTTAAAGCACTAGGATCCCATAGAGTACCGTTTCCATAATATCAACCTAAATATTCTTTTGTGTTGTTTTTGAAGGTTCAGCCATAGACACACATCCTCCTTGAAGCCCTTCTCTACCGCCCTGTGGCCATCTGTCCGTACTTCCCCAGGCCTGGAAGCTCCCGTGGACAGAGGAGCTTGGTCGGCTGTAGTCCATGGAGTGGCAAAGAGTCAGACGCAGCTGAGCACACACTCACACACACCAGAGAAATGGATTCGCATCATTGTATACAGTACAATTTAGCAACTTCAATAAGAACTATTTAATATTATATGTTTAAGGGTTTTTTCCTCAAAGGGCTATTTCTCACATAATGTAGGGCCAACTCAATGCTTAAGCTTGAAGTCACGTGTGGACATGAGCATTGCTTGATCCAGAAGGTCTTTGTGTTATTGCAGGACCTGGTGACATTCAAGGATGTGGCAGTAGACTTCTCCCAGGAGGAATGGCAATGGCTGAGCCCTGCTCAGAGGAGTTTGTACAGGAGGATGATGCTGGAGAACTATCAGAGCCTGGTTTCACTGGGTGAGGATCTTTTCCCCCTCTGTATAATTCAGAATTACCCTCAGGGACTCTTTACTTTTTTTTTTAAATTTGTTGTGTGTCGATCAGAATTGACTCTGGACAATGAAGAGGATGTTCAGGAACTGGTGAATATCTCAGGTTGAGTCGGTGATCTGGGTGTGTATCAGATATTTCGTGAGTGTGCCTTTTGGTCAGCTGGGAACACACGGCACGCTGTGACCCACACTGGTCTCCTGTGCTGGCCTGTTTCCTCTGTCCTGTAGTCGTGTTACCAGCATAACAGGGTTCACCAAGAATAGAGCCAGATCGTTATGAATTCAGAATGCTGCTTTAAAATCTGTATATCTTTATTAACTTGCAGAAAGTGAACTAGCGAGGCACACGCTGAAAATTGCTTTAGATGTTCTTAGGGGGCTAACGCCCTTGTCATCGCTAGGGCCATGTCAGGGGCTAGTTTAGCTTTGCCTTGTCTGGAGGCCCCTTTCCTCCTGCTTGCTTGTGGGTCACTAAATGTTGTGAAACTCAATGTATGTCTTTGACCAAATTTGAGAAATGTTTGATCGTTAATTTTTTTCTACTCTCTTCTTCTGGGATTCCAGTTGCACACATGTTAGAATCTTGGATATTGTGCCTTAGGTAACTAAGGATGTGTTCCCTTTTAAAAATCTTTTTTCTCCGTCAGCTTAGATAATTTCTGTTGATTCATTTTCAAGTTCACTGCCGCTTTCTTTGTCCTCTTCAATGTCTTGTTAAGCCCATCTAGTGAATTTTTAAATTTCAGATACTGTATTTTTCAATTCTAGACTTTTTACTTGGTTCTTTTTTATAATTTCTATTTTGCTGCCAAGAGTATTACAAGCATATTTTCCTTTATATTCTCGAATATAGGATATAATATCTGTTTTAAAATCCTAGTCTACTGATTCCAGCATCTGTGTTGTCACAGGTTGGGTCTCCATTAATGCCTTTTTTTCTGAGTATGATTCACTTTTTCCACTTTTTAGGGAGTAATTAGATTTTTTCCTGGACACTATAAATACTACATTATAGAGTTTTAGGATTCTGTTACATTCCTTTGAAAAATATTGATTTTGTTTTTCAATCAGACAGTTAACTCACACTCCAGACTGTCTCTCAGTTCAGTTCAGTCGCTGTCATGTCCAACTCTTTGCGACCCCATGAATCACAGCACGCCAGGCCTCCCTGTCCATCACCAACTCCCGGAGTCTACCCAAACCCATGTCCATTGAGTCGGTGATGCCATCCAGCCATCTCCAAACCGTCTCTAGGGGTCCTTTATATTACCTCACTTACTGCTGTCCAGTGATCTTCTAAAAATGCTGGGCTGCATTTCTGCCTCCAGTCTCTTAGAAAATGATTCCACTTTGATAGGATTGGCTGTTAGCAGCCCCACTAAACTATGCCAGAAGCTTTATATAGCTGTCACTCCTTGAATTATTCATTTCCATCATGTCGTTCCATCAGAATTGAGGGACCAGCTGAAATGTCCAAAACATGACCAATTTTCATACCTTTTTCTGTATGCAGGACTTTGTATCTCTAAGCCATCTGTCATCTCCTTACTGGAGCAAGGGAAAGAGCCCTGGATGATGATGGAGAATGAGCTGAGAAGCCCATTCCCAGGTGAGTGTGGGAGAGCCGGAGGGGGGAGTCCTTCCTAGGCAGTGGCCCCGCCATTTGCACAGGTGGTCTTTCCTCCTTTCTTACGCTTCTTAGAAACTCTTCTCAAAGAAGCATTCAGAGCTGGCGCCCTGGGACAGCCCAGAGGCCTAGGGTGCGAAGGGAAGTGGGAGCGGGGAACGGGATGAGGGGGACACGTGCATACTGTCGGCGACGGAATGAAACACCAATACTGCAGAGTGGTTTAAATTTTTATATTTTAACACTTGCTTTTTACAGCTGCTTAATTTTATATCTCTTGCACAACAACCTACAGGGCAAGCTGCCAAGCACTATGATTTAGAGACTATATAGTGCGCAGGCGCAGGGCGAGATAACCTTTACCTTGGCTTATTTACTGCAGCCAAGACTTTGTTTTGGGGAACTTTTTTATTAACTTAGAATCTGTTTTGTCTCAAGGTCTGTTTTTTTTGAGGAATCAGAGAAACGTCTTTGTGTGCAAGCAATGTTCTTTTCCCACGGGAACAAATAGGATTCTTAGCTGAACATCTCGTTTGCAAGAATGCTCAGCCCTGGTTGAGAGTCTCGTTTGCAAGCACTTCTCAACCTTCTTTAAACCTAGTTCCCTACACATACCTGTGGCCAGTTCATGTTGATGTATGGCAAAAAACCATCACGATATTGTCAAGTAATTATCCTTCCATTAAATTAATTAAAAGAAAAAAAAAAAGAAGCTCTTCTCAAGCCTTCCAAACCTGGGAGACTGAAAGTTGACTTCTTAGCGTGAGCTCCCCAGATATCTTCTCTTCTGCTTGTTTTTCAGTTGCTCAGTCTTTTCTGACTCTGACCCCTGGCCTATAGCATGCCAGGTTCCCCTGTCCTTCACTGTCTCCTAGAGCTGGATCCATTCACGGCCACTGAGCTGGTGAGGCCATCCAACCATCTCATCCTCTGCTGCCCCCTTCTCCTTTTGCCTTCAATCTTTCCCAGCATCAGGGTCTTTTCCAATGAGTTGGCTCTTTGCATCAGGTGGCCAAAGTATTGGAGCTTCAGCTTCAGCATCAATCCTTCCACTGAATATTCAGGATTGATTTCATTTAGGATTGACTGGTTGGATCTCCTTGCAGTCCAAGGGACTCTCAAGTCTTCTCCAACACCACAGTTCAAAAGCATCAATTCTTCGGCCCTCAGCTTTCTTTATGGTCCAGCTCTCACATCCAAACATGACTACTGGAAAAACAATAGCTTGGATTATACAGACCTTTATCAGCAAAGTGATGTCTCTGCCTTTTAATATGCTGTCTATGTTTAGCATAACTTTCCTTCCCAGGAGCAAATGTCTTTTAATTTCATGGCTGCAGTCACAGTCTGCAGTGATTTTGGAGTCCAAGGAAATAAAATCTGTCACTGTTTCCACTTTTCCCCCTTCTGTTTGCCATGAAATGATGGGACTGGATGCCATGATCTAAAGTTTTTTCACTTTCTGCCATTACAGTGGTATCACTGGCATATCTGAGATTGTTATTTCTCCCGGCAATCTTAACTCTCTTTTAAAAACTCATTTTGCAAAAATCTTTATCCAGCTCCTTTCCATCCCCTTTTCCTTTTGACATACTGACTTAACATAAACGTCTCTGTTTTTTAAATCTTAACTCCAGAATTGGATGCTGCATGGAAATCATAACATACCCTGCTACTTTAAATCAGTTTTTGCTTTCCTGTCACAAATAGGAAAAATCCAGATCCTACCAGCTCCTTCTTAATTTTCCAGCCTTATCTTCCGTTATGTTTTAGCTTTTTCACTGTACTTTAGCCCAGAGTTTTCTTCATGATGCAGGTTATCAAGGTATGTTCCGTATGTGTTACAGGTATTCCCGCATCCTGAGTCTCTAAGCCGTGAGAGACTAGATGAGGTTAGAGGCAGTCTGAGTTCAAGTCTGACTCCCTCTGGATCATAGGCAGTGTCTTAGGATTATCATTTTCAACAAGTGCCTGATGTACAGTTGAAAAGCACCGCTCTATCCCATAGGTCGCCTTTTCTGAACTCGCAAGCTCTTTCCCACTCAGGCTTTTGTTTTTCCTGTTTTCTCTGCCTAGAATGCTCTTCTCTTGGCTTTCTGTCTATGCCTGGCTTTCAGGCCAGAGCTCAAAAATCATCTCATTGGACACCTTCCTGACCACTTCATATAATGAACATTTCCCTATTCCAACCCATGTACAATCTGTGAAGCCACTGTTTCTTTGTAACACTCAGGAGAGCCCATAATTAACTTGTTTTGGGGGTGTGTGCTTATTTTTTGTCTCCCCCTCTGAACCTAAATTTCACAAAGACAAGGGAATGTTGGGATCGCATATGATATTATGCCTTTATGAAATTCTCCTTTCACTTTTGTAACAGTGTTTGATCTTTACATTTGGGGATGATGTGGACTCTATACTTCTAGGATCCTCCAAATATTAGAAGGGAAATAAGCTCGGTTTAGACACGCTTTATAGTTTGGTTATGTAGGAAGCTACTATCAGCTTTAAAGAGGAAAACAGAAAGAGGAACTTTCCTGATAAGAGGTAATAACTGTGCATGTGAAGAACAGATACAGGAAGAGGGAAAGGGGATAAAGAAGCCTATTGTAAATCTGATGGGACACTGAGTGACAGTATGGCTTTAGGTATTATTCAGTGATTAAGGCAGCTTGGCATCCATGTTGAGAAAAGCCAAAAAGGTAAGGGATAACCATGGCTCTCCACGGGAGGCCGGAAATGAAGACAGCCTTCATACAACAAAGTAAATTTGAGGGAAGAGCAGATGACGCTGTCATCTTCCTGCTTTTCTCTTTCTAGGATTGCTCCCTTCAGTCCATCTACGTAAGAAAAACCGTGGGGAATTGGTTTCTTGAGTTCTCATGGACCCAGTTCTAGAATTATTGAAGTTTGGGTGTTCCTGATACCATGAATGACATGGGGAGGAAGCCTGTTAATATCTCAGTATTTCTTAATTGCTTTGGTAGATTTGATCCCTCCCATCTCTGAACTTTTATACTAGTTTTCCTTTTTTACCACATGGATTCATTTTTGATATATTATATTTTCTTCTCAAATTACTTGCTTTGTTGGTCTTGTCTTCCTCATAACTTTCTGTACTTCTCTAGAACAACTGTCTTTAATTACGTTAGTGTTCCCCATGCTTGACATGTAGTAGAAAACTAGGGAGCACTGGACTAGTCAGTAATTTGTTGTCATAGTTCTTGATGTCACCTCGTCCCTAAAGCTTTCTCTTGGTGTCACCTCTTCTATGCACATTTCTTTATAGATTTATCAAGAATTTCTTCCTTGTGCCTGAGTTCCTGTGATATACATTAAGTGACTTAGTAGTAGTGTATATATATAAGGCTCATTTATTTCTTCCCGAAAGCTTATATTCTATCTCACAAGGTAGGAAAGGTAGTGATGTGGTAGTAAATAAGAATTTAATTAATAACAGTGATACCAACCTGCATATCTCTGTAAGACTAGTTTCCACAAAAAGACACCTGGCAGAACCCTATTAAGATGTGATAGTTTTCCTAGGCTGGTGAAAGAAAGATGATGAATGGAAAAATCCCTTAATATCCACTCTGAAGTTCAGGGATCTATGAGAAATGAAGAGCATTTACTTTATTAAAATACATGGAAATGGCTTATGGGAATGCTTTTTTCTGATTATGAAGACATGATTCTAGGATTTTGCCTAAACTCCAAGAGAAGTCACAAAGCATAAGGTATTTGTGGTTTCAGGGAATCTACAGAGATTTTTGAGTGGCAGAGTTAAGTGGTAGTATTGGTTTTTTAAGAAAATTAGCCTGGCTGTATATGCAAGTCTCCTAGACGAGGGAGAGAATAGAGGAAGAGAATTTGATGTATAGTCTGTTACGTTAATACAGGCATAAAATATTACTGCCATTGCAGCCTGCACCTTCAGGGCTCTGTTATCCTACATTTAATTTTCTAAATCACCGTTTCCATGTTCTTCTATGAGCTCTCATTCTCTGGGGTCTGCTTACATATTTTTTTCAGTTGAAATACCTGTGCATAATATATTTTGTGGAGTTCATTATTTTCAAATCACCTTTTCTGTGTTAAATGTTTCCTTTGTTATAGCCCATGATAAAGGAAACATTTGGTTTTTTGAATCTTTCAGATTGGGAATCTATACATGAGACACAAGAATTACCTCTAAAGCAGTTTGTATGTGATGATATGTTAATGGAGAGAATTGCAAGCTATGAACGTGAATGTCCTACTCTTGGAGAAAATTGGAAATGTGAAGATCTTTTTGAGAGGCGGTTGTTAAGCCAAGAGACATTTATCAGGCAAGAAAGAAGCACTCCTAAAGAAACCTTCACTGTGGAAATAGACCACAGATATAACAAACCTGAGAAATTTGTTCCTCTACACAGTATAGAAGAGAATATTTATAATAATCACAAGTCAGATAAAAAAAACTTTTCCAAAAATTCCATGGTATTAAAACACAAGAAAGTCTATGCAGGAAAGAAACTTTTTAAATGTAATGAATGTGAGAAAACCTTCACCCAGAGCTCATCTCTTACTGTTCATCAGAGAATTCATACTGGAGAGAAACCATATGAGTGTAAGGACTGTGGGAAGGCCTTCAACCAGAGTCAACACCTTGTCCAGCACCACAGAATACACACTGGAGAGAAACTCTTTGAATGTAAGGAATGTAGGAAAGCCTTCAGCCAAAATGTACATCTTATTCAACATCAAAGAATTCATACTGGAGAAAAACCATATAAATGTAAGGAGTGTAGAAAAGCCTTCAGCCAGCCTGCACACCTTGCTCAGCATCAGAGAATTCATACTGGGGAGAAGCCTTATAAATGTAAGGAATGTGGCAAGGCCTTCAGTGATGGCTCCTCCTTTGCCCGACATCAGAGGTGTCACACCGGCAAAAGACCCTACGAATGTATTGAATGTGGGAAAGCTTTCAGGCAGAACACATCGCTTATCCGTCACTGGAGATATTACCACACTGGGGAGAAACCCTTTGACTGCATCGACTGTGGCAAGGCCTTCAGCGATCACATAGGACTTATTCAGCACAGGAGAATTCATACTGGAGAGAAACCCTACAAATGTAACGTGTGTGGGAAAACCTTCAGCTATGGCTCATCCCTGACTGTGCATCAGAGAATTCACACAGGAGAGAAACCATATGAATGTGATATCTGTGGGAAAGCCTTTAGCCATCATGCCTCACTCACCCAGCACCAAAGAGTGCATTCTGGAGAGAAGCCTTACCAGTGCAGAGAATGTGGGAAAGCCTTCAGGCAGAGCATACACCTTGCTAGCCATCTGAGGATCCATACTGGAGAAAAACCCTATGAATGTAAGGAATGTGGAAAAGCTTTTAGCATCAGTTCGCAGCTGGCTACTCATCAGAGAATTCATACTGGAGAGAAACCTTATGAATGTAAGGAATGCGGGAAAGCCTTCAACCAGAGGGCACACCTCGCACAGCACCATAAAATCCATACTGGAGAGAAACCTTACGATTGTACTGAATGTGGTAAAGCCTTCAGCCAGGCTACCCGCCTTGTCCAACATCAGAGAGTTCACACAGGAGAGAAACCCTATGAGTGTACTGAATGTGGGAAGGCTTTTAGCGACAGCTCGTCCCGTGCTCAGCATCTGAGACTCCACACAGGCCAAAAGCCCTATGCATGTGTTGACTGTGAGAAGGCATTCAGAACAAAGTCATCACTCACTTGTCATCAAAGATGTCACACAGGGGAGAAGCCTTACGAATGTAGTGCATGCGGTAAAGCCTTTAGCCATCGACAGTCGCTTACTGTTCATCAGAGAATTCATTCCGGAGAAAAACCCTATCAGTGTATGGAATGTAGGAAAACCTTCAGCCAGATTGGACACCTTAATCTACACAGAAGAATCCACACTGGAGAGAGAGCTTACGAATGTAAAGAATGCGGAGAAGTCTTCAGACAAAGTGTGCACCTTGCTCACCATCATAAAATCCATGCTGCGGCGTCGTCTCCAGCCCTGAGCTCTTCCCCACCCCCCGTGTCACCAAGTCCTGGGGGTGTGTCTGCTGAGTATTTCTGGAACTCATCCACGTCTTTCCATCCTCATTGCCCTAATCCAAAACATAGTCATCTCATCTGGACTATTCCAATTGTCTAAACACTGGTCCCTCTGCATCCTCTTTTGTCTCCTCCAAGTTCATTCTTCACACTACTTCCACAGTGGTCTGTTCAAGTGTAAATGTAATTATATGACTCTCTTAAAACCCTCGGTGTGAAAATTTAAACTACTTGATGCATACCAAGTGCTTAGCATAGTGCCTGACCCAGACTAAATGCTCTAAATGATAGCTTAGTATCCTTCAGAGTCTGCTTGAAAGCTGTTTTTAAGCAGTGAACTCTGGAAGACAGTATATGTACTTGGAGATCATAACAGTTTTTTAAACTGAAACAATGTGAATGATGAGGATTAGCATGTGTTAAAGCTTAAACATTAACACGTTTAAAGCTTTATACAACCACATATATGACTATATTCCTTTGTTGGTGAGAAAATTCAACATGACCTAATACATAGAGTATGTTTTAGGAAGTATCTAGAACTCTGGATAAGACTGGAACAAAAGAATTAGAAAATAACTGGGAATAATGCAAGACTATTTAGTAAAGGCAAAAAGTAAAAATTCCTAATATTTAAAATGGAAGAAGCAGAGAACTTGAATAGTCTAGCCCTTTTTTAAGACACCTGGTTTCACAGATTAATGCTGAACCTTCAAGGACTCATAATTAAGCTGTTCTAGAGTACAGGAAAAAAATAATTGAAATGGACTATTTTGGAGTACTTCTAACCTCTGTTAAGGAGAACACAGGTTATGAATAAATGGAGATCCATGTTTCTAGAAGGAACTTTTAGTACTGTAAACATGTCTGTACATTTGGTCAGTTCCAGTCACAATTCTTTTAGGATAATTTTCCACTGACAATTTTGTTCTGAAAATCAATGTAGAATGGTAAATAGGAAAGCATCACAAGGAAATTTTTGAAAAATGATTGTGTCCCCATGAATTTGCTTGCAAAAGTAATCATTTTTCATGTGTCAGTGGGGGAGATAGATTACTTAAATGGTGCTCGACAATTATCCAGCTGGAAATAAAGTCAGACCCACATCTCACCCCTTACAGAGACGTTCATTCTGTGTAGATTAAAGATATAATAGGAAACACAATATTAAATTTCTGAGAAGAGAATGTAGAATATTTCTATCCCCTTGAGTTCAGGTAGGCTTTAGTAAGCAGGACACAGAGTCCAGAAGTTATGAAGAAGGACAGTATTAGGTAAGACCATGTAAAAAATTTAAGCTTTTCCATGGTATAAGATACTATGCAAAGTGAAAAGACACACGACTGATATTTTATATATATATTACAAAGGGTATAGTCCTTATAAAAAGCGCTGTTGCTTTATGTGGCAGCCTGGATGGGAGGGGAGTTCAGGGGAGAATGGATACATGTATATGTGTGGCTGAGTCCCTTTGCTGTCCACCTGAAACTGTCATAAGATTGTTAACTGGCTATACCCCAATACAATACAAAAAGTTAAATGCTGTTGTAAAGCAGCAAGTAAGAGACCCAGTCCGACAAAATCAGGTAAGATACACAGTATGACAGCAACTCTAAATGAAAACAGTCAAGGAAAATCTTAATTGCACTAATGATCAGATAAATGGAAATTTTAAAAGTTCTCACCACCAGCACAAACCAGCACACACATTATGGGTAATAGCCAGTACTGTTACAGATGTGACATTTTTATACGTTGGGAGGGTAAGTAGGTAGAAAGCCATTTTCGAAGGCAATATGGGAATCACTACCCACTCCAGTATTCTTGCTTGGAGAATCCCATGGACAGAGGAGCCTGGTGGGCTGCAGTCCGTGGGGTCACAAAGCAGCAGACATGACTGAATGCCTAGCACACTAACACTAACATGGTATTGTGTATCAACATATAAAGTGTAATTAATTAATCACTGCTGCAATTCTAGGGAGTCATCTCAAAAAGCACAGGCACAAAAATATAGACGTACATTTACCACAGAATTTTTAAAAACTTGGAACAGCTTAAGTATCCAGCAGTAGTAAGTTGATTAGTTAATTTTGGAAAATCAGTTCAGTAGATTATTATGCAGTAACTGAAAAGAATGAGGAAGATCTCTATACTCACAAAACTATGCCTTGTAGTTTATTGAGAATGTAATTTTCGTAACTGTAATACGGCGTAGTTACAAGTACATAAACTCTTTAAAGTTAACGTGAACTATGTTGGTTTTGTCTGCAATGCAAATAGAAACCATGCATGCACAGATTCCTTCCCTGTTGGTCGGGCTGCTCTGATGTCATTCCCTGGGGTTTTCTTTGTGTCACCAGCTTGTACACAGTTCACGTTAGTCCAATCAGACACTCTCTCCTCGGGACTCAGGTGGGAGCTGAATATGAATCATCTCTTGGCCACAACATTTAAGATGCTTCCTGAGTTCCCACTGCTCTGCTTCCTAGAACTAAAATGTTTCATGTTCTTTCCAGGTTGTCCCCCCACCAGCATTTTGTTCTCATTTTAAAATAAGATTAAGTTCTTTTGCTGTCTATCAGGGAAAACTAACCAGTATGGAAATTGGTTAGCACTGAGTGGGTTTCAGGCCAAAGATTCTTAGAAAGTGTGGAATTATGATTAAAGTGTGGCTATTGGGTGAAATGGAGCAGAGCAGTACAAGGCACCTAATCCTGTTTTGTGCCATGAAAGTAACAGGCCTTCATAGCAACAGAAAGACAGCTCGTCAGCTGAGGTCTGGATGGCTCTTTCCTTGGATGCATTAAGAGGACAGAAGGTGCCAGTCCATGGAGTATGTATGATGCCTATTCAGAGCAGAACTGGGTAACAGAAAGCAAGAGGGTAAAAGGACTTATTTAATAAACTTTTTTGCTTTAAGGCATGACGTAGCACCCAAGTCATTCGTGTAACATAATTGAAAGACTTCTTACAGCTTTTATTGTTCAGTCGCTAAGTCAGGTCTGACCCTGTGACTCCATGGACTGCAACAGCCCAGGAAAGAAAAGCAGGAAGCAGGACAGGATGTGTGTGCCCCTGGGAGGGAGGTGTGAAGAGGGAAGGTGCTCACACCTCGGGGAGCGCCGGCACTGATCAGGGGGAGAGCGAGGGGGCTTCAGCAGCTGGGAGGGGGCACAGCCGCAGGCAGAACCGAGAGAGGCCCGCCAGGTCAGCGCTGTCACTGCGCTCCCCAGCCCCGGAGGCTTCCAAGGCTGTGTGGGGAGACACCTGAATGCCATGGGGACAGAGGGCCATTCAGGGCCCGTGAAAGGGGGGGGGAGTCACAGCACCCTTATTCTCAGGGCCCGTGAAAGGGGGGGAGTCAGCACCCTTATTCTCAGGGCCCGTGAAAGAGGGGGGGTAGTCACAGCACCCTTAGAGGGGGGAGTCACAGCACCCTTATTCTCGGCGTACTCCGGCGGGGGCAGCGCCTCTGAAACCCCACTGTGACACGCGAAGGGCTCAGCCTTGCTCCCGTGGTCGGCTGTGGGCTGGTGCTCCAGAACGGCTCAGCTGACTCCCGTCCTGCTCGGTGAGCCCTCAAGGCCGGAGCCGGGACTTCCAGCAGGGAGACATGGGCATGGCACCAAGCTTGCTTCCGGTTCCACTGGTCAAAGCAGGCCCCATAGCCAAGGCCGGGGTGGTGTGGGAAGGGCTGACTGGAGGGTGTGGCTACAGGGAAGGGTGAAATGTGCCAATCACTAGTGCAGACCGCCTGCATTACCAGGAATTACGGAGGACTACAAGGTCTAGTTTAGGAGACCAGGGTTCGATTCCTGGGTTGGGAAGATGCCCTGGAGAAGAGAATGGCAAGCTGCTCCAGTATTCTTGCCTGGAGAATTCCACGGACAGAGGAGCCTGGTGGGCTACAGCCTATGGGGTCGCAAAGAGTTGGACACAACTGAGACGTACACACACACAAGGTCTAATCAGACGGCAAGATCTCCGCAAGCTTATCCTAAGTAATTCATACGGTCTGTAATTTATAAGGGCTTCCTGGTGGCTCAGCTGGTGAAGAATCCACCTGCCCCTGCAGGAGACGAAAGAGACTCAGATTCCATTCCTCGGACAGGAAGATCCCCTGGAAGATGAACTGGCAACCCACGCCAGGGTTCTTGCTTGGAGAATCCCATGGACACGGGCCTGGAGGGCTACAGTCCATGGGGCTACAGTCAGATGCAACTGCGTGCACACGCACACACACAAGTTACAAAGAAGAAAAGTAATCATCTTACCTCTATATTCTCCTTCCCACCAGTCAGCAAGCTCCTCTCCCTCGAGGCAACCGCTCAGAGCAGTTGCCTCGTATCTTTCCAGAATATTCTATGCATGCATAAGCAAATTTTTACGTGGATATTTGTTTATATGCATAAATATTCTAAAAAGTTATATAATGCTCCTTTCTACCCAAATGGTACCGCATGGAATGGTTTTCCAGCTTGCTTTTATTCATTGTCATCTGAGACCCTCTGTGTGCTTAGACAGGCAGGTGGATGTTACCATTTCACACAGTTTGGGCATAAGCTATTTTTTATCTTTTTTTTTTTCTCTAAATTGTTTTGTTTTTTTAAAAAAATATTTATTTATTTAGGGGGAATAAGATTTATTATAAAGAACCCCTTATGATTATTTAAACCTCATTATGATTTGTTTAGCTCCAGAAAAAAAAAATTGCTGAAAAATATTTCTCAATTGTGCTCTGCTGCTGCTGCTGCTGCTAAGTCACTTCAGTCGTGTCCGACTCTGTGCGACCTCGTAGATGGCAGCCGACCAGGCTCCCCCGTCCCTGGGATTCTCCAGGCCAGAACACTGGAGTGGGGTGCCACTTCCTTCTCCAGGGCATGAAAGTGAAAAGTGAAAGCGAAGCCGCTCAGCCGTGTCCGACTCGCAGCAACCCCATGGACTGCAGCCCACCAGGCTCCTCCGTCCATGGGATTGTTCAGGCAAGAGGACTGGAGTGGGGTGCCATTGCCTTCTCCATCTCAGTTGTGAGTGAAGCCTTTCTTCCAAATTTGACCTGTGTTGTAGGGCAACTAGGACCTCTCTACATAAAAGAGAACGTCAACATTAAAAACAAAACAAAACAAATTGCTATGACATTTTCAATCATATAGAAAGGTATAAAGTATAGTACATGCCCATATTCAATATTTTTTAAAAATAACTTTGGTAACAAGAAAATATGATACCTGTACGTTTAAAATAAGGAAATGCACCATATTTTGTAATATATATGTGCTTTAAAAATAGGTTGTGAAAATCGGTCTATATGTCTATTTTCCAGGTCAATTTTAAGGTAAATTACAGACATGCTCTCACTTCCTTAGCTTGCATCTCTAAGGAAAAAACAATTTGTACTCACTTCAGCAGAACCTATACTAAACAGAAAGAAAAATAAAGTATCTTCTACACAACCACAATATCCTTCTCACACAATGAAATGAATAATTTCTTAATATCACTGATCAGTCCATATTCAGATTTCCTTGCTTCTCCCACCAAGACAGGTTGAAAAAGTGATTTAATTTTATCAGAAACTAATGTGTCAAGCCCAAATCACTGCAGATGGCGACTGCAGCCATGAAATTAAAAGATGCTTGCTCTGGAAGAAAAGCTATTTAATGTGATTTCGACAGCACATTAAAAAGCAGAGACATTATTTTGCCAACAAACGTCGTCTAGTCAAGGCTATGGTTTTCCAGTGGTCATGTATGGATGTCAGAGTTGGACTACAGAGAAAGCTGAGCACCGAAGTATTGATGCTTTTGAACTGTGGTGTTGGAGAAGACTCTGGAGAGTCCCTTGGACCGCAAGGAGATCCAACCAGTCCATTCTGAAGGAGATCAGTCCTGAATATTCATTGGACAGACTGATGTTGAAGCTGAAACTCCAACACTTTGGCCACCTGATGCCAAGAACTAACCCATTTGAAAAGACCCTGATGCTGGGAAAGATTGCAGGCAGGGGGAGAAGGGAACGACAGAGGATGAGATGGTTGGATGGCATCACCAACGCAATGGACATGAGTCTGAGCAAGCTCCGGAAGTTGGTGATGGACAGGGAAGCCTGGCGTGCTGCAGTCCATGGGTTGCAAAGAGTCGGACACGACTGAGCGACTGAACTGAACTGTGCCTTGTCTGTGAACTGGGCATATTAGCTTGTGGAGAGGAGCAAATGATCAACACGTGGAGACACACACCTCCCTGCCCACCTGGCCTCTCAGTTCTCAGCCCTGTAGAGGAAACCAGGGAGGGCCTGGGAGGAGAGAATCTGTCTGCTTTTTTTTTTCCTGTCCTGTCATTTTCTGCACAGGGCTTGGCACACAAGGGGTCGTGAAGAAATGCCAGGCGAATGAATGAATAAGAGAAAAACCTTCCTTGCCGGCCCAGTGGTAAAGAATCTGCCTTTCTAATGCAGGAGACACGGATTCAATCCCTAGTCTGGGAAGAGCCCACGTAGCAACTAAGCCTGTGCACCACAACTAAGCCCATGCGCCACAACTGAGCCTGTGCGCTGGAGCCCACGAGCCGCGACCACTCGGCCCACGAGCTGTGACCACTGAAGCCGAGTCCCCTAGAGCCTGTGCTCCACAGCAGAGAAGCCCCCACAATGAGAAGCCTGAGCACAGCTGGAGAGGAGGCCCTGCTCACTGCAGCTAGAGAAAGCCGTACAGTCGCAAAGACCCAGCACAGCAAAAACGGAAAATAAACACACAGAGAGAACAGCGCTCTGCCGGCTGGTGTCCTGCAGGGTCAGGAACCGCAGTGTCTGAGTCTTGCCTGTATTCAAGGCATCACCCAGGCCACAGCACAGCAGGTCCTGATGAAGGGCTTACCGGGAAGGCCCAGGGGAGCCACCGGGGCGTCTGTGGGGAAGAACACTGCAGGCAGAGGTCCGCTCCAGAGCCAGTGCCAACGTCCTGAGACAGGGGCATGACGGGCTTGTCGAAACAGCCATGGGCCAGTGTGGCTGGAGCAGGGCAGGGAACAAAAGGGAGCCATGGCAGGGTGGGGAAGGCCACAGGCGAGTCCGCGTGGGGCTGGATGGCCGGGGGAGGACTCTGCCTTTGACTTCCTGAAGTGGGTGGATTACGAACGGTCTTAATTACGTTTAATGGGATCTCCCTGGCTCTTGGGTGAAGAACGGAGCATCGGGGTGCCGGTGGGGACCTCCATCATCCATGAAATGAGCGTTCTGGCACATGACAGAGCTGAAATAAATAACTACTGCTCTATGGTTTATCCCAGGTGGCTCTGTGGTAAAGAACCCACCTGCAATGCAGGAGATGCCGGTTCCATCCCTGGGTCGGGAAGATCCCCTAGAGGAGGAAATGGCAACCCACTCCAGTATTCTTACCTGGGAAATACCTTGGACAGAGAAGCCTGGTGGGCTACAGTCCACAGGGTTGCAAAGAGTTGGACACGACTTAGAGACTAAAACAACAACAACACACCAGCTCTAAATTTTTTTCTTTATAAATCCATTTTTCACCTGGACAAGTCTCCCCTTTCAACTCTTTGCTTCTGTTCCAGGAATACTTGCTTGTGCGTGCTAAGTCGTATCTGCCTCTTGACCACCCCAGGGACTGTAGCCTGCCAGGCGCCTCTGTCCTTGGGATTCTCCAGGCAAGAATACTATATCGGGTTGCCGTTTCCTTCTCCAGGGGATCTTCCTGACCTAAGGATGAAATCTGCGTCTCCTGTATTGGCAGGTCGGTTCTTTACCACTGTACTGCTTGAGCCGTTTTTCCAGGAATACTTAACACACTAAAAAAATAGTGATATGTACTACCTCCCTGCATATTTCTAGTAATTATCTTTCAAGACCCAGGAATCTTTTCCCAACATCTCCAAGAATGTAATTGTTGAAAAAGATGGTTCATTTTATTTTCTGCACTGGTCAACACCTTTTACAAATAACATGTTTAATATAGCTTGTATATCCTCATTTACATTTTCAGTCACGACGGTTTGTTCCAACTCTAAATGAAGCCAATTTCATCCTGAACGTTGGTGAAAGTGAATCTATAATGAATCTCTTAGCTTGCTAAATGTGCTAAGTTGCTTCAGTCGTGTCCAACTCTTTGCAACCCATAGACTGTAGCCTGCCAGGCTCCTCTGTCCATGGAATTCTCCAGGCAAGAATACTGGAGTGGGTTGCCATTTCCTTCTCCAGGGGATCTTCCCAACCCAGGAATCGAACCCGGGTTCCCTGCACTGCACGCAGATTCTTTACCCACTGAGCTACGAGGGAAGCCCCTTTTTGGCTTGAGTTCATATGAAATGAGACTCTCCCGTCTGCAACCAATAAAACCCCAAAGAATGGAACAGCTGAGGCATGTGTTTCTTTTAAGGGCCAGTTGCGGCTTGTTGAACACAATCAGCCGGAGACAGGAGTGGAGAGGGAGAGAAGCCGACACTTTACCTGCCCTAATGTCTCCAACAAACTCAAAAGAGGCCACTCAAAGTCCTATTAACACAAAATGACTCAGAGAGTCGAAATACACATACCCAGGGAGTTTAAACAGCAGGATGGAAATATCGACCACTATTAGACAGGGTAAAACTGAAGGCAAGGGATTACCTTAGTTAAAGACAATCATTTCCTATTGGGCAAAGGATTAAGAATCGGAGTTTAACCAACAGTTACTGCGTGCCCACTCTACACTTGGCACTGTGCCGGGTGTTTCACATGTATTACTCAGTGGACAAAGACGTAGCAATGCTGTATATTATATGCACCAGATCACAGCTGCTAAATACACAGTGTATATTAATAAAAGCAGATTGACAAACGTAATCAGTACTAACAGATTTTTACACAGCCTTATTGGCTTTTGACATGTAGGTTTGGACAAAACTAAATAGCATGTGACTCTGAACAATGTGATCGATAAGACGAAGTTGACTAGCTGACATGTAGTTTTGAATTCTACTGACAGAAAATATGTATTCATCTTAAGTGTCCATGAAACACACACAGACACTGGATATGCTCTAGGCCAGGATAAAGGCTTCTTGAAAGGCCCTGAAAGCAGACGTGTGACGGCCCACACTCTCGGCTCACAGCGCAGTGAACTGGGAAGAAACCTCTTTTTAAATAGACCTTGCCGCTGAGTTTCCAATCACTCTTTAGAAACCCTGCAATAAAATACTTAGGCAACAACAAGATAAACAAGAACACGAATTATCCTTCTTTGAGATGTGGCCAAGGCTATAACCAGAAGTACATTTATATTATTAAATGCACTATTACAGCAAATAGTTTTATAAAAAGAATATAAATAAATTAAGAGGTCAACCTAAAAATTGAGACAAGGAATAGAAACAACAAAAAAATAAACCCAATACACGTTAAAGGAAAAATAATTATAAACTAGAGAAATAATGGACATAAACAAGTCCTAATGCTGGTTCTTCAGAAGAATAATAACTAGATAAAACTTTGACAAATCAAAGGCAGAATGGGGACAGAATAAAGAGAAGATTTTGTTTAATTATATTGGGGCTGACCAAAAAAATTCATTCCAGTTTCTCTCTACCATCTTACAGAAGAGCCCAAATGAACTTTTAGTTCAAGCCAAAAAATACTGTTCATAAGTAAGCTAATCATCTGGAAGAAAATATTCAGTGGAATGAAGAATAGCCTAAGGAACAAAAGAGTACTATAAATCATCAAAATTAATGGAGTTAAAAAGTATTAACGAGCTGAAAACAAGAGAAGAAACGGAGAAGCCATCTAAGAACGCACGGAAACCTCCCTTCCATAGCTCTAGGACCTGATCCCTTTCCTGAGTTCTTTACGCACGTCAAAGAATTGATACTTTTTACACTACAAGAAAGGATTTCCCTGATGGCTCAATGGTAAAGAATCTGCCTGCCAACACAGGAGACCCAGATTCTATCCCTGAGTTGGGAAGATCCCCTGGAGGAGGAAATGGAAACCCACTCCAGTAACCTTGCCTGGGAAATCCCACGGACAGAGGACCCTGGTGGGCTACAGCCCATGGGGGTCACAAAGAGTCAAGACAGGACTGAGCACAGCCTAAATTACAGATCAAGTATTCAAAAGCACAGCAGAAGGTCAAACGTTACCCAAGTCCTTCTATGATGCGAGCTTAGCCACGACACCAAAACGAAACAAAGATAGCACCAATCTTATGGAAGAAGATAGAGGCAAGAATCCTACATAAAATGTCAAGGAACAGAATTCAGTATCTGAGAAGCCAGGTGTGCCACCACCCTGAGAATGCAAAGGCGATATGCAACTGAGAAATTGGCTCAATTTCATTGCTTGTATGTTGCACACGTCTTCACCTTCTCTGAAGTCACGCTGCATCTTCCACTTGGTGACATCTTGCATTTAAGCAGCATTCTGCTTCTCAAGAGTACACAAAATAATACGCACTTACAATCGAAGATGTCTTACGTTCAGCGAAATACAGTAATGCAGAAACGGCACGTGAAAAGGTGAAACATAAAAGTCATCTCAATGGGTGTGTAAAAGGCATTTGATAACATTCAAGACCTATTCCTGATTTTTTAAACCAGGGCTCTTCCTTAACATGACACAAGGCCTCTATTTCAAAACAAGAGCCACCTTTATAGTTAAATGTGAAACATCATGGGCATCCCAGTTAAAACCAGGAACAGAAAGGTCACACACACCACCAAGACTATGGTCGTTTGCTGTGGAGCCTTGGACCACTCCACAAAGCCCTGAAACAGAA
This sequence comes from Ovis aries, assembly GCF_016772045.2. NCBI lineage: Eukaryota > Metazoa > Chordata > Mammalia > Artiodactyla > Bovidae > Ovis > Ovis aries. The sequence goes on from NC_056067.1 coordinate 64,451,174, forward strand.
ACAAAGAAAACGTATAAGTATCAGCGGGGGAGGGAGCCGCCACTGTCACTTGTAAAAACCTGGGATTACAGAACTGGGAAAGAAACAGTGTATCAGGGATTGCCCTGGTGGTCCAGTGGTTAAAACTCCATGCTCCCGATGAAGGTGGCTGAGGCTTGACCCCTGGTCAGGGAACTGGATCCCAACACGCCACAACTAAGAAGCAACCAAGAATTCACACAGGCAACTAAAGATCCCACATGCCTCAACTAAGACCCAGTGCAGCCAAATAAATAAAGAAAAATTTTAAAAAGAAAAAGAAATAGCCTGTCAGCTGTAGAGCTGTTTTAATGAAAAACTGCAAACACCTGGATGGGAGGGGAGCTGGGGGAGAATGGATATGTGTGGCTGAGTCCCTTTGCTGTTCGCCTGAAACCACCACAACACTGCTGATCAGCGATACTTTAGTACAAAATACAAAGCTTAAAGCTTGAAAAAAAAAAAAACAGAAATACAATAAAATCATAGGTGTGGTGTTTCTTCCTCTCTCGGATATTCAAGAATAAACTTCCTGGGACTTCACTGGTGTCAGTGCCTGAGATTCTGAGCTCCCAATGCTGGGGGCCCCGGTTCAATCCCTGGTCAAGGAACTAGGTCGCACGTGCCGCAGCTAAGACCTGGCATGACTAACTAAATAAACATTTTTAAGAAAGGATAAACCTCCTGGCCCACAGAATTACTTTCTTCCCTTGAGCCATCCCACTGGGAGCCAGCACTTATTTCTACACTACCAAGGTTGGTTGTCCAGCTTGCCTCCTCCCACCTTGGGTCAACAAAGCCTTTTTCTAGCTTGAGCCAGTCCAAGTTGGATTTCTGATATCTGATTGGCAGATGGGGACCCTCACATGTTGCCAAGAGTGATTATATGCTTTCTTTCTAATACATAAAATAAATATGTAAGTAAAAGAACCACTGTTACTATTTCACATATTGATGTCTTATGCCCCCCCAAAGAAAACATTAGGTCTTCCAATGCAAGGAAAGTGCTCAATCATTCTTTCTGGTTTTACTCAGAGTACTTGGATTAAAACACAGTAAGTAATTAGTGGCTGGAGGGATGGAGGGATGAGTAGGCAAAGGGGTGGATGAAAGAAGGCACATCCTTCCAACAGTCACCAAGTAGATGGATGGATGGGTGAGTAGACAGATGTGTGGAGAGAAGGATGGGTGAGTGGGTGGGCCGAAAGGATGGAGTGAGGGCATATGGATAAGGATGAGTGGGCACACAGATAGCTGCGTTATGGACTGACGGAGTGTGTGTGTGAACGAGCAGGCTGGGTGGACGAATCAGAGGACAGATGGATGGAGTGTCCAATGGGTGGATGGATGGATGGATTGGTAGAAGGTGAGTGGATGGGAGAGTTGATGGATGGATGCAGAAGTGGATGGACGACCTCAGATGGATGCATGGATGCATGACGGAGGGATGGTGGATGAACGGGTGATGGGTGGCGGGATGATGACGGCTGGAGGGGTGATGATGGCTGGAGGGATGAACGGGTGATGGATGGGTGGATGGATAATGGATGGATGGGTGGATGAACGGGTGATGGATGGAGGGATGGTGGATGGATGGGTGATGGATGGCTGGATGGATAATGGATGGCTGGAGGGATGAACGGGTGATGGATGGATGGGTGGAATGGGTATGTGGACGAGGAGGCAGATGAAAGCTTGGGTGAATAAATGAGGGGACAGATGAATGAGCGGTTAATTCATGAAGCATTTATGAGTGAAGCGTTGGAGGGTATACATGGATGGAGTTACACCGACCACCTGATACCCTCCACTCCACGTCTGACGACTATGGAACACATCCTGTTTCCCACCAGAGACCTCGTGGGGCTCACATCCCCAGAGAGACTTTTGTGGGGCCAGGAAATCCCAGGCTGAGGAAGGGAGCGTGACAGTCCACTGAGAACTGCAGAGAGGGGTCTCATCAAAAGAGGAAGGAATCCCCAGCTCACCTGGGCATCCTCAGACTCATCGTCTTCCTCCACCGAGCTCCACTCCTGGGGAACCACGGTCTCGGGAGAAGGTAGGTCTGGGCGAGGGCGGAAATGGAGGAGAAAGGAGACATGAGTGAGCGAGCAGGCCAGCTGGATGGGTGCTGCTTTCTTCCCACCCACTGCACCTCTCCTGCTGAAATCCTGACACACACACAGACACACAGACACACAGACACAGACAGACACACACACACAGACATACACACACACAGACACAGACACACACACAGACACACAAAGACACACACAGTCACACACACAGACACACAGACACAGACAGACACAGACACACACACAGACACACAAAGACACACAGTCACACACACAGACACACAAAGACACACACAGTCACACACACACAGACACAGACAGACACACACACACAGACATACACACACACAGACACAGACACACACACAGACACACAAAGACACACACAGTCACACACACACAGACACACAGACACAGACAGACACACATACACAGACACACACACACAGTCACACACACACACAGACACACAGTCAGACACACAGACACCACACACACACAGATACACACAGACACAGACACACACACAGACACACACAGTCACACACAGTCACACACACACAGACACAGACAGACACACACAGTCACACACACACAGACACACACACAGTCACACACACACAGACACACACACAGTCACACACACACAGACATGCAGACACAGACACACACACCACATACACCACACACACACATACACAGATACACACACACCATATACACACACACAGAGACACAGACACACACACAGACATGCACACACACCACATACACACACACACACCACATACACACACACACACACACACATACACAGTGCATGTACGTGGTTCAGGTGGGGTGGAGAGAAGAGGAGACCTGAGTTCTGATCCCATTTCTGCCACTAACTACCCAGGAGACTTGGACGGAGCCACCTGCTGTGACTCACCACCTGGGCCTCTATTCCACTGCCTGGTAAATGGGTACAATAGTTCCTTTCCTACAGCCCTCTGGCAAAAACTGAGTGAGGGAGCAGAAGAAAAGCCACAGAGTTAAGCCAGGAGGATGGAGGCTTCCCCAGCTTCCAGCCACCAGTGAAGGAATCTCCCCATCTTCGAATCTCAACATTCTTGTCACCGCTCAACTGGAGAGAACCAGGGGTGGGACCAGAGATGGGTATTTCCCACTCTTTTGCACCCAGGTCCTGCCAGGAGCCCCAAACCCCCTCCTCGTTGCTGGAGTGATGCTTCTGTTCCCCACACCTGGGTCGCAGGCCTGCTTATCTCCCGGGGAAGAAGGAAGAGCCCTTCCCTGGTAGGAGGTTCAGCTGTCATTCTGCTATGGGGGTGCCATACGGGTTGCCCCCATCTCAGCAAATGACGCCGCTCTCTGTACACCCAAGAGCTGCCAGGTTGCCAGGAGAGGCTGAAAAAGTGCCTGTGACCTGGGGTCTTCCACATCTTGTTTGTCCTAAGAACCCTTCAACCACCCCAATGAGAAATAGCCTGGACAAGCCTGCTGGAGACACATGGCCATAAGTCAGCACCACCCAACCACCCAGACACCCCAGGAAGGCTGTCTCACATGAACCAGCTGCCTTTCGATCCACTGCGGCTGCTCAGCGGGAGCAAACACAGGCAAGGGCAGCAGGACTATCCCGAGGCCACATGCACTGCCAACCCGCAGAGTCATCGACAGACAGACTGGCTTTAAGCCACTCAGTTTTGGGCTGACTTGTTACACAGCAGAAAGCTGACTGACACGAGGCTCCATTTAAAAACGTGCTGAACGGAGCAGCAGGATGAAGTCCCCTTTCCCCAGGCTCTGCCATGGCCCCCGCCTCCCACGGGACCCTGGCCGTCACCTCTCTTGTTGCTGCCGCAGCCGGAGGCCCCAACCTCCACAGCCACCCAGTCCTCGGCGAAGGCGGCACGCTTCTCCCAGGCCTTGTTCTCCCGAGGCAGCAGCGTCTTTGCCCTCTCGGGCTCCAGCAGCCCCCGGATCTGCTCAGGTCTGAGACTCTGCATCTCTTCAGAACGTGGAACTTACGTGGAACTTGAGAGACAGGCTACTTCTCCTCCCCCCGTTCCAGGGGCCTGCTGAGCTCCCCAGGGAGCAGGAGTTGGGGCCTGAGGACTGACAGACATTCAGTCACTCGACAAACATTTACAGAGCGCCAGCCCTGAGCCAGGATGATTCCTGGGTGCCAGGGAAACAGGATGCAGAGATTAGCGCCAGCCCTGAGCCAGGACGATTCCTGGGCGCCAGGGAAACAGGGTAAGGAGATTAGATAGCATCAGTGGCTAGTGGACATGAATCTCAGCAAACTCCGGAGATAGTGAAGGACAGGGGAGACTGGTGGGCTGCAGTCCACGGGGTCACAAAGAGTCAGACACAACTGAGCAACCGAACAGCAACCCCCGAGACACAGCGCTGAGCGGAACAGTTTCCCTCTTGGGACTTGCTCTATAGCGGCAGGAAGTGGGGCAGACAGACAACATGTCAAATGATGAAAAATACTCTAGAGACGAATAAAACAAGAAAGGGGATACGGAGTTTAGAGAGGATGGCCAGAGGGTGGTTCAGGCAAGTGTGCACACAAACACACACACACACTCCACACACACACTCCACAACCAAAGCACAGACCCAGAAGCTTTTAGGAAAAGAGAGTACCCCACTCCCAGTAACCTCTCTGGCTGCAAAAAGGAGGACCCCCGTCTTCCCTCGAGCCCCCTGCAGCCTTGACTTTCTCCTCTGTGATCATTAAGTAGTAGGAGGAGGAGTATCTGACAGACAAGGATTTAAAAAGTCTAATTTAGACACAACTAAGTGGCTAAGATTCCGAGGACCCAACACAGGGAGCCTGGGTTCCATCCCTGGTCAGGGAACTGACCCACATACCACAACTACAGATCCCGCATGCCGCAAGCAAGCCCTGAGCGCTGTAACTAAGGCCTGACATAGCCAAAAACACATAAATAAATGCTTTAAAATGATATGTTCTTTAATACTCTCATTTTATATCCTGCCAACTTGACAAGTGACAGCCTCCTGAATTTCAAGTTGGCAAGATATAAAATGAGAGTATGAAAGAATATTTCCTTTTAAACTAGATTTTTTTTTCTTGTCTCCTCCGTCCCCCGCCCCCTCACCTGCATTCTCTCCACTTTCCATGCCTTCTCACCCTTCAGCTAAAACACACGGTTAATTACAGTGCATACTAAAGCCAAAATACAGTGTCAGCAAGGACCTGCCGAAGGGCGCAGGGAACTCGAGTCAGTGTTCTGTGACAAGCCCAACGGGAAAAGGGCAGAGGCAAGTGCATGAGCAACTGACCCACCTCCCTGAAGACCTGAGACGGACAGCTGCACCCCAATATGGAACAAGAATTAAACAGCCCAAGGCAGTCAACGCTACTCCCTACTGGGGCTGTCTCGCTACTTTCCCGCCAAGGCTAGCTTTTGTTTTTGTTTTCTTGGGAAATGTTGTCTGTGCTCACAGCCTCCTCTCCGCACCCCCTCCACACTCCCCAGCCCACAACCCAGTTGCAAACGGGCAGCTCCCGGGTCTAACCTGTCCCCACCACCTGTGCAGTTGGCTTACACGATGTCTTCCTTTCAAGCGTTTGAAATAATTATTGGCATTTTAAAATGCAGACGATGTCAACTGAAAATACAGATCTCCAGTGTTTCCTCAAGAAATCAAGGGATGGGGGCCACTGGGCCCGCGTCTTCACGGGTAAACAGCGGCTGGGCGGAACCGGGCGGCTTGTCCACACAGAGCCCCGGAGCGCCTTTGCCGCAGCTCCGCTGCTGCGTTTCCTCTCGCCCACACGCCTCCGTTGAGACCTCTTCATGTTTTCCTTACAACAGAGAATTTCTTGGACCTGTATTTCGTTTCCATTTTCAGAAGAGTCAAAGTCAAAGACAGAAGGGGAAAGGGGGCTCTCGATTTAGTGTTTCACACTCAGCCTGTTGTACTGTCTGCTGAACTGCATGCGGGATCTCAGTTCCCGCATCAGGGATCGCACCTGTGCCTCTGTATTGGGAACATGGTGTCTTAGCCACTGAACCACCCGGAAGCCCCTGTACTCTTTTTCTAAACGCTTATTCAGGAGTATACTCAGTGGGTTACATTATGCAAGGCGGCTAATACACGCAACGTCCTAGAACAAGAACATAAAGCCGGCTTTAGCCTCCCGAGGTAAATGACCGCTATCAAGTAGTGAGCCGTGTGTTTTAGCTGAGGGGTAAGAAGGCCTGGGAAGTGGAGAGAATGCAGGTGAGGGGGCGGGGGATGGAGGAGACAACAGTCCCCGACCCAAGTCATGGAGGAGGGAGGAGGGGCACAGGACAGAGAGAAATCTGACAGTGTGTGAGAGAGTAGTGTGTTGTGGTGGTAGTGTATAAGTGGATTGTCGTCATAAGTATAGGACCTCTATCATCTATTAGCTGTATCAATGGATGTCATCATAGTAACGGTCATCTACTCTGCAGGACAAGATTGTCACGATTACTGTTGGCTTTGCAAAACAAATTGGCTCTACTATTGGCTTTAGCAGGTGTATAGGACAATGGATTGTCATCGTTATTATCTGTTGGCTTTAGCAGGTGTATAGGACAATGGATTGTCGTCTCTTTTGCTGCAATGTGTTAAGCATTATATACGAGGTAGTACCTAGTTTGTTTCAGGTGGGAAGTATCGATTTCCATTTTGAATGTGTTTGGACTAAAGAAACAATCAACTACGGATGTCTGAAAAGAGGAGGAGGAGGACGGAACGCAGTAACCACCACCTCCCCCACCTGGCGCACCCCGGGGTCAGGCACTGCGGAGAACTCGGCGTCTTTCCATAACCTCATCCTCGCCGCCGGCCACTCTCCGCGGCAGCTACTGTCACAAGTCTGTGTGTTATAGACTGGGAAGGCCGTTGAACAAAGGCACGCAGCTAACGGGAGCCAGGCAGGGGCCCTAAACCCGACCAACTCCAGCGCGCGCGCTCCTCGCCCGGGCAGGGGGCACACACGTGCCCAGGCAGGCACACGCCGCACACATGCTTGGGGGCGCACGCGCGGGCACACAGGTACGACGCGGTTACCACGCGGGTCCCGCGAGCTCAGACACCTGACTCCCGCCAGACCCGAGCACCCCACACACGCAGCTGGCGCGCCAGGCAGGCAGGGCGGTTCCCGGTTCCTCGCAAAGAGGCTAAAAACCCCGTGCGACCCGCAGGAGGCGGGCACACAGGGCGGGACGGAGAAACCGGGCGAACCGCAGCCCCAGCCCAGCCCATTGCCCTGGACGCTCCCCCCAACCAGACCCACACCCCCTGGGGCGCCTTTTCTTCTTCACCCCGCGCGCATCCCCACTCGCACGCATCCGCGCTCACACGCGCGCGTCCCCGGCCCGCCGTCCGAGCCCCCAGCCCCTTTTCCCTGCCCCGCTCCTGCCCGCGGGGTCCCACGGAGGACTCACCCTTCCTAAACACACCCTGCGCAGCGCCGCAGAGCTGGCGCCGCAGGGACCGCGGCTGCGCAGACGCGGAGGCTGCGGGCGGGAGGCGGGGAAGTTGCAGAGAGCGAGCGGCCTTCTCCCCTCCGGCCCCCACCTTCCGGGGAGCCAGCGCCTGCAGGGACAGCCGAGGAGAGCGGAGGGGCGACGGCGACCACGTGTCAGCAGTGTGGCTGTGGGGCTGCGCACGCGGTGAGCCGGGGCCAGAGTGGAACGAGCCTTCCAGCCCGGCCGGACGGGCACATGCCTGGGTGCGGACGCCCACGGAGACCAGCGACTTCCCAGGCCCCTTGGTGGCTCCTAGTCTACAACCAGCACCTGGGGTGGGGGGAGGCGGGAGGAGATGGGGCAAGGTGTGACAGTGCAGGGACTCTGAGGCCAGACCCCTCCCGTCAGAGGCTGCCTTTGCCACTAGCTTGTCCTTGGGTGTGTCACTTGTCACCTAAGTGCCTCAGTTTCCCATTCTGTTAAGTGGGAAGAATTACGCTTACCACCTGCCAGCACTGCGCTGAAAAAGTAAAGTAAAGTAAAGTAAAAAGTAAAGAAGGTATATACTCCACTTAACAGCTATTAGCTGTGGTTGCTAAGTTGCTCAGTCATGTCTGACTCCTTGTGACCCCATGGACTGTGGCCCACCAAGCTTCTCTGTCCATGGGGTTTCCCAGGAAGGAATACTGGAGTGGGTTACCATTTCTTTCGTCAGGGGATCTTCCCAACTCAGGGATCGAACCCTAGTCTCCTGCACTGGCAAGCGGATTCTTACCACTGAGCCACCAGGGAAGCCCCTTTTAGCTGTTAGCTGCTATTATTATCAATAATACAATACAATGAACTCTGCCAAATCGCTCTCCTGGAGGCTGTATCAAAACTTATAATTTTTGACAAAGTCATAGTTGGGGAGGGTGGAAACAGCCTTCCTTTAGAGTCTTATTTTCCTTTTTAAAAAAATCCTTTACTTATTTGGCTGCACCAGGTCTTGTTGTGACGTACAAACTCTTGGAAGAGCCCCTGCCTGCCACAGTGAGAGAAAACCCGTGCAGGAGTGAAGACCCAGCACAGCCAAACCAACAAAAAACAAAAACAACTTGGGCCAGCACATATGACCACCGTTCTGGCAGAAGTCGAGTGCTGTTGACATCTCTTCAGGGCCCCATGACTAGCTGAAAACTCATTCATTCGACAAATAATTATGAAACAGCTGCTATGTGCTTCATGCTTGTTTTGGCTGACCAGGCCAGTCAAGATATATGGCTTAATAAAGTTTACATGCTAGTAATGATGTTAGACAAAAGGCAAATAAATTAAAAAAAAACAACAAAATATAGTTTGCGCTAATTCTATGAAGTATGCGATGTAATCGATGGGATAGTAATGGTGAGGCCACTTTAGATGGGAGTTGCTTTTTTGGCCACACTTCAAGGCACGGGGATCCTAGCTTTCTGACCAGGGATCAAACCTGCGCCCCCTGCAGCGGACGTGTGGAATTGTAACCACTGGATCACTAGAGAAGCCTGGGAGGTGATCTTTTTTAAGCAGCGGCGGCAGCATTTTGAGCTTATCCCTGAAAGGTGGCGAGGAGCCAGTTACGCAAGACTTTGTGGCAGGGAGAATAGCATGCACAAAGGTCCCGAGGGACAAAAGGGAGGCCAACGTGACCAGAGTGGTCAGGCAAGGGAGAGAGTGACGGGGGATGTCAGAGAGGCATCCAGGGTTTTGAAAGCCACAGTAACATCTTTGAATGTTATTGTGGGTGTGCTGGGAATCCATGGAAGGGTGTGATATAATACGATTTAAAATGTCAAAGCATCACTAAATTATACAAGAAATGATATAGAAGGGGCTATAGGTTTGGTGGCTTCCCAAGGTGGTGCAGCAGTAAAGAACCCAGCTGCCAATAAGAGATGTGGGTTCCATCCCTGGATAGGGAAATCCCCTGGAGGAGGCAATGACAACCCACTCCAGTATTCTTGCCTGGAGAATCCCATAGACAGAGGAGCCTGGCGGGCTACAGTCCATGGGGGCACGAAGAGTTGGACACGACTGAGCGCTCACTGGTCTTCATCATCACAGGCACAGTGGGAGGGTCAGTTAAGTTGCTGCAGTGAACCAGGTGAGAAATGATGGAGTGAGGTGGTGACAGTGTATGTGGAAAACAGTAGACAGATTCAATGAATAGTTTAGAGTTGAAGCTGAGAGTCCTCAAGCATGGGTGGAATGAGAGGAGGGGAAAGACTTTTGAGCTTTGAACCTGGCCAGTTGAGTGCCCTGTGGTGCACTAAGTAGGAACACGTTTTTGTGTGTGTGTGGAGAAAATCCAAATTCCGTTTGGTGCATGTTAAATGTTCAATGCCCGAGTTTCTGAGATCAGCACTGGGAGAGACTGGATTACTCAGATATCAGCATTCAAGGACCCTGTGGGTGAGGGTTGGGTGGTGGGCTCCAAACTCTGCTCAAAAAGGACATGCATCCAGCAGGTGGTGCTGGTTCAGTCGCTAAGTCATCTCCAATTCTGCAACCCCATAGACTGCAGCCCACCAGGCTCTTCTGTCCATGGAATTCTTGGAATTCCAAGAACACTGGAGTAGGTTGCCATTTCCTTCTCCAGGGGATCTTACCGACCCAGGGATCGAACGCTGGTCTCTTGGAATGCAGGCGGATTCTTTATGGCTGAACCACCAGGAAGTTCTGCATCCCGCAGAGGCCAATGGGGGAAAGTAGGTTTCCTGCTCTGTCCGTGGTGCTGAAACCCTTCAGGTGGACCTATCCGTGGTGCTGAACCGGCTGCGTGTGCGCTGTCCGTGGTACTGAACCTCTAGGCAAACGAGCTGGAGATTCTCTCTTCCTCCTCTCTCCCTTCCTCCTTCTCTGTCACTTTTCAAAGTACCCATCCTCCTGACCCTGCTGGTGCCTGGAAAAAAGCTCTCTGGGCTCTGGGGAGCATGGAATGAATGCAAAAGAGCGAAAAACAAACGAAGAAACTGCAGAGTCATTTTGGTTCTTAGGACGGCAGGACCTGGCTATTACTTACTGGAATTACTGACACAAAGTTTTCACAGCATCTGTGATAGAGAAACGTACAAATGTATAAAGAGGCAAACAAGGGAAAGATGTGCCAGGACTCAGGTTGTTGGTTACGTTGGATTGGGGGCAGCAGGGAAATGAGATGCGGAATGCTCGATGAGTACGTGTGTGTGTGTGTGTGTACGCACAGGCGTGAGTACATGTGTGTGCGTGTGTGAGTACGTGTGTGTGTGTGTGTGCACGTATGCGCGCACTCAGTCGCTAAGTCGTGTCTGATTCTCTGTGACCCCATGGACCGTAGCTCGTCAAGCTCCTCTGTTCATGGGATTTCCCAGGCAAGGATACTGGAGTGGGTTACCATTTCCTTCTCCAGGGGATCTTCCAGAACCAGGGATCGAAACCATATCTTCTGCACTGCAGGTGGATTCTTTACTGCTGAGCCATCAGGAAAGCCCCTATATAAGTATATGTAACTTACTGACGAGGCTTCGTTTTGATCTTGTGATGTGGGAACTGCAAGAAGGATATTATTGTAATTTATATAAACACATCAGGGGTATATTTTATGCTACCTTGAATTATAAACATTTGAAATCAGGACCTTTTTAGTGGCACTTTTTGAAATGACAAAGAGCCTGTTGCAATTTAAAAAACCTCAAAAATCCATACTTGCAAATGATTGTGTAAACTGTTATTTTTGTATCATTTTAGTTGGTGAATAAACGTGCCAACCATCTTTCATTAGGATTAGACTCAAATTATGTGGTATTTGAATTGGGTAAGATTAAAAAAAGAAAAAAATTTTTTTTTTTTTGCCATGCCACAGGGCACGTGGGATCTTAGTTCCCTGACCGTGGACCAAACCCACGTCCCCTGCACTGGAAGCATGAAGTCTTAACCACTGAACCATCAGGGAAGAGCCAAAAACCTACTAATTTTGTTAAAGTGATTAACAAGGTCAAAAGTTCGTGACAGATCATCAGATCGCTCTCTCCTCTGACTGCGGTGTCTTAGTTCCCCGACCAGGGACTGAATCTTCGCCAACTGCAGTGGCAGCATGGAGTCTTGACCACGGGGCCACCAGGGAAGCCCCAAGACCCTCAGACCTCAGTGTGGCAAAACTCAGGGATAAAGCTGGTTTCGCCTGCATTCCAGGTTCACAGGAAGCGTTTTCTTATTTGGGCATCAGGAGTAAGGGTGCAAACTAACTTTCCTTCCTGACTATGGCACACTGTGACAGGGTGTGGGCAGGGCTGGTTTCTCTGGAGGCCTCTCTCCTTGGCTTGCAGATGGTGGTCCTCCTGCGGCCTCTTCATGCGTCTGTCGCTCTGCCTCTGTGCGGCCTCATGTTTCTCTCTCAGGAGGACACAAGGCCTTGTTTCAGCACCCAGCCATATGACCTCGTAGAGTCCTATTTATCTTCAATGCAGCCATGTTCTGAAGTCACTGGGTGCTAAGGTCTCAGCATTCGAATTTCAGGGGAACATGTGCAATCTACAGCATCTCCAGATGGCTAGAAACTGAGCCTTTCATAACCGCGGCTGCTGTCTCCCTGGTACTGGCGAGCGTGAGCACTCGCTTTGCATTTTGGGGTGCAGGGGAGACAGCGGCCCCTCCTCCCCCCATCCCCTCTTCACTTTCCTTCCTGCTGCTGAGTCAGTCCTGCCAGAGATCGCATTTCCCACTTGTAACCAGGAGGGGGCATGAACCCCTCCAGTGGGAGGTGCTGAGACTGCTGTATCCAGGAAAGCCTAGGCCTCGGCCAGCTGCCTTTCCCCAGACACTACCTGTATGCCAACCCCCAGGGCATCTCCAGAAGCTGGGGACTGGAGGTGAGTGGTGGGGGGGGACTGACTACACGATCTGCCTGGACAGGCTGTCAAATGCAGCCCAAGGGATGGTCATCTCCACTTCGTCCTGGACGTGCCCCTGGACAACATCTCCCAGCCACCACGTAGGTCTGAGGGGAGCCAGCTGTGAACCACGAGGCACATGAGGGGACAACACTGGGCTGCTTCTCCTCCAGGTGCTGAGACGTGGATCACACTCACCTCCTCCAGGCTGGAATGCTCATGGGCTGGCAGCCGGCTCTGACCAGCCCTGCGTCCCCAGGGATGGAGGTCCCAAATGACCACAAGAAGTGGGACTATGTGGGTGTTTTGGTCTGAAACACAGTTGAGGGAGCGGGAGAGAGACGGAGTGTGAGGGCAGGGGCTCTGCTGTCTGCAGCTCTGTGTTGCCGGGGCCTGCCGCTTAGCTGCACCCGACTGCCCTACTGTCGGCTCCAGAGATGCCTACTCATTGAGTCGCTCAGCTATGTCCTATTCCTCTGCGACCCCACGGACCGTAGCCCGCCAGGCTCCTCTGTCCAGGGGTTCTCCAGGCAAGAATACTGGAGTGGGCTGCCTTTACTTCCTCCAGGGGATCTTCTCGAACCAGGGATAGAACCTGTGTCTCCTAAATTGGCAGGAGGGTTCTTTACCACTGAGCCAGCTGGGCAGCCCAGAGACACCCACTACCTCCATTTTAAAGTACAGTGAACTATGGCACAGAGGGCTACAAGGAGCCTGCTGAGTCACGGCAGGTGCTCACCCGCCTGTGCCCGCCCGGGGCTCACACTTGCTCTGGGGGTCAAGTCACTCTCCTGGCCACACACCACCCCCCAGCCCCGAGCAGGAAACCTGGTCACGTGACATCTGGTCTTGCCGATGGAGACCAAAGTCAGAGCAAAGAGATGTGACCTGGAGCCTCTTGGGCTCCACCCCCATCCCGGGGTCAAGAGAGCCCAGAGGACAGACAGGACTGAGGGCCCTCCCGGTGACCGCAGCAGTGAGCGGGCTTTCCAAAGAAAATGTCAGAACAGACATTTGTGGTGCAGCGGAACCCCACAGTCATGGCAAAAGCCAGAGGGGCCATCCGACTTCAAACATTAGCCTCCAGCAGCGTGGTGGCCTTGGGGCTGGCTTCCGCAAGCCGCCCGCTTCTCCCTGAGCGGGACGTGGGTGGACAGACCCCGGTGGTTTCAGGCTGATCTGGGCAGTCACTCCTACTCATTCCCCTTCCCCAGCTACTATTTCGGGGATGAGGGCGAGACCCAGATCTAAGCCAAGCAGCACATGGCGTTCCTCTCCTCAGAATAATCAGTTCCTGGTGAGTACAACTGAAAGGAACTTAAGTGTTGTTGTTGTTGTTCTGCCAATGACTGGAAGAGGCCTGTCTCCAGCTGGATGTTTCTGAGGAAATGTGTCAAGAGGAGCTGTTGGAAACCACATGAAGCCGTGAGGGAAGCCAGTCTGAGGAGGAGGCCAGTGGGCGAAGCAAGTCAGGGCACCTGGACCAAGCCCACCCTGATGCCCACACCCTGCCAGACCTTCAAAACCTATTCATGTTTACACATGGCTGAGCGGCTGCTCTTTTGACCTGCAACATGAAGTGCACTTACTGATATGTAAAAAGTGAAAGTGAAAGTTCCTCAGTCATGTCCGACTCTTTGCGACCCCGTGGACATACAGTCCATGGAATTCTCTAAGCTAGAATTCTGGAGTGGGTAGCCTTTCCCCTCTCCAGCCTTTCCCCTCTCCAGGGGATCTTCCCAACCCAGGGATCGAACCCAGGTCTCCCGCATTGCAGGCGGATTCTTCACCAGCTGAGCCACAAGGGAAGCCCAAGAATACTGGAGTGGGTAGCCTACCCCTTCTCCAGCGGATCTAAGTGGTTGCTTAGAATGAATTATTTATTCTTCATGAACACTGGTGTCAGGAAGTGTGGGACATTCAGACACACCAGGATATTTGTGACCAGTAGCACTGAGCATTAAAATAACAAAAGCGGTGGAAAAGGCCCTGGTGTTCCCTGGAGGTCTAGTGGTTAGGGCTCTGGGTTTTCACTGCCTTAACCTGGGTTCGGTCTTTGCTTGAGGAAATGAGATCCTGCAAGCCTGCAGCAAAACCAACCAACCAACCAACCAACCAAACAACCCCAAACCAACCAACTAAACAAAACAGGCCCCAGAAAGAGGGGACTCGGGGAACTCTGTGTACACAAAGCTTCAGGTCAAGCTGAGGACATTCCTTCAAGTTTAACTGCAAAAACAACTATGAAAAGAGACTCCAGCGCGCAAGCTAACTCCAGTATTTAACCCTGAGTATTAGGCCTGCTGCTACTCGCTCCCCCACCTTCTCCCACAAGCACTGAAACCGACTTTGACGGAACACACGGTCCATTTCTTTCTCGTCTGATGACTTTAAAATGACGTTGGACTTCCTTCGTGAAGTTTTATTAAAAAAAATTTGAACAGACCACCATGAGAAACTTCGGCATCTGAAGCAATTACTGTTATTGCTACCTCGAAAAAAAAAATTTCCCCCCTCACAGATAACTTGCCAACTTCTACCGCTTATTAGCTTAGGGTGGGGTGAGCTCTTCGGGAACAGTTTAGCGAGACTGCAGCGGGGCTGGGATGTGGAAAGATGAAGGGTCCCCCTCTAGATCTTCGGGAGCTCACAGACAGTGACCACCTTGTTAGGACTAGACCGCGGGTGTGTGTGCCAAGAGGAGAAATGTCCCCACGCTCTCATCCAGACACCTCCTCCACGCCCCTACCCAAGGAAGACCGGAAGCTGGAAACGCTCCAGCCCGGCGCTTATCTACTGAGAGCTCGGATCGGAACCCTGGCCCCCTGGGTTCCTGGTGCTCCCCTGGGTTTCCAGCCACATTCAGCTTCGCAGCGTTCCCAGTACACTGGGCACGGAGGAGCTTGCCTTCTGGTCCGGAGGTGAGGACGCCGGGCCAAGGAGCGCGCGTAAAGCGGGAGCCGGTCCTGGACCCCCACATTCTAATATTGTGTGGGGCTGTGCCACCCTGGGCCCCCAAGTCGTAGCGCCCCCGCTTACAGCCGAGGTAAGGGCCCGCCCACTTGGTGGAGGTTCACGCTAAGGACCCCACCCACCTGGTGGAGACTCCGCGCAGAGGACCCCGCCCATCTGGGGGGGGACTCCGAGCCTAGGACCCCGTTCACCTGGTGCAGACTGGGGGGCGCCCAGCCTCCCTAGACGTGGACCCTCAGGTGCCGCGTGAGGTTGGTGCTCCGGCTGAAGGTCTTCCCGCACTCGCCGCACGCGTAGGGCTTCTCCCCGGTGTGGATCCTCTGGTGCACGGTGAGCGAGGAGTTCTTGATGAAGGCCTTGCCGCACTGCGCGCATCGGTAGGGCTTCTCGCCCGTGTGGATGCGCTGGTGCTCGATGAGGTAGGCGCTCTGGCCGAAGGCCTTCCCGCACTCGCCGCAGGCGTAGGGCTTCTCGCCGGTGTGGCCCGCCTGGTGCACCACCAGCGACGAGCGGCCCGTGAAGTGCTTCTTGCAGACGGGGCAGGCGTAGGGCTTCTCGCCCGTGTGCAGGCGCTGGTGCTGCGTCAGGGCCGAGTTCTTGCTGAAGGCCTTGCCGCAGCGGCCGCACTCGAAGGGCTTCACGCCGATGTGCAGCCGCTGGTGCTGGATCAGGTAGGAGCTCTGGCTGAAGGCCTTGCCACACTCGCCGCACGCGTACGGCTTCTCGCCCGTGTGGTTGCGCCGGTGCAGCGTCAGCGACGAGCTCTTGTTGAAGGCGCGGCCGCAGTCCCCGCAGGCGTAGGGCTTCTCGCCCGTGTGCGTGCGCCGGTGCTCCGTGAGGTGCATGCGCTGGCTGAAGGCGCGCCCGCACTCCCCGCACGCGTACGGCTTCTCGCCCGTGTGCGTGCGCCGGTGCACCAGCAAGTGCATGCTCTGGCTGAAGGCCTTGCCGCAGTCCCCGCACGCGAACGGCTTCTCGCCCGTGTGCACCCGCTCGTGCTGGGCGAGGGACGAGGTCTTCCGGAAGGCCTTGCCGCAAGCGCCGCACGCGTAGGGCTTCTCGCCGGTGTGCGTGCGCTGGTGCACCGCCAGGTTCATGCGCTGGCTGAAGGCCTTGCCGCAGTCCCCGCAGGCGTACGGCTTCTCGCCCGTGTGCACGCGCAGGTGGATGGTCAGCGACGAGCGCTCCAGGAACTGCTTCCCGCACGCGTCGCACCGGAAGGGCTTCTCGCCGGTGTGGATGCGCTGGTGCTTCGTCAGCGACGAGCTGCGGCCGAAGGCCTTGCCGCACTCGCTGCAGCCGTACGCGCTCTTCTCCGCGTCCGGCCTGGAGGGATTCCCGAGCTCCGAGTGACCTGCGAGGCCCTTTCCCCGCATGGCCGACCCGGGGGGCGCTGGGGGGCACTCGGGGGCCGGTTCCCGGGAGGTTCCCCGCCGTCCCTGACGGGTCCGAGCGCTCCCCCGCGGCGTGTCCACGCGGTCACCCTGCATGCGCGCTCCGCCCAGGGCGGCACCCCCGGCCCCGTGCCTCACGGGCCCTTCTGCGGATGGTCCGTCTTCCGAAATCTCCTCCTTCGGGCCCGCTTCTTTCACTGCGGGCCAAGTGTCCACGTCTGGATGGGGAGAAGGAGGAGAGGAGGAAACACGCGGGGTTAGTACTGGAAGGAAGGGATTTCCCAAACCCGGGGATAGATAAACCGCGGGGCACAGACGGAGACTCTAAAAGCATAGCAATACGCTGGCGGGACACGCGGCTCGAGCGGGCAGAATCGACGGAGGAGGGGAGCTGACAAGGGGTGTTCCTTTGGGAGCTCGGAGGAGGGCACGGGGCGGGCCAGAAGGCTCGCAAGTAACCCGGGTAAGGGGTTACTGCAAGGTCCATCCTTAACATCCCCTACCGGTTAGGCTTCTGGGAGTATCAGCTCTTATTAGAAAGGATACCAATACAGCTGCGGTTGGTGGCGCGTGAAGGTTACCCCGTCTTCCAGCTCCATCCCTCCCCACCGCGCCCGGCGTGGCGGGGGGGGGGGGCCTCACTCCCATCCTCAGAGGCCCAGTTCTGGGGCACAGGTACCCCTGTGGGCTGGCTCCAGACCTCTTCTTTTCACACATCCATCCTTCCTTGCAAAT
Organism: Ovis aries; assembly: GCF_016772045.2. Lineage (NCBI taxonomy): Eukaryota > Metazoa > Chordata > Mammalia > Artiodactyla > Bovidae > Ovis > Ovis aries. Next base: position 64,468,741 of record NC_056067.1, read on the forward strand.
CACGGCCAAGGCGAGTCCCCAACCCCCTCCTACAGGTATCCTGTTCATTTCTATTTCCAGTCTGAGTTCCATTAGTGGGAACTCTGTATCCTAGACGTAATGGCCCCATTCCTGACATTTAAAAACTGAGATCTTACGCAACGTCATGAAAAGTGTGAGGATACAGTCACTGAAAGCCCTTATTTCTATGAGGCAATAAAAAGCATATAAATCCCCACCTGACTTCACCAGTACTGGAATTTTAGAACCCCTTGGCTAAGTGAGGCCAGACCTTCATGGTCTGGACTTAAGTAGCTTCTTCTTTTTAAAAAATGTACTTATTTTTAATTGGAGGATAACTGCTTTACAATATTATGTTGGTTCAGTATCTTCTGTATGCTGATGCCTCTCAAGGCTATGTGCCACCCCTCCCCCTCAAACTCTTGAGAGTCCCTTGGACTTCAACGAGATCAACCCAGTCAATTCTAATGGGAATCAATCCGTGAATATTCATTGGAAGGACTGAAGAAAAGTTATGACCAGCCTAGATAGCATATTCAAAAGCAGAGACATTACTTTGCCGATTAAGGTCCGTCTAGTCAAGGCTATGGTTTTCCCTGTAGTCAGGTATGGATGTGAGAGTTGGACTGTGAAGAAGGCTGAGCGCCGAAGAATTGATGCTTTTGAACTGTGGTGTTGGAGAAGACTCTTGAGAGTCCCTTGGACTGCAAGGAGATCCAACCAGTCCATTCTGAAGGAGATCAGCCCTGGGATTTCTTTGGAAGGAATGATGCTAAAGCTGAAACTCCAGTACTTTGGCCACCTCATGCGAAGAGTTGACTCATTGGCAAAGACTCTGATGCTGGGACAGATTGGGGGCAGAAGAAGAGGACGACAGAGGATGAGATGGCTGGATGGCATCACGGACTCAATGGACACGAGTCTGAGTGAACTCCGGGAGTTGGTGATGGACAGGGAGGCCTGGCGTGCTGTGATTCATGGGGTCGCAAAGAGTCGGACACGACTGAGCGACTGAACTGATGCTGAAACTGAAGCTCTAATACTTTGGCCACCTAATGCGAAAAGCCAAATCACTGGAAAAGACCCTGATGCTGGTAAAGATTGGGGGCAGGAGGAGAAGGGGATGACAGAGGATGAGATGGTTGGATGGCATCACCAACTCGATGGACATGAGTTTGAGCAAACTCCGAGAGACAGTGAAGGACACGGAAGCCTGGTTTCCTGTGGTCCATGGGGTTGCAAAGAGCCAAATACAACGTAGCAGGGACACTGTTCCATGTCACTGCCTACAGAGTGCTCATCTTTGAAAAACATGGTTTCTATCATATGGCCACACCTTGATACGTTAGTCAGTCTTGTATAGGTGGGCATTTAGGTCATTTCTTTCCCCCCTCCCCCATGGAAAACTTTGCACACTCAGAGAAAGATTTCTTAAAGGATAGATCTCTAACAATGGAATAGTTGAAAATTTGGCTGATAATGCCAAGCTGTCCTCCAAAAGAGTTGTCCCAACATTATACCCCTAAAAGGACAGAGTCCCTTTCTGATAACTTCATAATTCAGGCTATTGTTCTTTACCATCTCTGTGTACCACATGAGCAAAAACTATTTCTTTGCCTCAGTTTATATGAATAGTTCTTTGACTACTAGTAAGGTGTGAAGAGGCTTGCCCGATGGCTCAGCAGGTAAACAATCCACCGGCAGTGCAGAAGACACAGGATACATGGGTTCGATAACTGGGCTGGGAAGATCGCCTGGAGAAGGAAATGGCAACCACTCCAGTATTCTTGTCTGAAGAATTCCATGGACAGAGGAGCCTGGTGGGCTACAGTCCATGGAATCACAAAGAGTCAGACATGACTGAGCAACTAAGCACAAGGTTTAAAAATCTTTTATAAAGTGTGATCCCATGTATTTCCACATCTATGAATTGCATTCAGCCTTTTTCATATTTATTCTTAGGAGTTCTTTATATAATTATAATCCTCTCAAGGTTAGGGTTTCTCGGGTGACTCAGACAGTCAAGAATCTCCTAGCAATATGTGAGACCTGGGCTCGATCCCTGGGTCGAGAAGAACTCCTGGAGAAGGGAATGGAAACCCACTCCAGTATTCTTGCCTGGAGAATTACATGGACAGAGGAACCTGGCAGGCTACAAAGTCGGACATGATTGAGCTACTATCACCTTCACTTTGAGCTTCCCTGGTGGCTCAGATGATAAAGAATCCGCCTGCAATGTGGGAAGACCTGGGTTCAATCCCTGGGTTGGGAATATCCCCTGGAGAAAGGATAGGCAACCCACTCCAGTATTCTTGCCTGGAGAATCCCATGGTGAGAGGAGCCTGGTGGGCTACAGCCCATGTGGTCAGAGAGTTGGACGTGACTGAGTGACTAACACTTTTACTTTCAATCCTTTGACGGCTATCCATGTGGTAAATATTATTCCCCATTTCACCATCTATCAACTTTAGTTTTTGCTTCGAGTAGAGTGATTTCTGTGTCATCACACCTGTCCATCTTTTATCTTTGTAGTCCTCACGTGACAGGCTGATGGCAGGTAACTCAGCGAAGCGGCCCCTCACCCAGTGAGACCAGGTTCTGGAGGCTCTCCAGCATCACGTCCCTTCTGGGCAGGCTCCAGCTGGTGCCACTCCTCTTGGGTGAGGCCCACAGTCACATCCCTGAATATCACTGACTCATGCAAGAAGAAACCCACAACCACTCGCCACAGGGCCCTCCTTACAGAGGTGTGGAGGAATGGATGGAAAAGCCGGGAGGGTTTAGGAAAGGCACACAGGAATATCTGAAGTCATTTCAACAAGGACCTGCCCCTCCGTTTTCTGCATGCCTCATTATCTGGGGATGGCCCTCTCACAGAGAAATAAAACAAATGTGAGGCTGTTTAGAGCAGAAAGGCACAGACTTGAGTGACAGAGAAGGAATCAAAGGCAAAATGATCATAACCCAGTGAATCAACATATTCATTGTTGTGTGTGTGTTGGTCACTCAGTCGTGTCCGACTCTTTGCGACCCCAAGGGCTGTAGCCCGCCAGGCTCCTCTGTCCGTGGAATTCTCCAGGCAAGAACACTGGAGTGGGTAGCCATTCCCTTCTCCCGGAGATCTTCCCAACCCGGGAATTGAACCCAGGTCTCCAGCATTGCAGGCAGAGTCTTTACCATCTGGGTCACCAGGGAAGCCCCAGCCAAGGCAGAAAGCTGGATGGAATCCAGTCATTCTCCAAGGATGCCTGGGCCTCTACCAAGCTGTAGGCACTGAGTGAGGTGCTGGGAGACAGGCATGGGAGCTTTAAGAACCAGTTCTTCACAGGAGCAGCAGGTGAGAACACCGGTAAGTGACCCACAATCTGGTCAATACTGTCATGAAGGTACCACAAAATTCTCCAAGTTTCTGAGCAATGGCAGCTTCAGGGGGCATCTGGGAAGACTTTGGAAAGGTGGCACTGAGTGTAGTCTGTGGGGGAGGCTCAGCGGTCAGGGCCTTGGGGGAGATTCTGGGGGGAGGAAGAGCTTGGGCCGGGACCTGAGGCTTGAAAGGCAGATTAGACCATTGAGGAGTGGTGAGGAGTTCATGAGGTGGAAACCTAAGCGCCTTTATGACTGAGCTGACAGCCCTGGGGATGAAATGAATGTGGCTGAGCAGGGTAGATGATGACGTGATGCTGGCGGTGGTGATGAGGATGGGAATGGTGGTGATGACGATGATGGCTGTGGTAATAATAATAGTAGTGATGATGACGGTGACGTCAATTGTAGGTCACCACGTCACACCTACCACTTCATAGGCAGTTGCTATGTGCCAGGCACTATTCTTCCCACCCCAGGTACTACTCTAAGTGTTTGTTATAGGGTGAATTATGCGCCCTCCCCGCCAAATCCATGTGTTGAAGTCTACCCCCCAGCACCTGAGAATGGGACCTTCTTTGCAAACAGGGCCACTGGTTAAGATGAGGTCCTACTGGAGCAGGTGGGCCCTAATCTGACTGGTGCCTTTATCAAAAGGGGAAATGTGGGCACAGAGACACACCCACATGGAGAACACGGTGTGAAAACTGGGATTGTGGTGCCACAGCCCAGGAACTACTGCAAGGTGGGAGAAAGGCCTAAAACGGACCCTCCTCCAGAGCCTTCTGCAGGCGCGCGGCCCCACCAACACCTCAATTTTATTTTATTCCCGTCTGTCCGTTTGGCTGCACTGGGTCTTCGCCGCGGCACGTGGGCTCTTTGTCGTGGTGCATAAGCGTCTCTAGCTGTGGCGCCTGGGCTTAGTAGACCCCAGGCGTGTGGGATCCTAGTTCCCCAGCCAGGGATCACGCCCACATCCCCTGCATTGGAAGGTGGACTCTTAATCATTGGACCACCAGGAAAGTCCCCCAACACCTTGATTTTGGACTTCCAGCCTCCAGAACTGTGAGAAAACATTTGTTGTTGAAGCCTCCCTCTCCATGACACTTTGCTATGGCAGCCATAGCAAACCAATACATCTGCCCTGCTCATTACTATTTCCCCAGTGGCTGGTACAACGTCTGGCATATAGCAGGCACTCAATTAATAGTTTTTTTTTTTAAAGTCTGTATTTCTTTCTTTATTTGGCTGCGTGGGGTCTTAGTTGGGGCGTGTTGGGTCTTCAGTCTTTGTTGTGGTGTGTGAGATCTTTAGTTGTGGCATGCAGACTCTTAGCTGAGGCATGCAGGCGCTAGTTCCCTGACCAGGGAATGGACCCAGGCCCCCTGCCTTGGGAATGCAGAGTCTTAGCCAGTGGGCCACCAGGGAAGCCCCTCAATGAACAGTTCTTGAATGGATCTATGGGTAAGGAGGCCATGAGGATTAAATGAGTTAATCCATGTTTGATGCCCAGCATACAGGAGGTGCTTAATTACCATCAGCTACTGTTACTGCCACCCACTGCACAGGTCCCTGGCTCTCCCGAGTGCTCTAAGCCCCCCACCCTGTGGACCCTGAGCTGACTTAACCTCCTGAGAGGAGGCCTCGCCTCCTGGCCAGTCCTGTCATGGATCCATGTGCCCGCCCAGGGCCTCTGGGCTCATACGGGGCCCCTCGGCCTCATGGGTCACTCCTACTGGATAAAGCAGCAGTACCAGGCAGTGGCTGAAAGTGTGGGCTAGGGAGCCTGGAAGCCTGCAATGAAATCCTGGCTCTACGCCTCAATGGCAGTGCTTCCTTGGGCAAAGGCCTCAACCTCTCCGAGCTTCTTTTGCTCAATGGACTTCATAAAAACCATGTCCACCTCCGTAGTCATCATGGGGTGGGAGGGGGAATGCATACGTGGTTCCAGCACAGGGTCTGGTGTGGCTGGAGGAGGTTCTCAGTGACTGCCAACAATCAGATTTCATTAATTTTGACATTTGATTTGTATATTTTATATATGTATTAGTTGTCAGTTATTATTATTATATGATGTTATTATTTGATTCTTTGGCCCATATATCCTTTGGCCAGTCCTGCTAATAATTCTTTTTTAAAAAACACTTTATGAGGTATGATTGACATAGAAAATCTGTACTTATTTAGTTAATACAACTTGATAAGTTTGGAAAGGTACACCCATGGAACATCACCACAATTGAGGCCATAAGCTTATCCATCACCTCCAAGAGTTTCCTCCCGCCCCCTTTGTTTTTTAATTTACTTTAGTTTTTAAAATACAGTCATGTCTTCAGAGAGTCCTCTCTTAGGATGCCCCCCTCAGCGAGCTCGCTCACTACATAACGTACTTATGAGCAGCCTGCATGCTTTGTTTGGGCTGTGGGGCGGGGGTGGAGGTGTCCACTGGATGCACGCCGGGCAGTCCTGGAAGTCTCAGAGCCAACACCTGACAGCGAAGGGGGCTGCAGGGCAGACAGCAGGGGCCACTTTCCTCTGGCGGCTGAGGAGCCTTCCCTGGAAGTAAAGTTCAGCCCCAAAGGCGTCGAACCTGAGATGTCTGCACGTGCACGTCCAAGGCACTCATTCCAGTGCTTCCTCTGTCTTGGTTTCCTGTCTAACAGCACAAACCAATTCACCACCAGGAAAACCTCCCCAAGTTCCAGAGCTGAAGACAGGCTCTATTTTTAAGAAAATCAGAATTACAGGAGATGTGATTAGGGAAGAAAGAACACTGTAAGAAAAAAGCCCCGCTATCCTGAAACAAAAACAGTTGACAAGTCCTAAATTATGCAGGTAAAAGAAGGAATCAAGACAATAATCACAGACAAGTGGAAAACGAAGACATCATGGTGCAGTTGCTTTGGAAAATATTCTGATAGCTCCTTAGACGGTTAAACAGAGTTACATCACAACCCAGCAATTCCACTCCTAAATATACACCCCAGAGAACTGAGAACATGTGTTCAAACTAATGTCTGAACTGCAGCATCCCTAATAACCAACAAGTGGAGACAACCAGTGAATGGATAAACAATACGTGGTCTAACCACACAGTGGAATATTATCCAGCCATTAAAAGGAATGAGGCACTGACATATATTGAAATGTGGATGAACTTCAGAGCAAATCCAGAGGCAAAAAGTAAATGACTGGTTGCCAGGGGCTGGTCAACGGAGGGGATGGGAGTGAGTGCCAACGGGGACACCTTTCCATTTGGGCTGATGAAAGTGTTCTAAAATTGACTGTGGTAATGGCTGCACAACTATGTGAGTATACAATAAACCAAAGAACTGTACATTCTGTGGTATGTGGGGTGTGTATTGATACAGGAGTATTAAGGCACAACACAGCAGAACGTACAGGTAAGTGAACTGACACATTTAGACACTGAAATAAATTCCAGGTGGATTCAGAAGTTCACGGTTAACATCAAAATGATAAACGAGGAAAAAAGAAACAAAATACAAGTGGTGTGTGACCTGCATTGGTTGGAGAAACCCTTTCACAGCTTAAAAACAGTGGAAGGCACCAGAGGAGGAGAGAGACTCAATTCTGAAAATCAGAAATGCTTTCGGGCACAAAAAATATAAAATAAGAAATGAAAAGCAAAGCTGGGAAGTATATTTGCCACAGATATTTTCACACACACTTCTTTAAAATCTTCAAGGATACTAGGATTCCTGGAGACTGGGAAAGCACAGGATAGATCATTTAACTCCCAACAGAAATGGCTAATAAACATTTAAAAAAAATCAAACCTCACTAATATACATATAATCTTACTCAGAAAAAGATCTTGTGACACCATTTCTCATCTATCATGCTCAAAGCTTATATCATTTGTCACTTAAATCCATTTATCCATACGTCCATTAATCACTTATATCCAACTTGCAGTGGCTCTGTGCCTGCCAATGCAGAGAATGAGGGTTCAATCCCTGGGTTGGGCAGCTCCCCTGGAGAAGGCAATGGCAACACACTCCAGTATTCTTGCCTGGAAAATTCCATGAATAGACGAGCCTGGTGGGCTGCAGTCCATGGGGTTGCAGAATCAGACACGGCTGAGCACGCACACACATGCACAATAGATACCCAACAGCCATTAAAAACTGGAGACAAATCAATGTCCAACAGTGGGGACGATTAGGTAAGCCAGGTAGAGCCCCAGGACAAGACTTCTATGGAGTCATTAAGACAGATTCTACCAAAGAGTTTTTAACAACGTAGAGAAACGTTCAGGAAGAAGTCTTTGATGAAAGAGCAGGAAAAAAAAATTGCTCAGCTGGGGTGACTCATATTTTTGCGAAACAATATGTTTCCAGAGAGAGAAAGACACAGCATTCGAGGGTGGTTACCTCCTGGGATGAAATCCAGGGTAATTCTGATCCTGCCTGCTATACTCTTCTGGATTTTCTAAGTTTTTTCTTTTTTGGCTCCACCACATGGCGTGCAGGATCTTCCCCAACCAGGGACCGAGCTCACGCGCCCTGCACTGGGGGCACAGAATCCTAACCACTGGGCCGCCGGGGAAGTCCTGGATTCTCCAAGCTTTCTGTGAGGGTCACGTATTTCCTAGCCTTTGGGGAGTTTTCTTTTATGATACATTACTTACAGCATTGAAAAATGACTTTTAAGAAGTCAAATCCACCCATACCAGATGGACCTGAGATGCACTGATTTTGCACCCACACAAGTGATATCTGTAAAGTTTTCAAAGGTTGGGGAAATCATTACTGATTAAAGTGGGATGAAAACAACAAAACTCCAAAATAAAAATAGCAGAGCCAGTTCTGGGTCAATTTAAAAAACCAATCATCAGAGAAGACAATGAGTGATACACAAATAATCCACGTAGTTATCTCTGGGTTCAGGCACCTACAGGTTACTGGATTTTCCCTATTTTCTATAAACAGTATTTACATATTTTTATATTGAGATATTTCTGGAATAAAGGCAAGTTTAGTGAAAAGTTCAATATACAGCCATATATGTACCACCCATTAAAATATCAGGAAACTTTACACTGAGAGCGGGGACGCCCGCCTGTGTGCGGCACCCAGGATGTCCTCCCTTCCCGTTGGGTGACTGCTGGCTGAAAGGTGTGGGTCTTGTTCCAGCGAGCCTTGTACACATTTAAACCTTCCCTTTCCAGGTGCCCTCCTGCATCTCCTAAGGGCCCCCAGGGCAGAACCGGTCACTCCCCAACTGTCCTGACCTCCTTGGTTGACCAAAGCCAGTGTCAAGGGCAGGCAAGAGGCTTCGGGGTTTGAAGGGGGCAGAGTGGACGGAAGCATCACTCCTGAGCACCAGGTGGGCAGAGCCCCCAGGAGGTAAGGACACAGGCCCTGGGCAGGCCTGGGGGTCAGAGGGTCATTCCTGGGCAGAAGCCCAAACCTGTGGGCTGAGCCTCTGGAGAGGAGAGGCAGGCAGCAGGACTCACCAGGGCCTCATCAGTCAGCAGCTGGGTGGCCACCCCTCCACTGCCCACAGTGACCGAACGGCAGGCTGTGGTCTGTGTTATACACCGAGCCCATATCTCCTAACCGACCGAGAGAACAAGTCCACCACAGTAATGCAAGGGCAAGAAGGGAGTTTATTTCTAGCGCGCTAGGGCCCAAGTCTCATCCAGCACAGTGGAATCCGACAAGAGCCCCGAACAAAGGGGTATGGCAGCTTATATACAGGTAGCTCTTTGTCTGTTACAGGGGTAGCTGGCGTTACATGATTGGCCAGGCAGGATGAGTGCATGTCCTGTCTCTTTCTGGTTCATGTGTACAGGAAGTCTTCCTAATTTGGTCAAGGAATGTTCTGTTAAGGAAACATAACTCAGGTCCTGGGCTTAGTGTACCTCGCTGAGCTTGTCATAGCCGGGGTTTGGCCCCTGACATTCCCCCGTCCTTAGATCATATAGAGGAATATTCCTCTTGGTTTTGAGACACAGTTTGATATTGTTGCCGAAGCACAAACAGCTGTACTGTGTTTATATGTTCTTTTACAAAGGCTATAAGTCTATTGATAATACAGGGACCAAAAGCAAGCATCAGCAGAAGCACTAGCAGGGGCCCCAGCAACGCGGAGATTAGAGTGGTCAACCAAGGGGACCACTGAAACCAGGACTCGAACCACCCCTGTTGGGCCTCACGTTCCCTTTTGCGTTGGGCTAGTCCCTCTCTCACTTTGGCCATAGATTCTCTGACTATTCCTGTGTGATCAGCATAGAAACACCATTCTTCTCCTAGGGCAGCACAGAGTCCCCCTTGTTGTAGAAAAAGCAGATCTAATCCTCTTCTATTTTGCAGAACTACTTCAGATAGGGAAGTTAAAGACGATTCCAAATGACTAATAGATTGCTCTATACGGGTGATGTCTTCATCTATGGCCGCTCTCAGGGAGTTGAATCCCTGGCTTTGCAGGGACAGGGCTGTTATTCCTGTTCTGGCCTCGGCTATTCCAAGACCGAACATAGTTGCTATAGTTAGGGCAGTAATAGGCTCTCTCTTAACTCTGTAAGTCCCTTCTTGAGAACTTAAGGTCAGCCTTTGGGCCCAGTAATCATATATTGTTTCTTCTGGCCGGTACAGAATTTTTGGCACGACCGCTACCATAACACAGAATTCCTCTTTGGGGTCAAAGATTGAGCTGTGTAACCATGGAGTCAGCCCGTGTGTGAACAGACCCACCACCCTCCCATCTGTGGTATTAGCCACCTGGCTATGGGCAAGTCCGTAGGCTCAATGACCTGCGCACACAGTGGAGACCTCCCTGATGATACCTTGCCCATACATAACCCTTTTCCCCACACCTCTCTCATTGTAAGGCCTACTTTTCGGTCTCCCCATCGACACTGGGGAGGGTCGGTGCCGTTGGCCAGGTCGTAAGAGGCGTTGAGGCCTATTGCCTCATAGTAAGGGGGAATTAAGTTGTAACATAACTAACAGGATTTAGTTGCCTCAGGATGGGTCTGATTTAAGGTAGCATAAGCTGCCTTTACCAATTTCCATAGTGGATCTGTATGTCCAAGTTTAACAAGGGGGCCCGCCTCTGGGTCTTTTGTTGGTCTCTGTGATGTAGGTAGGGAGGTTGTCGGGTAGGGAGTTACGTGGACCTGTTCAACGGGGTTTGGACCGATACTATACATTTGTACCGGCTCTAAAACTTGACTCACAACAATGATCCCATTATAAGTAGTCAGGTCATTTCTGGTCTGAAGTCCCCATGATATCCCATTGACCCAGGCCTTCTCTTTTTTTGCTTTGTCAATGTTAAACCTTATCTTTACCTGGGCAAAGTTATGATCCTTTTCCCAATCAGAGTACGGAGGTATGGGTCCGGCAAACGAGAAGTTAAGCAAGTCCCGATTTCCTACATCCCACTGTCTATACCCTGGAGCCTCCGACCCATCATTGGAAGTTACGCAGTCCCAAGATTTACAATAAGAGTCCTGTATCCCCCCACAGATCTTCCAGTTGTGCCTGGGTGCACCTGGACATGCCCAGAATGCATGATTCCGGAGGTAGCCCCTCTTCCAAGGTACACTTACCACCGGCTTAAGGTCAAAGTATAAGTCTGGCCACCAAGTATTTGGTGGATGTATTGCGGTGGATGAGTTAAGCATCTCACGTGTTAGTCCATTTTGCAGTTTCCAGGTGATTCTGACGGGTTGGTGCGAGCTTACATTGGCAGCTTTGGAGCAGAGTAACATGGTCATCCATAAGATGGTCCAGATGATTTATTTGTCTTGGTCCTGTCGGTGACGGAGCTTCAGCTTCAGGGGGTTGGACGGGTGTAGAGATGTTTCCCATTCTTTCTTGGCATTTTATTGTTCCGCTGAGGTGGCTTGGCGTACGTGGTTGCAATGCACCCAAGGCCCGATACCGTCGACCTTTAGGGCAGTTGGGGTGGTAAGAAGAACAACATAAGGACCCTTCCATCTGGGTTCTAGTGCCTGGGTTTGGTGCCTTTTGACCCATACCCAATCTCCTGGGCCAGTGTTATGTGAGGGGACAGTTCCCTTATTTTGACCTACATGTAGTTCTCGGAGCAGTTTCCAAACACGGGAATGCACCTTACTTAAGGCCATCAAGGCCTCTTGGAATTGTCCCAACGTGGGAGGCAGTAGTTTTTTTCCTTCAAAGATTGGACATACAGGGGGAGGTCTCCCATACAGAATCTCAAATGGGGTCAGATTAAGTTGATAAGGAGTATTACGCGCACGGAAGAGGGCGAAGGGAAGGAGGGTCACCCAGTCCCCGCCAGTCTCTATAGCCAATTTAGTTAAAGTTTCTTTTAGGGTCCGATTCATTCTTTCAACTTGCCCTGAGCTCTGTGGACCGTATTCACAATGTAACTTCCATTTGGTCCCCAGGGCTAGGGCAAGGCTCTGAACTATTTGACTCACGAAAGCAGGTCCATTATCAGAGCCGATGGTCACCGGCAGGCCAAACCTGGGAACTATTTCTTCTAAAATCTTTTTGCCACTATCATCGCGGTTTCTCCCTTTGTAGGAAAAGCCTCTGCCCACCCTGAGAAGGTATCTACCAAGACTAACAAGTACCGGTAACCATACTTGCCTGGCCTTACCTCGGTGAAATCTATTTCCCAGTGTTGCCCTGGTCCTTCTCCCCGATACCTCAGTCCTGCGTGTTGTCCTTTCCCTGGTCTCATTTGTTGGCATGCCTTACAAGCATGGACTATGTTCCTCACAGTTGTCTGGTGCCGGGGGAATTGCAGGCATGCAGTTTGAAAGAGCATCAGAGTCTTTTCTCCCAGATGAGTAGTCAAGTGTAAATGTTCACATAGTTGCCGTCCCAAATGAGTGGGGAGTATCAAGTAGCCGTCTGAGTCTCGGTACCATCCATCTTCACCTTTTTGAGGGTTGGTGTTTTCCCGAATCCAAGCAAGATCTGAGGATGAATACTCAGGGGTCGGGGGCAAAGTTCCCATACCTGGAGGTGGAAGTCCGATCGCCAACACAGGGGTGATGAAATCTTCATCAGCTACCTTTCGAGCTGCCAGGTCTGCGGCATGATTCCCTCCTGCCGTGGGGCTGTCACCCTTCTGATGTCCAGGTACGTGTACTATTGACACAGCCCGAGGCATCTGTACAGCCTCCAAAAGTCTACAGATTTCAGGCAAATTTTTAATTTCTTTCCCTTCAGCTGTCAAAAACCCCCGTTCCTGATATACTGGGCCCTGGATGTGTACCGTGCCAAAGGCATAGCGACTGTCAGTGAAAATGGTTATTCTCCTTCCTTTGGCTCTCTCTGATGCTTGAATCAAGGCAATTAATTCTGCCTTTTGTGCGGAGCTATCTGGGGGAAGGGCCTCTGCCCATATCATCTGTCCAGAGTCATCTCCTACTGTGGCTCCCGCCCGTCTCTGTCCATCTTTTACATAACTGCTTCCATCTGTAAACCATATTAGCTCACTGTTATCCAGTGGCGTATCGGTTAAGTCTTTTCGTATTGCTGTTACCCTGGCCAGTGTTTCATCACAATCGTGGAGGGGGCTATCTCCCTCCAGATTGGGCAAAAGAGTAGCCGGATTTAGAGCACAGGACGTTTGGAAATGTATCCGTGAGGTGTCAAGCAACAAAGAGCTGATAGTGCATCAAGCGGGCATTAGAAATCCATTTACCTGGGGGTTGCTTTAAAACTCTCTCTATGGCATGAGGAGTGTAGACCAAGAGTCTCTGTCCATAAGTCAGTTTATCAGCATCATGGACTAAGAGCACGGTGGCCGCGATGATACGGAGGCAAGGTGGCCATCCGACTGCTACTGGGTCCAGCCTCTTGGAAAGGTAAGCTACAGGTCGCTTCCATGGTCCCCATTTCTGTGTTAGTACCCCTTTTCCTATTCCCCGCTTTTCATCTACAAATAATTGGAAAGGCTTAGATGGATCAGGGAGGGCAAGGGCAGGAGCTTCCAGCAAGGCTCACCTGAGCTCTTGGAAGGCCTCCTTCATTGGCTCAGTCCATTTCCAGTCCTTGTTTTCTTTGCTCCCTTCATATAGGGGCCTGGCCTTTTCTGCAAACCCCAAGACCCACAACCGGCAATATCCCACAGTTCCCAGAAATTCTCTCACTTGTCTAGGGTTAGCCGGCTCAGGGATCTGGAGGATGGTTTCTTTCATGGCCTGTGTTAGCCATCTCTGGCCCTGTTTTATCTTATAACCGAGGTATGTAACCTCTTGCTTGGCAATCTGGACCTTTTTGGCACTGGCCCTGTAACCCAAAGTCCCCAAGGTTTGGAGAAGGTCACCTGTTGCCTCTTGGCAATTTTTCTCTGTAGCTGCTGCCAGCATGAGGTCATCAACATATTGTAATAAAACAATGGTAGGGTGCTCAACCTGATACTCATGGAGGTCTTCGTCCAGGGCCTCATTAAATAACGTGGGCGAATTTTTGAAGCCCTGTGGTAAGCGAGTCCATGTCAGCTGCATAGGGGTCTGGCCACCGTCTTCTTGCCATTCGAAGGCAAAGATCTCTTGGCTCGTGGGGGCAAGAGGCAAACTGAAAAAGGCATCTTTTAAATCTAAAACAGTATACCAAATATAGTTTGGAGGCAAGTTGCTTAGTAGTGTATAAGGTTAGGAACCGTAGGATGAATATCACTCACCCGTTTGTTGACTTTTCGTAGCTCTTGAACCGGTCTAAAATCAGTTCCCCCAGGCTTTTTCACAGGCAACAGGGGAGTGTTCCATGGGGACTGGCACCTTTTTAGGACCCCAGCGTCTATGAGGCATTGTATATGAGGTGTAATTCCTTGTCGAGCCTCTTGACTCATGGGATACTGCCTTACCCTCACCGGGAGAGCATTGGCCTTTAGTTCCGCAGTGATAGGGGGCCTCTGTTTGGCTAGTCCCATTCCTGCCGTTTCAGCCCAGGCCTGAGGGTATTTTTGAACCCATGGTTGTACTTCGGGGCTTATTGTCGCTGGGGCCTCTGGCAAATATAGTCTGTATTCATCTTTCAATGCAAGAGACAGAACTTGAAGAGGATGTCCAGTCCCATCTAAGACCGACACTTGTCTGTGGTCGAAATGAATTTGGGTATTCACTTTAGACAGTAAATCTCTTCCTAGCAAGGGTGCTGGACACTCGGGTATCACCAGGAAAGAGTGGGTTACCTGGTGGGCCCCCAAGTTCACATGCCGTTTTGTGGTCCATCCATATCATTTAGTCCCGGTTGCTCCCTGTACCCAGCTACTTTTTTTAGACATAGGTCCATCTTTTTGGTTCAAGACTGAGTATTGGGCTCCCGTGTCTACCATGAAGCCAACCGGTTTCCCCACCACATTTATGGTTACCCAGGACTCGGGGAGGGGTGTCGAGCCCTGACCCCCCCCAGTCGCTATCCTCTCCCGCGTACAGGACTTTCTGGAGAAGGGGTCTCGTTCTTGGGGGTTCTGGGCCTCTCTTTTAGATTTTTCTTGGGGCATTTATCTTTCCAATGTCCAAAACTCTTTACAAAATGCACACTGGTTTTTCTCAAGCTTACGCCTTGTTGTTTTCTCTTCAATTTTTGAGTCCAATTTTTTTCCTTTTTGGAACATGTTTTTGTTTTCAACCCCAGCAAAAAATACCTGGGCCAGTTCCTTTTGATTTGTACGGTTTTCTTCAGCTCTAAATTCTCTTTCTTCTCTTCTAATGCGGTCCTCTCTCTCCTCTGGGGTCTCTCTATGATTAAAAACTCTCTCAGCTGCCCTCACTAGACCCTGCAGGGATTGTTCACTTAACCTCTCTATCTTTTGTAACTTTCTTCTAATATCGGGGGCTGCTTGATTTACAAATGCTAACATAACTGCCGCTCGTGACTCATCTGCCTGTGGGTCCATAGGGGTATACTGTCTAAAGGCTTCCATTATCCTTTCAAGGAAGGCTGCTGGGCTCTCATTTGGCTCCCGCCTCACTGAATTTATTTTGGCCAAATTTGTTGGCTTCCTGGCGGTCGCTCTAAGGCCGGCCATAAGTGTCTGGCAGTACACCCGGAGACGCTCCCTACCTTCAGCGCGTTTGAGGTCCCAGCTGGGTTGCACCAAAGGGAACCCTTCCTCAATAAGGTTAGGCTGTATCGTGGGCCTCCCATCCACCCCTGGCACATTCTTCCAAGCTTCTGACAGGATCCGTTCGTGTTCCTCTATAGTAAAAAACACCTGTAACAGTTGCTGACAATCATCCCAAGTGGGGTTGTGAGTGAAAAGGATAGACGCTAAAAGATCAACAAGACCCTGCGGTTTTTCAGAAAATGAGGGAGTCTGGGTTTTCCAATTGTAAAGATCACTAGTGGAGAAGGGCCAATACTGATATGTCCGCTCTCCACCCTCTCTGGCTGGCCCCGCCCGGACCGGAAACACGTGAACGGTGGAGGAGGGAACTCCTGGATCTTCTTCCTCCGCCACGCTGGCCATTCCCCTTGTCCTTCCCCGAGTTCCCCGGGCGGGGCCCCCTTCTCGGGGAGGAGCTGAAGGCTCAGTTCCCCTCCGGGCTTCTCCCGATGAAACCTGTGGAACCTGTGGAAGCAGGGGCAGATGTGGATCCGCATACGGGGGTGGGGACAACTCGGTCTCCAGGTCTATCAGATTAGGGTACAGAGAAGATTCCTGGAAGACCGGTTTCGGTCGAGTCTCATCCTTTTTTTTCCTTTTCTTTGGAAGCCTTCATGACTAGCACCTGTGGGTTTGGCGAGGTTAGAGCTGGGGAAGAGGGACGGGGAGGTTTAGCAGGAGCGAGAACAAAGGGTTTAAGCCATTCCAGTGGGTTTCTCACTAGATCTTGCCAGGCCAGAATATAGGGAGTCTGGTCTGGGTGCCCGGCAGGACCAGGAGTGAGCACCCTCTCTTTAACTGCCTGGATAATTTGTGGATTGAAGGTTCCATCTCGTGGCCGCCCGACATCAAAGGTAGGCCACTCGGCGGAACAGAAAGTCACCAGTTGGCTCTTCTTCACCAGTAATGATAGATTCTGAGCTCTAGACTTGAAATCAGAGAAGTGGTCAGTCATCAGAGACAACGGAGTAGAAGTAGTTTGCCCCATGGGTACAGAGAACACGAATAACAATGAGACTCACGACGACATGCCGGCACACAGAGACACAGGAACTGCACAACAAACAGGTACCCAATCCCAGCATGCTTTGGTCCTCTTACACCGCCAGAAACCCCTTCTCTACTTGCAAGTGTCTTACCGTCAGGACGTCCTCAGTGCCAGCTGCCCTCCCGGTACGCTACCGGGAACTCGGCCTCACGCTGGACTTGCCTCTGCACCTATACCCAGATGCCTCCCCAGTACGATACTGGGCCCTGGACTTAGTCTGGGCCTTTACAGCGTTAACACTGGTGCTCAGAGCTCATATCTCCTAACGAGGTTACCCCCTTCTACCAGGAGAGTTGTTCTCCCCGGTTGGATGGAGATCCTGGACAAGCCCCCAAATGTTATACACCGAGCCCGTATCTCCTAACCGACCGAGAGAACAAGTCCACCATAGTAATGCAAAGGCAAGAAGGGAGTTTATTTCTAGCGCGCTAAGGCCCAAGTCTCATCCAGCACAGTGGAATCCGACAAGAGCCCCAAACAAAGGGGTATGGCGGCTTATATATAGGCAGCTCTTTGTCTCAGTTACAGGAGTAGCTGGCATTACATGATTGGCCAGGCAGGATGAGCACATGTCCTGTCTCTTTCTGGTTCGTGTGTACGGGAAGTCTTCCTAATTTGGTCAAGGAATGTTCTGTTTGTTAGGGACCAAACGACGGGCTCTAGGGCCTGAGTCATGTTTACCAGAAAGAGACAGGATATGCGCTCATCCTGCCTGGCCAATCATGTAACGCCAGCTACTCCTGTAACTGAGACAAAGACCTGCCTGTATATAAGCCGCCATACCCCTTTGTATTGAGGGGCTCATAAACAAAATTCTTGCTTTGCATTACTGGTGGCTCTCTATGGGGCTCAGTGCATAAAGTCCTGAGGACAATAAAACCTCAAACTCCCTTCAGATTTGCTTCATTGCATCTGGATGTGTGCAGAGGCAAGAGCATTGCAGTTTCGTGCTCTGGCTCTGGTTACTGGATTAGGCTCATGCTGCAGCTGGCCCTGATACTGGATTAAGTCAGCGTAAGGCCGGGCCTGGTTTCGTGCTGGGAGGCAGCTGGCTCTGATACTGATTAAGTCAGAAGGGAGTCAACTTACTGGATTAAGCCCATAAGCTGAGGCACTGATACGGTCAGCGTAACTGGTCGTGCAGGCCAGATTAAGTCAGCAGGGCCCGGTTTCATACTGGAGGAGCTGGCATACTGGATTAAGTCAGCATAAGGCCGGGGCCTGGTTTCGTGCTGGGGAGGCAGCTGGCTCTGATACTGGATTAAGTCAGTGTAAGGCCGGGGCCCGGTTTCATGCTGGGGAGGCAGCTGGCTCTGGTTACTGGATTAAGTCAGCGTAAGGCCGGGGCCCGGTTTCATGCTGGGGAGGCAGCTGGCTCTGGTTACTGGATTAAGCCCAGCGTAAGGCCGGGGCCCGGTTTTGTGCTAGGGAGGCAGCTGGCCCTGATACTGGATTAAGTCCAGCGTAAGGCCGGGGCCCGGTTTCGTGCTGGGGAGGCGGCTGGCTCTGTGAACATCCTGCAGGTAAGATTGAGTGCATTGTCGGTGGCCACCTTGTGTTTGTTATCTGTTTGTCTATTTGTGGTATCTGCGCTGCTCTTTGTGTGCTCTGTTGGCTCCCAGTGTACTTTTCTGTGATCATGGGACAAACAACTTCTACTCCTTTATCTCTTATGATTAACCACTTCTCTGATTTCAAGTCTAGAGCTCAGAATCTATCATTGCTGGTGAAGAAAAGCAAGTTAGTAACTTTTTGTTCTGCTGAGTGGCCTGCTTTTGATGTCAGCTGGCCACAAGAAGGCACCTTCAGCCTGCCTACTATTCGAGCGGTCAGAGAGAAGGTGTTCGCCCCCTACCCTTTGGGGCACCCAGCCAGACCAAACTCCATACATTTTGGTCTGACAGGACCTGGTGGAAAACCCCCTGGCCTGGCTAAAACCTTTTGTTTTTCAGCCCCTCACTTCCCTTCCCTCTTCCCCGCCCTTGCTCCCACAGGTTCCACAGGTTTCATCGGGAGAAGCCAGAAAAAAAAACACCAAGCCTTCAGCTCCTCCCAGAAAAGGGGGCCCCGCCCAGGGAACTCGGGAAACAAACGCCAAGCGAGCGCACGGGGTCCGCAGCGATGTCGGCCACCCACCCGACCCGTCTTAAAACACAGACCAAGGAGTCTAACACGTGCTCGAGTAAAGGGCTCGCACAAAAGCCAAGCCCATGGACGGTATGAGGCCGGTAGCAGCCCCCAGCGCGCCGGGCCCGGGTCTTCCCGGAGTCAGGTTGCTTGGGAATGCAGCCCAAAGCGGGTGGTAAACTCCATCTAAGGCTAAATACCGGCACGAGACCGATAGTCAACAAGTACCGTAAAAAAAAGTTAAAAAAAAAACTTTAAAGAGAGTTCAAGAGGGCGTAAAACCATTAAGAGGTAAATGGGTGGGGTCCTCGCAGTCCGCCCGGAAGATTCAACCCCGCGGCCCCGGCTGGCAACCAGGTGCCACTGGGTGCATTTCCACCGCTTCGGTGAGCCGCAACCGGCTCCGGGATGGCTAAAAAGGTCCGGCGGAAAAGGTGGCTGGGGAGGGTGGGGCACCCCGCCGTCTCGTGGTGGAGGGTTCACCCTCCCGGAGTGTTATAGCCCCCCAACAGCAGCGCTCGCCAACTCCTGGGGCCAAGGGAGCCAGCCCTCGTCGCCGCGCTCTCCCCCTTCCCAGCGCCCCCTCCCCGCGGGGGGCTGCGCGGGGCGGGGGTGGGGGTGGGGGTGGGGGTGGGTGTCTTTTCGGGGGGGGGGCATCTCCGAGTGTACCGCCGGACTCTTATGGCCGGCCTTAGAGCTGCCGCCAAGAAGCCAACTAATTTGGCCAAAATAAACTCAGTGAGGCAGGAACCAAATGAGAGCCCAGCAGCCTTCTTTGAAAGGATAATAAAAGCTTTTAGACAGTATACCCCTATGGACCCACAGGCAGATGAGTCACAAGCGGCAGTTATGTTAACATTTGTAAATCAAGCAGCCCCCAATATTAAAAAAAGTTACAAAAGATAAAAAAGTTAAATAAACAATCCTTGCCAAGATCTAGGGAGGGCAGCCGAGTTTTTAATCATAGAGAGACCCCAAAAGAGAGAGAGGACCGCATTAAAAAAAAAAACAAAACACTGGTTGGCTTCATGGTGGACACGGGAGCCCAATACTCAGTCTTAAACCAAAAAGATGGACCCATGTCTAAGAAAAGTAGCTGGGTGCAGGGAGGAACCGGGACTAAACGATATGGATGGACTACAAAACGGCATGTGAACTTGGGGGCCCACCAGGTGACCCATTCTTTTCTGGTGATACCTGAGTGTCCAGCGCCCTTGTTGGAAAGGGATTTACTGTTTAAAGTGAATGCCCAAATTCATTTTGACCACGGACAAGTGTCGGTTCTAGATGGGACTGGGCATCCTCTTCAGGTCCTGTCTCTGGCATTAAAAGATAAATACAGACTCTACTTGCCAGAGGCCCCAGCGACAATAAGCCCCAAAGTACAACCATGGGTTCAAAGATACCCTCAGGCCTGGGCTGAAACAGCAGGAATGGGACTAGCCAAACAGAGGCCCCCTACCATTGTGGAACTGAAAGCCAGTGCTTCCCCGGTGAGGGTACGGCAGTCTCCCATGAGTCAAGAGGCTCGACAAAAAATTACTCCTCACATACAACGCCTCATAGACGCTGGGGTCCTGAAAAGGTGCCGGTCCCCATGGAACACTCCCCTGTTGCCTGTAAAAAAGCCTGGGGGAACTGATTTTAGACCGGTTCAAGATCTACGAGAAGTCAACAAACGGATGAGTGATATTCATCCTACGGTTCCTAACCCTTATACATTGCTAAGCAACTTGCCTCCAAACTACATTTGGTATACTGTTTTAGATTTAAAAGATGCCTTTTTCATTTGCCTCTTGCCCCCACAAGCCAAGAGATCTTTGCCTTCGAATGGCAGGAAGACGGTGGCCAGACCCCTGTACAGCTGACATGGACTCGCTTACCACAGGGTTTCAAAAACTCGCCCATGTTATTTAATGAGGCCCTGGACGAAGACCTCCGTATCAGGTTGAGCACCCTACCATTGTTTTATTACAATATGTTGATGACCTTATGCTGGCAGTGGCTACAAAAAAAAGAGTGCCAAGAGGCAACAGGTGACCTTCTCCAAACCTTGGGGACTTTAGGTTACAGGGCCAGTGCCAAAAAGGCCCAGATTGCCAAGCAAGAGGTTACATACCTCGGTTATAAGATAAAGCAGGGCCAGAGGTGGCTAACACAGGCTATAAAAGAAACCATCCTCCAGATCCCTGAGCTGGCTAACCCTAGACAAGTAAAAAAATTTCTGGGAACTGTGGGATATTGCCGGTTGTGGGTCTTGGGGTTTGCAAAAAAGGCCAGGCCCCTATATAAAGGGACCAAAAAAAACAAGGACTGGAAATGGACTGAGCCAATGAAGAAGGCCTTCCAAGAGCTCAGGCGAGCCTTGCTAGAAGCTTCTGCCCTTGCCCTCCCTGATCCATCTAAGCCTTTCCAATTATTTGTAGATAAAAAGCAGGAGATTAAAAAAAAGGGGTACTAACACAGAGATGGGGACCATGGAAGTAACCTGTAGCTTACCTTTCCAAGAGGCTGGACCCAGTGGCAGCCGGATGGCCACCTTGCCTCCGTATCATCGCGGCCACCGCTCTCTTAGTCCACGATACTGATAAACTGACTTATGGACAGAGACTCTTGGTCTACACTCCTCATGCCATAGAGAGAGTTTTAAAGCAACCCCCAGGTAAATGGATTTCTAATGCCCGCTTGACGCACTACCAGGCCTTGCTACTTGACACCCCACGGATTCATTTCCAAACGCCCTGCACTCTAAATCCAGCCACTCTTTTGCCCAATCCAGAAAAAAATAGCCCCCTCCATGATTGAGATGAGATACTGGCCGGGGTAACAGCAATGTGAAAGGACTTAACCGATACTCCACTGGATAACAGTGAGCTAAGATGGTTCACAGATGGCAGCAGTTATGTGAAAGATAGACAGAGACGGGCGAGAGCCGCAGTAGTAGATGACTCTGGACAGATGATATGGCAGAGGCCCTTCCCCCGGATACCTCAGCACAAAAGGCAGAGTTAATTGCCCTGATTCAAGCATTAGAGAGAGCCAAAAAAAAAAAAAAAAAACTATTTTCACTGACAGTTGCTATGCTTTTGGCACGGTACACATCCAGGGCCCGATATATCGGGAACGGGGGTTTTTGACAGCTGAAGAAAAAAAATTAAAAACTTCCCTGAAATCCGTAGACTTTTAGAGGCTGTACAGATGCCTCAGGCTGTGTCAATAGTACACGTACCTGGACATCAGAAGGGTGACAGCCCCACGGCACGAGGGAACGTGCCGCAGACCTGGCAGCTCGAAAAGTAGCTGATGAAGATTTCATCACCCCTGTGTTGGCGATCGGACTTCCACCTCCAGGTATGGGAACTCTGCCCCCAACCCCTGAGTATTCATCCACAGACCTTGCTTAGATCCAAGAACACACCAACCTTCAAAAAGGTAAAGATAGATGGTACCGAGACTCAGACAGCTACTTGATACTCCCTGCTCAGTTGGGACGGCAACTATGTGAGCATTTACACTTGTCTACTCATCTGGGAAAAAAAAGACTCTGATGCTCTTTCAAACTGTGTGCCTGCGATTTCCCCAGCACCAGACAATTGTAAGGAACATAGTGCATGCTTGTAAGGTGTGTCAACAGATGAGGCCAGAAAAAGGACAACATGCAGGACTGAGGTATCGGGGAGAAGGACCAGGTCAACAATGGAAAATAGATTTCACCGAGGTAAGGCCAGGTCGACGGTATCGGGCCTTGGGTGCATTGCAACGACGTACGCCCAGCTGCTTCAGCAGAGCAGGAAGACGCTAAAAAAAAAAATAAATAAAAAGCGTCTCTGCACCCGTCTAACCCCCTGAGGCTAAAGCTCCGGCGTCGTCGACAGGACCAAGACAACTCGTCTGGACCATCTTATGGATGACCATGTTACTCTGCTCCAAAGCTGCCAGCATGAACCCCACCAACCCGTCAAAATCACCTAAAAACTGCAAAATAGACTAACGCATGAGATGCTTAACTCCACCACCGCAATACATCCACCAAATACTTGGTGGCCAGACTTATACTTTGACCTTAAGCCAGTGGTAAATATACCCTGGAAGAGGGGCAAGCTCCGAAATCATGCATTCTGGGCATGTCCAGGTGCGCCCAGGCATAACTGAAAGATCTGTGGGGAGATACAGGGGAGACTCTGTGCTGCCCTAAAAAAAGAGTGTTATTTTTATGCTGATCACACAAAAATAGTTAAAAAATCTATGGCCAAAATAAGAGAGGGACTAGCCCAACGTAAACGAGAATGTGAGGCTCAACAAGGATGGTTTGAGTCTTGGTTTCAACAATCCCCTTGGTTGACCGCCTTAATCTCCACCTTGCTGGGACCCCTGCTAATACTTCTGATGCTTACCTTCGGCCCATGCATTATCAATAGACTTGTAGCCTTTGTGAAGGAACGCATAAATACCGTACAGCTGTTTGTGCTTCGACAACAATATCAAACTGTGTCTCAGGACCGAGAGGAAGATTCCTCTATATGATCTAAGGACAGGGGGGAATGTTAGGGACCAAACGACGGGCTCTAGGGCCTGAGTCATGTTTACCAGAAAGAGACAGGATATGCGCTCATCCTGCCTGGCCAATCATGTAACGCCAGCTACTCCTGTAACTGAGACAAAGACCTGCCTGTATATAAGCCGCCATACCCCTTTGTTCGGGGTTCTTGTCGGATTCCCTTGTGCGGGATGAGACTTGGGCCCTCGCGAGCTAGGAATAAACAAACTCCCTTCTTGCCTTTGCATTACTGTGGTGGACTTGCTCTCTCGGTCGGTTCGGAGATACAGGCTCGGTGCATAACACTGTTAAGGAAACATAACTCAGGTCCTGGGCTTAGTGTACCTCGCTGAGCTTGTCATAGCCGGGGTTTGGCCCCTAACAGTCTGGGGAGAGAAAGGGAGGCACGGTGAGAGGCCAGGCCTAGATCCGCCTCACAGTGCAGACAGGACAAACACACACTTGCCCCAGAGAGGCAGGAGGGAGGGACACACACACACACACACACACACACACACACGTTAATAGCAAACACTCAGGTGCTTGCCACCTGCCAAGCACTGGACCAATACCTCTCACTTAATCCTCCTTATACCCCTGAAAGGTGGGCACTATGTCCACCCACCCCGTTTCACCGTATGATATCTGTATGTGGAATCTAAAGTACGACAGAAACGCACGTTGACGACACAGACTTGCAGAGCAGACCTGCGGTTGCAGGGAGGAGCGGGGGCGTCAGGGAAGGTGGGCTGGGGGCCTGGGGTTAGCAGGTGCCGACTATTGTATAGAACGGAGAAACAGCAAGGCCCCACTGTGCAGCCCAGGGACTCACATTCAACATCCTGTGACAAACCATAATGGAAAAGGACATGAAAAAGCACATAAACGCGTAACTAAACTGCTTTGATGTGCAGCAGAAATTAACACAACATTGTAAATCCACTGTACTTCAGTAAAAAAGAGAACATTATCAATTTGAATGTTGGTCCCCATAAATTTTAAACAGTGAAATTTCAAATAAAAAAGCAATATAATTATTATTTTTTTTAAAGCCCCACTGTACATCACAAAGGATCATAAACACACAGACTGGTGTCTTCCACAAACCTCAGAGCACCATGCCTTGCACACACTAATGCCTGGGCAAGCCCTCAGCAAAAACGTCCTCTAGCTTAAAATTCTTCTATGGCTTCCCACAGGCATTAGAAATTAGGAGTCTTCACCCCTGCCCACGTGGCCCTTATGGTCTGCCCTGAGGACCTTCTGTCTCCCACTCTACTCCTCCTCTCAAACACTTGGCCGCAGGTGCACTGGCCTTCGCAGCTGCTGTTCCCGCTGTCAGAAATGCTCTTGCCTTGGCTGGCTCCCTCTCACCGTCAATTCAAATGTCACCTCCGTGGAGAAGTTTCCCATTCCCAGGGCCCCAAGCTCAAGCATTAATAGCAACCACCCCTCACCCTCTGCCATCTTCTTATAGCCCGCA
Source organism: Ovis aries (assembly GCF_016772045.2). NCBI lineage: Eukaryota > Metazoa > Chordata > Mammalia > Artiodactyla > Bovidae > Ovis > Ovis aries. The sequence continues at coordinate 64,493,386 of NC_056067.1, forward strand.
TCATTGCTGACAACTGTCTCTTTAAAAAGTTATTTTCAAGCTTATCATCTGTCTTCCCTCCCCAAGAATGAAAGCCCCTGGGATGCAGAAATGATCATATGTGGATTGCGATTCTGGCATCCAGCTTGTTGTTTAGTCGCTAAGTCACGTCTGACTCTTTGCAACCCCTTGGAAAAGTGACAGATGAGACAGGTGGACACCTGGATGACACTCTCACAAAGACACCATGGACAGAAATAAAGGCGGACACACAGCTAACGGTGTGGACACGGGTGGTCACCCAGGGATATCCCCCAACAGGGACAGCCAAAGACTAGACAAAGGGGACACCCACGCAGACACCGATGTGCGTACAGCCACACACTCGCACGCAGACAGGGATTCGCCTCCTTCCCCATCCCATCAGACCAGGTACTTGGTAACGGCTTCCTGACTCCAGGCTTCTGCCCCGCCTCTCGCTGAGCCCGCACACCCTCCTGCTTCAGTCCTCACACCTTCCCCTCAGCGCGCCCGCCTCCGCTCAGCCCTCAGTTCCCAGCTGGGCCCTCCCCGGCGGCACACCCTCCCCTCAGCCCGCAGTTCCCACTGGGGCCCTGGCGCCCCCGCTTCAGCCCGCACACCTCTTCTCGGGACCGAGCCGCCCACTCTCCCTCTCCTCCCGCCCCTACCCCGGCCACCCCCGGACTCACCCACGCCGCTCGGTCTGGACGATGACCACCGCCCTGGGCGCGCCAGGCCGCGCGGCGCCTGCGCGGTCGGCCCGCCCACACTTCCCAGAAGCCCGCGCGCGGAGCGGGACCCACCCGAGACCCGACCGCGCCCCTCCACTCCCAGAGGCCCGCGCGGCACCGGAGCCGCGGCCAAAGAAGTTGGGTAAAGAGGGGAGGAATCGAGGGCTGGAATGAGAGAAGAAAAACGGAGCGTGGAGGGAGATGGGGGAGGGAAGGGCAGACGAGTGGAGAGGAGAGGGTTTGCTTAGAGAGGAAGAGGGGGGGAGAGAAAATTCCAGAAAAGGAGGGTGCCAGGTCCACCCATCTCCTGGGCTGGACTGAGGGATGCTTCTGGGCAGCTAACTTCAGCGTGAGGTTATACAAAATAGCTGAATTATAGAAAATTTGTGAAACATACAGAGATGCAAAGTAGCAAACGATCATAAAAACACAGTATTCACCCTTTTTATCGTGGCTTCCCTCATAGCTCAGTTGGGAAAGAATCCACCTGAAATGCAGGAAGCCCCCCAGGTTCGATTCCTGGGTCAGGAAGATCTGCTGGAGAAGGGGATAGGCTACCCACTCCAGTATTCTTGGGCTTCTCTTATGGTTCAGCTGGTAAAGAATCTGTGTGCAATGCGAGAGACCTGGGTTCGATCCCTGGTTGGGAAGATCCCCTGGAGAAGGGAAAGGCCACCCACTCGAGTATTCTGGCCTGGAGAACTCCATGAACTGTGTATGTATAGTCCATGGAGCCGCAGAGTCAGATGTGACTAAGCAACTCAACTTATATGCCAGCTTCTGTTGTTGGCGTTTTATGACTTAAGAACGTGTTTAATCCTCACAACCAAGCTTCCAGGTGAGACAGTGGTACAGACGAGAGGCGGCACAGGAGGACCATGGCGGGCTGGGGTGGGAACCAGGCCTTCCGGCTGGGCCTCTTACACCATAAATCACAAAGCCAAGCACAAGAGCATTTGCTGAAATGTCTGGGTGGCCACAGAAATGTGAAGAGTCAGCTAGTCTTAGGTAGTCATTAATGACTTCCATTAAATATTTTGACAAATGTAGATATACACATGCAGCTGTGAAAAAAAAACAGAAATCATAGAGGTCCAGTGTACCGTTTATCTGGTTCCTGTAAGGATGATATCTGTTGTTACCTAACCAGGTTCATTTGCCCAAGGCACAGCAAGAAAGACAACGTTTGCAACAAGGAAAAGGTTTAATCCTAGGCAGCCAAGCAAGGAGGTGGGAGAACATCTCACCTGCCTCCCTGAGGGGAGGGGCTGGAGATATTTCGGGTTAAAGCAGCAGAATGGTCTTAGGGATGGGGAAAGGTACTGGAGGTGGGAGAAAGTGAGACAATCTGTGTTCTGTGCAGGCCTGTCTGAGTGACATGCTTCCTCATGTACTCAACTGTAACACAGGGTATGGCCAGCTACTCAAAGGAAAAGGAGATTACAGTCAAAAGAAGGCAAGGAAAACTGGGCAGAGAAAAACAGAAAAACATGTATTTAGGGGCTTATTTTTGATATTATGAGTTCACAATAGATTACAGGTCTAAAAAAATGCTTTTCGCTTAATATAGCACAACTATCTTTTATGGCTATATACACTTTTCAACAGTTGCATATAATTCTATTGAATGAATTGAGTGTAATTAACTTACCCCTTTGCCCATGACCGTACACTGCTAAGAGTTTTTCATTAAAAAGTTTTCCCATTATGCATTTACCTACCTTTGTACACTTTGGCTTCTGAGGAATATTGATTCAAATGGTCTATATCTATATAGCAATTTATATAATGGGAAATGGATTTGCCTTATTTTTCACACATTCACCAAAACTGGATTATTATCACTCTTCTATGGTTTAAATCAATCTACTGGGGAAAAAAAAAGTAGATTATATTATCACTTTATTTTGCATTGCCTTGACTACTAATGATAGTGGGTAATTTTCTTTTGCTGTTTTCATTTCATTTTCTTTAAAGTGGCCGCTGTTGTTGTCTAGTTGCTAAGTCATGTCTGACTCTGCTACCCCATGGTCTGTGGCCTGCCAGCCTCTTGTCCATGGGATTTCCCAGGCAAGAGTACTGGTGTGCGTTGCTGTTAGCACTGTCCATTTTCCTGAGTACTTTTAATATCAGGGAGTACTGCCCTTTGTCATATTTGTTGCAGACATTTCTTTCAGTCTCTCATTTATCTCTTAACTGATGCTTTCACACAGAAGTGTTACTCAGTTTAATGTCACCTCCTGCGTTATGTGTACTGCTTAAGAAAGTGTGCCTCAAGCCAAGGTTACAGAAATATTCTGTTTTTCTTGTACTTTAGTATTGTAGATTTAGCGCTCTGTCAAAACTTCATCGGGGCAAAGCATACATCTATGTCTTTCCAGAGAGCTAACTGTCCCAAGGCCATCTGATCAATCTGCCTTCGCCCCACTGAAATGAAAAATCCTTTTTATCATATATAAGGGCAATCAAAAATCTCCGCATGCTCTTGATAAGACCACCTATCTCCAAGCCTCTATGCCAAAGTAAAGAGGAAGCCCCAAACGCCATTTTCCAGTGCTTGTGTCCTCTCGATATGAACTCCCCTCACATGGCCTTATGTAGCAGCCAAGAGGAAACTGGAGAGCTCGGGATGCTCCAGGTACCTCCAGGTGTATGAAGTGCTCCAGGTATAAGTGTTCTCCACCAGGAGTAAGAGTATCTACTAGAGGGCAGGGGATCTCTTTTTAGATGATGAAAATATTCTAAAATTAAATGTGGTGATGGTTACACAACCCTGAACATACTAAAAGTCACTGAATTATATATATATATGGCTTCCTAAGTGTAAAGAATCCTCCTGCTAACATAGGAGACACAAGAGACTCGGTTTCCATCCCTGGGTCAGGAAGGAACACTGAAGGAGGAAATGGGAACCCACTCCAGTATTCTTGCCTGGAATGTTCCATGGAAAGAGGAGCCTGATGGGTTACAGTCCAGGACATCACAGAGTCAGACACCACTGAGCACACACAGACACACACACATGCACGCACCTCTCAGCAGTGAAAGTGCTGAGTCCTAACCACTGGACTGCCAGGGAATTCCTTGAATCATATACTTTAAGTGGGTGAGTTATAGCTCAGTAAGACTGCTGCCAAAACAAAATGAAACATTTGATCCCTGGTCAGGGAACTAGATCCCTTATGCCGCAACTACGGATTCTGCATGCTGTAACTAAGACCCAGCACAAAAAACAAAAATCTCTAACAGCCTCTAAATCACAATTCACAAAGGGTGACAAGAACTCTCATGAACCTTGTTAAACCATCAGTTCTCCCTGAAACACTCAAAGCATCGTAATTATCCACTTTGAGACTATCACAGTTATTCTTATTATGTCCTTTATGGCTGACAGCTTTTTCTAGTTCTTCCCTCACCCCTTGGCTCTAATGCCCATATGTTCTGGGGGGTGTAAGGCATCCCCTGCCAGCACCCTGGACCCCCCTGGATCCCTCTTTAGATTGTTTCACATCATGGTACATGTCACATACTGACTATATAGTATTGCATTTCAAATTTGAGTTTGTCTTTTCCCACTAGATCTGCAAGATCAAACTTTTTTCAGTACATATAACACCTTGCTGCATCCCCAGTACCTAAAACAGTGCCTGGAACATTAGTAAATGTTCAACTAATCTTAATTTAATGAGTATTACCGTACTATACTCCTTGTTATATCACAATACCATATGGATGGTCAAAATGAGCTTGTCAACTTACACACTGGGACTTCTACTGGAGTACCAGTGAATTCACGTATTTAACTTGGGGAGAAATGTCTTTGCCAGACTGAGTATGTCTATACAGAGACATGTCTAGCTTTTCATTTCCTCTGCGTTTTAATATTTAAAAAATATTTAACATCTACATTCAAAAGCCAGCTGCAGTATGTATGTTTTCCTGTTTTGGTATTTGTCTTGTCCGTCTCACAGAACAAGATGGGAAGCTTTACTGTATTTATTTTATATGCTAGAATAATTCAGTATCACAGGAGCTGTCTGTGGTACTTTCCCACAGTTAAAGTGTTGAACTATCTTTTGTAGTTTATTTCATGGCTATTAACCTACTCAAGTTTTCTAGCCGGTTCATTTTAGTTTACTTTTAATACTTTCCCCTGGTAAGTCCCACATTCTGCGCAATGCTTTTGTTCTAACTGGCCTAGTCTCACTCCTAAGTGCCAGGTGAGGTGAGATTTCCTCACCAATGATGCTAGATGTCTCCTTTTTTTAAGCCTCATTCTGCTCAACGTTGTTGTTGTTTAGTCGCTGTGTAGTGTCTGACTCTTTTGCGACCGCGTGGATTGTATCCCAGCAGGCTCCTCTGTCCATGGGATTTCCCAGGCAACAATATGGATTGGGTTGCCATTTCCTCCTCCAGTAGATGTCTTTTTATTCATACAGAGGGAAGAGCAAGCCACCATGTTACCCTGGATATCATAGAATCTTTCAATTCTGAATGTGTTCATCTTTCCAACCTACAAGGAGAGTAAAGAGTTCTCTGTTTACTCTAAAATTTTAGGCTTAGTCTTGACCTACTGGCTCATTATACTTGTAGCTTAACATCACTGTAAGGAAAATTCTACCTTAATGGCACTAATTATAAGTCTATGATAGCATGCTAAATGCTTTAAGTGGATTACCTAACATATTTTTCAAAATAAGTGCTTTAAATGGAAAAGTAACATGAATAAATTCTTTATTTTTAAAAGATTCAGTTGGCTACAGTGTTAAAAAATACACTTGAGGGGAGCAAGAGGAAATATGGTTGTAACGCTATGCAGAAATCCAAATGAGATGGCTGCATCTTGAACTGTGCTAATGACACGCTGAGCTAGAAAAAAAGTGATTGATTCTAGAAATGTTTAGAAGATTGAAACTAGAGGACGTGGTGGTAGGAAGAGGAGGCAGTCACCGAGGACGAGTCTCCAGCATGAATTCGCTGATGGTGAGCAAGATGTACAGTCTGCCTAAACGCTTTTCCACATGCTTTACACCTATACGGCCTTTCTCCAGTGTGAACTCTCCTGTGCAGTGCCAGATGGGCAGTCTGGCTGGAGGCCTCGTTGCATTCCTTACACTAGTAAGGTTTCTCTCCTGTGTGAATTCTCTGATGCAGAGTAAGGGATTTACGATGACTAAAGGCTTTTCCACGGATGCTGCGTTTGTAAGTTTTCTCGCCCATGTGACGCCTTTGGTGACAGATCAGGGATGCCCTCTGTCTGAACGCCTTCCCACATTCGAGACACGCGTAGGGTCTTTTGCCAGTGGGAAGTCTCTGATGTTGAGCAAGATAGGTGCCACCACTGAAGGCCTTCCCACATTGAAAACATTCATAAGGCTTCTCACCGGTGTGAACTCCCTGGTGCTGAATAAGGTGAGCAATCTGACTGAAGGCCTTACCACTCCTTCCATTCATGTGGTTTCTCTCCAGTGTGTATCTTCTGACGCTGTGCAAGATGAGCACTCTGGCTGAAGGTTTTGCTGCAGTCCCTACATTAGTAAGCCTTCTCCCCAGTATGAGTTCTCTGATGGTGGGCGAGGTGCGTGCTCTGCCGGAAAGCTTTCCCACATTCCTTACATTCATAGGGTTTCTCTCCAGTATGGACTCTCTGATGAAGAGTGAGCGAGCCACGATGGCTAAAGGCTTTCTCACAGATACTACATTCATAGGGTTTCTCTCCTGTATGAATTCTCTGATGGACGGTCAGGGAGGAGCCATGGCTAAAAGCCTTTCCACACACCTTACATTTATAGGGTCTCTCTCCAGTATGGATTCTCTTGTGCTGAATAAGTCCTATGTGGTCAGTGAAGGCTTTCCCACAGTCGATACAATCGAAGGGCTTTTCTCCAGTGTGACAGTACCTTCGATGGCGTGTAAGAGAAGCGTTCTGCTGGAAGGCTTTCCTACAGTCAGTGCATTTGTAGGGCCTCTTTCCAGTGTGAATCCTTCGGTGATGAGCCAGAGATGAACAATAACTAAAGGCCTTCCCACATTCGATACATTCGTAGGGTTTCTCTCCAGTGTGAGCTCTCTGGTGTTGGGCAAGATACGCAAGCTGGCTGAAGGCTTTGTCACACTGCTCACACTGATAAGGTTTTTCTCCAGTGTGAACTCTCTGGTGTTGAATGAGATGAGCATTCTGGCTGAATGCTTTTCCACACTCAGTACATTTGAAGGGTTTTTCTCCTGTGTGGATTCTCTGATGTTGAGCAAGGTGGGCACTCTGGCTAAAGGCTTTTCCGCATTCGAGACATTCATAGGGTTTCTCTCCAGTATGAATTCTCTGATGAAGAGTAAGAGTTGAGATTTTGCTGAAAGTTTTCTCACAGTTGTTACATTTCAAAAGTTTCTTTTCTCCATAGACCTGCTTGTCTTTTTTCACAAAGGGATGTGTCTGTAAGCTTTTCTTATCTGTGTCAAAATGATATATTCTCTCTTTGATGGGAAATACCTGTTTTATATAACATAATGTATTCAGATGAAAAATTGTCCCAGATTTGTTAAAGTGGTCTCCTTTCTCAATAAGGGTATCTATGTGACTGACTGTCTCTTGCCTAAAATGTGTCTTTGGACTTACCAGCTCCCTCTCAAACAGGTCTTCACACTTCCAGTTTTCCCCTAATGTGGAACATTCAAGGTCATAGCTTGTAAGTCTTTCCATTATCATTGCCTGAGATAACTTTTCCTCATAGATGTCCTGGTTTAGAGATAATTCCTTTTTCATCCACACATACTCCAAGCCTGAAAGATATTAAGAAAGCAAATATCTCCTTTATTTAATGCTAGAAGAACAGAAACTTACAAAACAAAACCATGTGAATCACAGCAGTTGCTGAAGCCTATAAAGGGACATGTTTTTGACAGTTCTTCAAGTTAGGTGATGTGACCATCTTTGCATTTCTAGAATAAACCCTCCTTGGCTATGGTATATTATTTCAACATGACTTTTTATTTAAGATATTGTACTAATATTTATTATTGCATTAATAATTCCCTTTTTGGGGATGCTCTTTTGGTATCGAATGTTACACTATCTTCACAATAACATTTTAAAATAGTTCTCCTTTTTATTCTCTGTCAAGGAAAACTTCAAACAATGATTTTTTTCTTTACAAGCTTTATATAATTACTGTGTGAAACTATTTGGGGTTAATTGCTTCTTTTTGGGGAGGAAGCAGTTCTTAAACGACTTCCTACATGTTTTCAGTGGTACCTGGTCTGTTCAAATTTTCTATCTCTGGTGTCAGTTCTGGTAATTACAGTCTCATAAAGTATCATCCACTTCATTCAGATTTTCAAATTGTTTACAAATAGTTGAGTTTCAAAAATGGATTCATATCATTCTTTTAAGTACTTAGGCATCATTTACCATTATTTCTTTCCTTGTGTCTTCTCTCATTTGTCCTGACAGTTTATATACTTTTATCTCTAGCAATATAAATCACTATGTGTAACTTATTTCAGTTTTCCTGAGATTCATTGTTTTTTTCTAATATCTTGAGTTGGATGCTTAATTTATTTAAAAATTATTTATTGTTTATTAACATACAGTGTTAGTGACCTACCAACATCCACTTCTTGAAACTTTGAGAACTGAAAGCAGGAAAAGGCCACACAGCAAGCCTCAGAATAAACTAACCTCCTCACTTGAAGCTCATCTCCCTGCAGTATATGTCCACAGGCTCTCATCTATTGCTCGAAACCAGAAAAAAAATCTTTTAAGCAGGACAGGCTGAAAAAACTAATAAACTGAAGAAAGTAACCTAAGCCAAAAACTCCTAGTGAGTACAATAAAAGGGAGAAGACAGACAAAGAAGAAGGAAATAGGTAACATTAGTGAGTTACTTTCTTCATCTTTCATATGGGTATCAAAAGATGTTATTTTGAATCTCAAGTGGATGAGTTTTAAAATGCAAATTAAAAAATACATGAAGTCATAAAGTTAACAACTTTTAGAACTAAAGTGTTTTAATTCAAGGGGTGGGATGATGTGAAGGGGGATTAAAGAAAAAGCACAGACAACAAAACAAAAAGAAACAACAACAATAAAGAGAAAAATGATTAAAAGCAGAGAGAAAAACATAGTTATATACTGGTTAACTTGATAAGTCACATTTTAAAGAAAGGAAACATTTAAACAAGTTTGAAAAATTGGACACAAACCTGCCTAAAGAATTAAAAAAATGGCTCAAAATCAGGAATAATTATAAAATATAGTACTTGAGCAGAACTAGGTAAACATCACTGGAACACAACAGAGTTCAGAAACAGACTGGTATTGGTAGAAAGTCAGTAAAGGTTGTATGTTGTACCAGTGGGGAAAAGAAGAAAAGACCCACTTACAAAATACTGGTAGAGGAAGTTCCCTGGTAGTCCAGTGGTTTACAGTTGGCCTGCCAATGCAGGGGACATGGGTTTGATCCCTGGTCTGGGAAAATCCCACATGCTGCCGGGCAGCTAAGCCTGTACACCACAACTACTATGCCCACGTCCCGTGACTACTGAAGCCTGCTCACCCAGAGCCCGTGCTCTGCAACAAGAGAAGCCACCCCAGGGAGAAGCCCGTGCACTGCAATGAAGGGTCGCCCTGCTCACTGCAACTAGAGAAAGTCTGTGGCGCGGCAACAAAGAACCAGGACAGCCAAAAATAATTAAATAAAAGGTTGTGTATATGTGTGTGCGCAACTGCTCAGTTGTAGCCCGACAGGCTCCTCTGTCCATAACATTTAAAATGGTACCAAAAAAAAAAAAAAAAATGTAGAAGAAAAGGTTTCAATTTGGGAAGGACTTGGAGAGGTGTTTTCCAACAAGTGTCAGAGGGAAGAAACCCCTTTAGAATTGTTTTCCCAGCTGTAGCCATCCCGCATTTACCTGGGCACAGGCCTCTGGTCAACTCTCCTTTCATCATCCAGGGCTCTTTATCTTGCTCCAGGAAAGAGATCACATCTGGTTTTGAAATGCAAAGACCTGTATGTAAGAGAAAACAAGAACATTACCTATGCTGTGGATATTCCAGAGCTAAGTGGTCCTGAGAAAGAGAAACATCGCAGGAAAATGCTGATAAGATATGACAGACTACTGAGGTGGAAAGACTCCGAAGGGGAGACAGAAGGCGGCAAACGCTCTCACCCAGCGAAGCCAGGTTGCTGTAGTTCTCTAACATCACTTTCTTGTACAAAGTCCTCTGAGCAAGAGTCAGCCATTCCCACTCATCTTGGGAGAAGTCGACGGCTACATCCATGAAAGTCACTGCATCCTGAAATTACACAAATGTCCTCTTGCACAATTAGCATTCATCCCCTGACTTAGCTGGCTCTAGGGTTATAAGTTAGGGAAAAAAAACTGGGTGAGTAATTGCAGTGGGCTGTCTAAATGATAGAGATCAAGTAGTTAGTTGAACTGAACAACTTTTCTGCCTAGTTACACTTTACATATTAGGAAGAAGAAAAATACAGAGATGCTCTCTGCTCTTAAAGCATTTTATGGTGTGAGGAGATATTCTCACATGAAAAAATGTTGACTGCATTAAAAACTGAGTGTCATCAGAATTTTGGTTACCTGATGCAAAGAGCCAACTCATTGGAAAAGACGTTAATGTTGGGAAAGATTGACGGCAGAAGGAGAAGGGGGTGGCAGAGGATGAGATGGCTAGAAAGCATCACTGACTCAATTCACATGAATTTGAGCAAACTCCGGGAGATAGTGAAGGACAAGGAAGCCTGGTATGCTGCAGTCCATGGGGTCACAAAGAGCAGGGCACAACTTAGTGACTGAACAACAGCAATAATCATGGGAATTTCCCTGGCAGTCCAGTCGTTAAGATGCTATGCTCCCTCCCACTGCAGGGGACATGGGCTCAACCCCTAAGATCTTGCATGCCTTGCAGTGCAGCCAAAAACACGCCACAACAAAACAGACAAAACCCCTAGAATATTACAAAGCGGTGAATTATTTTCTATGTTAGGAGTTAGCTCACTTTTCTACAAGGAGAATCTAAAGAGCTCTGGGACTGCAATAGAAAGTTTCAAGGAAAGAGGCTGACCTGATGAGCATGACTTCAAGCTCCACAGTACATGCTAAGAAACCTTAGTGTTCTTGAGATACCGAGGTATGCCTAAAACATGAAAGAAAAACTGCCTAGCAGTACTATTCTCTTTCGAAAGACAAATATATTTGGATTAGGAGAGAACTCATTTGGCACACTGGTTTTTGATAAGCTGCTGAGAAGTGTCAGGAGAGATCATACGAGATAAGCACATGACAAGCAACCCGTGTCTTGTTACATGAACTGAATTTATAACCAACCATGAAGTGAGGCTGGTTCTAGGGCTGATGGGAGATTTTCCGTTCCTCTTTTTGTGATTTCATTTATATTAATATCTAAGAATCATTTCCATAAATATCTAAGAAATGAGTTTTGAATATACAGCAGTCTTGAGTAAGACCAGAGAAAAAGGTCAGATTATTCCAAAGAGTTCAGACTCTAGCACTGGCTAGCTGGGTGATCTTTGCCAAGTCGATCAACTCCTTTGTGCTTCAAGATTTCCTTCCTAAAAAAAATGAGAATAATTTCAGTACCTACCTTAGAGCAGCACGGTGAGAATTAAATGAAGCAATAGGCACAGTACAGGCTAAGTACTCAAGAATTGTTATCTATGATAATGATGAAGGAAAGATGGGAATAAAAGAAGAGGAGCCCAGAAAGAGGTGAAACATTTGGTTTAATATTTCAATAAAAGCTTTACTTACATTTCACTTTACTAACTTCAGTATGTTATGGTAGTTAAGAACATGGCTGTGGTGGTGTCACACAGAAATAATTCTCATAAACACACAGGATTATGAGAGACAGTGGAGGGAGAGTTCGTGGAAGAGCAACTGCCTGAGGACACTGCTGAGAGCATATTTATCAGAAGCTTATCTGACAGCTCAGAGGAGCATGACAAAAACCAGAAATCAAGCACAAAGGCAAACATATGAGGGAAATGGAATGAGCGTGTACACTACTTCTCTGAAGTCAGCGAAGGATCACATGGGATTCATAAGGACTTGTTCTGTGTGCAGAACAGTATCTGCAGTGGGCTGGTATGTCAGCCAAATATCCGTCTTATGGGCACAAGAAAGAACACAGCTGCAAGACAGCAGAGCATATATGAAGACTACAAAGTATATCCTCCCACACACGGTCTCTGAAGCCAGAACACCTATGTTCAAGTCCGTTCTGCTCAGCAAACCTAAGCTGTTAGTTTTGTTTTCAACCACTTAAGATATTTTAAATTCAAAAGAATAGTCGATTGCATTACATAGAAATCTCTCTGACTAGATGGACACTGAGTTTGAGCGAGCTCCGGGAGTTGGTGATGGACAGGGAAGTCTGGCATGCTGCAGTCCTTGGGGTCGCAAAGAGTCAGACACGAGTGAGCAACTGAACTGAACTGACCTACCATTTCCACTGCGCTTCCTTAAATCCCAATGTTCCAATTTTTAGAAGGAAACAAGCTTGCCAAAGTCCTGGAAAGCAAGCTAGTACTTTAGGAGAAAAAAGGGAATACTAACCAGGGACATGGCTTTAAGAAGTTCAATTCCCATCACCTCTTCTTCCTGGCTCCTCATGTGGAGAAGGGCTTTACCCCGAGAGGGCAGAGCTGGGAGGAGGAGAAAGGAATGATGTGAAACTGAGCAGCTCTGACAGTCACAGCCCAGAAGCATCGCCCTTAAGCCCCGCCTGTTCTCTACTCCATGCTCCATTCCTGCTGCACCCTCCTCTCACAGTCCAGGAAGTCGCTGGGAGACCTTTAGTTTACTGCTGGGGTTCTGCTCTGCTCTGGATTTCCAGGCTGAGCACAATCGCTCTCTTGCCCAAATCCACCCTTTCATTAACAATAGAGATGTATGAGGCATGCTGTATATATTAAAACTCTAATTTGACCTTCAGAATCTTCAACAAAAAATGGGGAATCTTGTCACAGTTTCACATATGAAAGCTCTGGGAAATAAAGTATTTTGCACAAGTCACAAGCTTGTAAACAGTGGAGCCTAGTCACTAAAGTAGATTTGCCTGACTTCCACCCAAGTTATTTACTCAAGCAGACACCAGAATATAACAGAAAAAAATCCCCCATGTGCAAGTAACTACTAAGGATTTGCAAAGAGTCTATGAGACTTGAAAAAAGCCATCTTCCCGAGAAAGAAGTATTACCACCTTGGTTACAACAGAGTCCACGTGGCTTGCAGATAGCTGGACCAAAAACCTGTCAGGAGACTCAGGTTCCCATTATGCTTTGTGACAAACTAGTTAGTTCTGAAGTAGTCCCCTGTCCCCTAAGGTAAGTTTCTTCAATCAGGAAGAGGATAAACTGACTTGATTCTGGTTTCTTTCTTCTAAACTCCAGTGCTTTTTCAAAGCATTATAATGATGATTAAAAGAATGAACACTTATTAAGCACTGGTTATTATGTGGTAGGGACTACACCATGTACTTCACAGGTATGAGCTCACTTAATCCTTATAACAGTATATATAATATCGTCCTCATTTTACATAACAAAAGCTGGGTCTGAAAGTTTAAAGAAGAAAACTCCTGCAGTGGAGGTCTTGGGATCTGAACTCTTGAACTTATTTAACCTTCTCAGGGTCAGTTTCTGAAGTGTCAAAGGTGGTTAAGAATGTCAGCCCAAGCAGACGTTGAAGGGCTTACATGAGACCCAGAATGAGGGGGACTCTAGACTCAGCCTGTCTCGGATGTGAATCCTGGCTCCTCTACTTACTAGTGATTACTTGTCCTTTCTATGCCTCAGTATCCTCCTCTGTAAAGAGGAGATAAGATAGCTTCCAGTTCATACTGTTTTCAGCTTTGGTGTTAATATCCCCTGAAGGTCTTAGAACCGTGTCTGGCCTAGAGAAAGCACTCAGTAAACATGAGCTGCCATTACTGCATGCAGAAAAACAAGTGAAGAACAGTAAGGCTATGGGCAGTGTTTCTCCCCCTGCTCTTTACTCACTCTGGCTGTGAAGGGGTGCGGCTGTGAGGCAGGAATGGGGGAATATTTCAGTAAGGCTATGGGCAGTGTTTCTTCCCCCCCTCTTTACTCACTCTGGCTGTGAAGGGGTGCGGCTGGAGACAAAGCAGTGTGAGGCAGGAATGGGGGAATATTTCTGTTCACCTACAACAAAGTGGCTAAGCCACGGAAAGGCAGGGATCCCTCAGCACTTCCAAATGAAGCTGTGAATCTCGCCTTCCTCCCACGTCTCATCCCAGTGATAAATGGGACAGGACGCTAACAGATTTTTAAATTCATTAATTTTTAATTGGAGGATTATTGCTTTACAATGTTGTATTGATTTATAACATATCAACATGAATCAGCCCTAAGTATACACATGTCCCCTCTATCTTGAACCTCCCTCCTACCCATCTAGGTCCTTAGAGTGCCAGGTTTCAGCACCCTGCATCATACAGCAAATTCCCACTGGATATCTGTTTTACACATGGCAATACATGTTTCCGTGGTACTCTCTCAATTCCCCAGCCTCTCTTTCCCCAGCTGTGTCCACAAATCTATCCTCTAGGGCTGCATCTCTGCTGCTACCAGGCATACCAGGATCATCAGTATCACTTTTCCATATTCCATATGTATGTGTTAATATACGAGATTTGTTTTTCTTTCTGACTCACTTCACTCTGAAACAGGGCCCAGGTTCATCCACCTCATTAGAACTGATTCAAATGAGTTCCTTTTTATGCTGCTGCTGCTAAGTCACTTTAGTTGTGTCCGAATCTGTGTGACTCCATAGACAGCAGCACACCAGGCTCCTCTGTGCCTGGGATTCTCCAAGCAAGAACATTGGAGTGGGTTGCCATTCCCTTCTCCGTTCTTTTTTATGGCTGAGTATCAAATCCCTTACGATTATGCAGTGAAAGTGACAAATAGATTCAGGGGATTAGATCTGATAGACAGAGTGCCTGAAGAATTATGGACAGAGGTTTGTGACTTTGTACAGGAGGCAGTGATCAAGACCATCCCCAAGAAAAAGAAATGCAAAAAAGCAAAACGGCTGTCTGAGGAGGCCTTACAAATAGCTGTGAAAAGAAGAGAAGCGAAAAGCAAAGGAGAAATGGAAAGATACACCCATTTGAATGCAGAGTTCCAAAGAATAGCAAGGAGAGACAAGAAAGCCTTCCTCAGCAATCAATGCAAATAAATAGAGGAAAACAATAAAATGGGAAAGACTAGAGATCTCTTCAAGAAAACTAGAGATACCGAGAAAATATTTCATGCAAAGGTGAACACAATAAAGGAAATGGTATGGACCTAACAGAAACAAAAGATATTAAGAAGAGGTGGCAAGAATACACAGAACTATACAAAAAAGATCTTCATGACCCAGAAACCACAATGATGTGGTCACTTACTTAAAGCCAGACATCCTAGAATGTGAAGTCAAGTGGGCCATAGGAAGCATCACTATAAACAAAGCTAGTGGAGGTGATGGAATTCCAGTTGAGCTGTTTCAAATCGTAAATGATGATGCTGTCAAAGTGCTGCACTCAGTATGCCAGCGAATCTGGAAAACTCAGCAGTGGCCACAGGACTGAAAAGGTCAGTTTTCATTCCAATCCCAAAGAAAGGCAATGCCAAAGAATGTTCAAACTTCTGTACAATTGTGCTCATCTCACACACTAGCAAAATAATGCTCAAAATTCTCCAAGCCAAGCTTCAACAATATGTGAACCATGAACTTTCAGATGTTCAAGCTGGATTTAGAAAAGGCAGAGGAACCAGGGATCAAATTGCCAACATCTGTTGGATCATCGAAAAAGCAAGAGAGTGCCAGAAAAACATGTACTTTTGCTTTACTGACTATGCCAAAGTCTTTGACATATGGATCACAACAAACTGTGGATAATTCTTCAAGACATGGGAATATCAGACCACCTGCCCTGCCTCCTGAGAAATCTGTATGCAGGTCAAAAAGCAACAGTTAGAACTGGACATGGAACAACAGACTGGTTCCAAATAGGAAAAGGAGTACATCAAGGCTGTATATTGTCACCCTGCTTATTTAGCTTATATGCAGAGTACATCATGAAACTGGAAGAAGCACAAGCTGGAATCAAGATTGCCAGGAGAAATATCAATAACCTCAGATATGCAGATGACACCACCCTTATGGCAGAAAGTGAAGAACTAACAAGCCTCTTGATGAAAGTGAAAGAGGAGAGTAAAAAAGTTGGCTTAAAACTCAACATTCAGAAAACTAAGATCATGGTACCCAGTCCCATTACTTCATGGCAAATAGACGGGGAAACAATGGAAACAGTGAAATTTTGGGGGCTCCAAAATCACTGCAGATGGTGAGTGCAGCCATAAAATTAAAAGACACTTACTCCTTGGAAGAAAACCTATGACAAACCAAGAGAGCATATTAAAAAGCAGAGACATTACTTTACCAACAAAGGGCCATCTAGTCAAAGCTATGGTTTTTCCAGTAGTCATGTATGGATGTGAGAGTTGGACTATTAAGAAAGCTGAGTGAGAAAGAATTGATGCTTTTGAACTGTGATGTTGAAGAAGACTCTTGAGAGTCCCTTGGACTGACTGCAAGGAGATCCAACCAGTCCATCCTAAAGGAAATCAACCCTGAATATTCACTGGAAGGACTCATGCTGAAGCTGAAACTCTAATACTTTGGCCACCTGATGCAAAGAACTGACTCATTGGAAAACACCCTGATGCTGGGAAAGATGGAAGGTGGGAGGAGAAGGGGACCACAGAGGATGAGATGGTTGGATGGCATCACCGACGCGATGGACATGAGTTTGGGTAAATTCTGGGAGTTGCTGATGGATAGGGAAGCCTGGCGTGCTGCAGTTCATGGGGTCGCAGTAGGACACGACTGAGCAACTGAACCGAACTGAATATTCTAACACTAACAGATTAAAAAAAAAATTAAATACTGAGGTCCTCTTTGAAGAGCAGCAGAGCACTCAGAGGTAATGTTCTAATCCTGAAGGCTCTCTCCCCTGGGTCGTTGGAGACACCCACACAGACCTGTAAGGGGAGGGCAAGTCAAGTCCAGTCCCTGAATTCAGCTCCATACTCTGGTCCTAGGTGACCGTTTAAATCTTTGAACTTATGCGTCCACCAGAGTCTGAGGCCAGGGCCATCATCCTCCAGTCCCTGGGCCCACGAGCAGTACCCCCAACCCCAATTTCCACTCACCTCCATACTCAGGCCTGTGGACATGTCTGGTGTCCCGACTTCTACATCTTCCAGGCGGGCAGGCAAGAAAGGCTTTAGCCGCCCCACCCCGACCAGGCACCTTCCCAAGATTCCAAGGCTTTGGGCCACACCGAACTTTCGGTGGGGGAGTCGGGGGTGCTGGACTCGAGTGGGGTGGTCTCCTCCGGGGGTGTTTTCAGCTCTCAGCCACGTAAAATCCTTCACTCGTTCCAATACACGCCGCTGGGACGGACAAAGTGCACAAGCGACACGCGCAGAAACACGAGCCCCAGTCACACACCAGCCTCCTCCGCCGCCCGCCCGCTAGTCGCGTCACACCTGCGCGTACACACCCTCCATTCACACACGTGCCCGCCGCCTCTCCCCGGTCACACCCTCCACGCACTGTGGGTCACGGTCGCCAAGTCACGCGCGCACGATCACGACCCCCGCCCTCCCGCCGACCGAAACGCCGACCCTGTGGCGCCTGCCTGGGCCCGGCTCAGCAGCGGTCGCCACCCGGACCGGACTCTCTCCTCAGAACCGGCCAGACTCGGTCCGGGCTCCAACCCCTTGCCAGAAGTGGGCGAGTCCTCACAGCACAAGGGCCCCTGGGCAACTTAGTCCCAACAGGGACGCCGGCATTTGAAGCCGGGCGAGCAGGCTGCTAAGGCAGGGCTCCTCTCCGCTGCCTGGTGACCGCCGCCCTCGGTAACTCCTCGCTGCCTCCCCTTCCGGAGTGGCGCGGTCTGGAAGCCTCACAGCCCCGACTCTGGGTCCAGGAAGCCCGGGCTACCTCCCGGGGGCTTCTGGGAGCCGTCTCCGGGCTCGCACTGCGCAGGCGCAGCTGTTAGGCTCAGCGAGCTGAGACCCGGGTAGCTGCGGCCGATAGTGGGCGGGGTCACAGGGCGCGTGGAGCGCGCAGGCGCATGGAGCCCGAGGATGGTCTGGGAAGTGGGCGGAGCCTCCAGGATAGACAGAGGTTGGAGATTTCGGATTTCTCCTGGTGCTTTATGACTGTGTGTACATATGTGGTGGCTGGGATCGGGGGCAAGGGGAGGCAGGTAATTTCCAAAAGTCTGCCGATTGAAGAGGGCTTCCCAAGGGGCGCTAGTGGTAAAGAACCCGCCTACCAGTGCATGAGACTTAAGAGACACCGGTCGGATCCCTGGAATGGGAAGATCCCCTGGGGGAACCCACTCCACTATTCTTGCCTGGAGAATTCCATGGACAGAGGAGCCTGGCAGGCCACAGTCCATAAGGTCGCATAGATTCGGACACGACGGAAGCGACTTAGCCCGCACAGGTCGAAGAACTGACGTTTCACTTTAATTATCTGATTCACTTGTAAAAGAGCATCACATTTACCCTTGAAGCCAGCATTTCTCATCGCCGTTAGTTTTTGCTAAGAGCTCTCCAGCCCCTGTGCGCAGTGGGCTTGTGATCCTGCTGTATCATGAGTATTCCTTGCTAATAAAACATGGGGTTTCGTTTCTCTTTTGATCTCTTTCAACCAGTCCTCAATATACAGCTTCTCCGTAGTTCTGAGAATCACCCTCTAGAATCACCAGTTTCTACATGAGCATAAAAGATGACTTTAACTTCGAAGTTACAGTATTGGAAAGATACCAGGGGCCTTGAAGATCTAAAGAACTTAACAAAACTAGGATGTGGGGAAGCAGGAATCATTTAAATGCATCAGACAGGTAGAGACGCAGAAATATTTAGGTGCTTCCAAAGGCTGACTCAGTTCCACCTATCTGTAGTCCAGGAGTGGCATTCCACATCCTTAACAGCTAGCACAAGGAGGGGCAGAGCCAACCAAGCTGAAGAGTGAACTAAAAGAAAACATCCCTTATGGCCTGTGAAAGTGAAAGTTTCTCAGTCACGTCCCGACTCTTTGCGACCCCATGGACTATACATTCCGTGGAATTCTCCAGGCCAGAATACTGAGGAGGGCAGCCGTTCCCTTCTCCAGGGGAACTTCCCAACCCAGGGATTGAACCCAAGTCTCCCACATTGCAGGAGGATTCTTTACCAGTTGAGCCATAAGGGAAACCCATATATGAAGCCTAATATTGGCCCTGAGTTTCCAATCAAAATACAAAGAATGAAAAATCTGACTGGGTTGTTGTACTGTCCAACAGAACAATAAAAAGTGAAGAAAGACAAAGTGCCAACAAAGGGCTAACGTGTTAAAGACAAAAACAGATTTCAATATATATTGAAAAAATACACATATTGGGTTGGTCAAAACCTTAATTTGGGTTTTAACATGGAAAACCTGAATCAACTTTTTAGCCAACTCATATATAGACACACATGCGCACACACGTATATTAAATACTTTGACTCTATATGACTACAAGATCATTTTACACATAAGGTTCTGCAAATCACATATTTAATATATTCTGTACGACAATACTCCATAGGAGCAAACACAGAGTTTCATCTTTATAGTAACTGGACAATACTGTATTGAATAATCACAATGTCATCGATCTGTGCCGTAATTAAAACTTTGCAATAAACGTTATTTCTACTTATATATTTATTCCAGTGGGACGAAACTCGTAGATCTCGAGTTTCTGTTTCAAAAGGAACGCATGTTTATGAAGCGGACAGGTCATGCCACGTTGCCGCCCCAAACCAGAGCAGGCGCGTTGACGAGGGTAATGGTGAGCAGCCTCCTGTTTTCCACACTGATACAGGCACAGCATATTAACCAGGCTAGACGTTAAGCCGTCTGACAGCCAAGACTGGCACTAAATTCGTAACTTCCCGACCAATGGGCTTAAGGACCTCACGCGCGCTCTTTGAGCTCTCCGAGCGTGACGCACCTGTCGGCGTGCACCGCCCATTTCCCCGCTCTGTGTGTCACAGCACTGTTCTTAAATGACACGTTTATTCGTACACGTGGTTATTTTCTGCCAGTTTTCTATTACATCTTTTTGGCACCTTCTGCCATGCCAAAGTCGATTTAAGTCTTTGTATGGGCTGGCTTATTGTCTCGATGTCTTCCAGGGCTCCACGTCCTACTCAGTAAAGCCTCTCTCCTTTCTGTGTTTGGTGGTGGTGGTTTAGTTGCTAAGCTGTGTCCGACTCTTGCGACCCCATGGACTGTAGCCCGCCAGGCTCCTCTGTCCATGGGAGTCTCCAGGCAAGAATACTGGAGTGGGTTGCCTGCCATTTATGTCATAATTAGAGCTGCTAAATACAATTGTCTCATATTTCTTTGTAAGGTCTAGGTATGTTGTTTTGGAAACTGGATAACTGATTGTTAAAACATCATTTCCCCAATGATGAAAACCTAATCTTAAATATAGGTGGTTGTTTAGTTGCTAACTTGCGTCTGACTCTTTGGGACCCCGTGGACTGTTAGCAGCCAGGCTCCTGTCAGTGGGATTCTCCAGGCAAGGATACTGGAGTGGGTTGCCATTTCCTTCTCCTGGGGATCTTTCCCACTCAGGGTTTGAACCTGCATCTCTTGCACTGGCAGCTGGATTCTTTACACCCATGGAAGCCAATCTGATTATAAACCAAAACATTTTTTAAATGTCCTGCTATGTTTGACAAATCATCCTTCCGTGTTTTCCACTAAAACTGTCAGAGCAAACACATCCTACTGGGACCCTGTTGTGAACGGCAATTTACAAACATTTTAATGGTAGTACTTCATCTAGAAAAATATCGTTATTTCTCCTTTTGTGGACATTATTTCCTCATATTCCCTATTGTTTGATGCTTTAATAATGTCCTTTCACCTCTGTTCAAAAATTGCTTTAGAGTTTTTCTTATTTTTAATGGGATAGTTGTATTATTCTCAGACAAATACTTAGAACCTTTTCTATACTTTTTTTCTCTCTGCAGGGGACCAAGAGGTGGCAAGCTAGTAAGTAAATGCTTGCGGTTTTACAGATGACAGTGTCTCTGCTGCAGCTTCTCAGCTCTGCTGTTGCGGCCTGACAGCTGCCCCAGGCAGCATGTGCCCATACTGTGAGCCACGGCTGTGGGCCAATCAGGCTTTACTTATGGGCTCTGAAATTTAAATTCCATGTCATTGTCATGCTGTCATAAACTATTATTCTTTCCACTGTTTTTCCATTAAAATGATTTAAAAAGATTAGGCCACGGGCTGTTTGAACACAGTCAGTGAAACTTGGGCCGTGAGTCACATAGTCCAGATCAATTTGCCTGAAGGTGAGTGGTTCCTTAAGTTTAATGGAATTTACTCATAAGCCCTGGTGGCTCAGAGGTTAGAGCGTCCACCTCCAATGCGGGAGACCCAGGTTCGATCCCTGGGTCAGGAAGATCCCCTGGAGAAGGAAATGGTAACCCACTCCAGTATTCTTGCCTGGAGAACCCCATGGACTGAGGAGCCTGGTGGGCTGCAGTTCACGGGGTCGCAAAGAGTCGGACACGACTGAGTGACTTGACTTTACCCAAGTGACTTTAAATGATCAAGTCTTGCAGAGTGTTAAGTAATTCTCTCACCAACAAGGTCACAGCACCTCCCACAGGCAGATACATGAAAAGGCCCAGTACTCAGTATTATGGAATTGAGTTTTAAACCAAAACCGGAAAAGTCTCACTATCTTGAATCACCCATTCCTGATCTAAAATCCTTAGCTTCGTTCTGTGCATCGTTTTGTCAGTTGCCAATGGTAACTTTTCTGTGTCCAAAACTAATGTTCTATAAAGAGCTAACATCACTCATCCCTTGGTATGGACCACTCGTCCTGCTAAATAACATCTTACATATTCACCGATCTGAAGGATCGCATCACCGATTTTTACGTGAGGCGTAAACGAATTCCGCGTTCAGTTCAACTGGCAACCTGAAGAGGAAACAGGACAAGAATGGGGCAGTACCCAAGCAAGAGGGAGACGGGGTTTGCAGCGCGGCCATCGGCGGCCTGCAGAGCGGCGTCTCAGGACGGCAGGGATGGCAGTGAGGGCGGGCTCCAGAGGAACGTGGGTAAGAGGTCCGCGGGGCTCGCCGCGGGAGCGGGGTGCGCGGGCGCCTCTCCCGGGTGCGTCCGCGCCTGCGCAAAGTGCGCGCCCTGCCGGAAGGCTCTGCGGCTCCGCCTGGGGCCGGGCGGCCGCTCCCCCGAGTGCACCCTCTTGTGCTGGTTGAGGTGGCCGATCTGGATGAAGGTCTTCCGGCACTCCTTGCACTCGTAGGGCTTCTTCCCGGAGTGGATCCTCTGGTGGACGCTCAGGGACTGCCGGTGGCTGAAGGCCTTGCCGCAGGCGCTGCACTCGTACGGCTTCTCGCCGGTGTGGCTCCGGCGGTGGCAGGTGAGGGACGACTTGGTCTTGAAGGCCTTCCCGCACTCGGCGCAGCCGTGGGGCCTCTGGCCCGTGTGCAGCCGCTGGTGCTGCGTGCAGGACGAGTTGTCGCCGAAGGCCTTCCCGCACTGCAGGCACTTGTAGGGCTTCTCCCCGGTGTGGACGCGCTGGTGCTGCACCAGGTGCGTGGTCTGGCTGAAGGCCTTCCCGCACTCCTTGCACGCGTGGGGCTTCTCCCCCGTGTGCGTCTTCTGATGCTGGGCCAGGTGGGCCTTCTGGGTGAAGGCCTTGCTGCACACCTTGCACGCGTAGGGCTTCTCCCCGGTGTGGATCCGCTGGTGGGTGGCCAGCTGCGAGCTGATGCTGAAGGCCTTGCCGCAGTCCGCGCACGCGAAGGGCTTCTCCCCGGTGTGGATCCGCAGGTGGCTGGCCAGGTGGATGTTCTGCCTGAAGGCCTTGCCGCACTCCTTGCACCGGAAGGGCTTCTCCCCCGAGTGCACGCGCTGGTGCTGCGTGAGGGAGGCGTGGTGGCTGAAGGCCTTGCGACACACCTCGCACGCGTAGGGCTTCTCCCCGGTATGGACGCGCTGGTGCACGGTCAGCGACGAGCCGTAGCGGAAGCACTTGCCGCACGCCTCGCACTTGTACGGCTTCTCCCCGGTGTGGATCCGCCGGTGCTGGTTCAGCCCGATGTGGTCGCTGAAGGCTTTCCCGCAGTCCAGGCAGTCGAAGGGCTTCTCCCCAGTGTGGTAGTACCTCCAGTGGCGGACGAGCGACGTGTTCTGGATGAAGGCCTTCCCGCAGTCCAGGCACTCGTAGGGCTTCTTGCCCGTGTGGCACCGCTGGTGGCGCGCGAAGGAAGAGCCGTCGCTGAAGGCCTTGCCGCACTCCTTACACTTGTACGGCTTCTCGCCCGTGTGGATCCTCTGGTGGACGGTGAGCGACGAGCTCTGCGTGAAGGTTTTCTTGCATTCCTGACATTTGAAGAGTTTTTTCCCTGTGTAGATTCCCGCATCTTTTATCAGCACTGAGTTTGGGGGCAAAGCTTTCTTAACCGACTCAGGGCGGTGGCCCCCCTCTTCCGAGATGTCCAGGTGGAGCCACCTACCTGGTTTGTTATACCGACACACTCTCTCTTCAGAGAAGGTGTTGTGGAGAGCGACTGCCTCCTGCCCGAGTCTTGTCTCCTGACCTGCCAGCTTCCTTGCAAACAAACGGTCAGCGTCCCACCTTTCTCTGAGCGAGGAACACTCTACGTTAATGTCTGAAATTCTGTCTGTTACCACTTCAGCAAAGGAACTCTGCTTTGAAAGTAACTCCTGAGTTTCCTGTACACACTGCTGGCCTGAAAGATAAAAGGAAGACACACAACAGAAAACACTTCCTTTACGGAACGCTGCGGAAAAGCAGAATCTGCGAAAACGGAAACTGTGGAGAAACTCACTGACGAGTTAAACCCGGATGAAATAACTAAACCCCACTACTCACAAACAATAGTGAATAGTGAACTCACTTGTGAATGAATCCCATATAAATTCACAAAACGGTGCACCTCTACACGCAGGAAAGTGAACTCACTGCTGAATGAAACTCTGATGAAATCAATAAACTGTGCACCTCTGACACTCGGGAAAGTGAACTCACTGCTGAAAGAAACCCTGAAGAAATCAATAAAGTGTGCACCTCTGACACTCCGGAGAGTGAACACACTGCTCAATGAAACCGAGATGAACAAAAGAAACTGTGCACCTCTGACATGTGGGAAAGTGAACACACGTCTGAAGGAAACTGTGCATCTCTGACAGTCGGTGAAGTGGACTCACTGCAGAAAGAACACCAGATGAAATCAATAAACTCTGCAACTCTGAAACGCGGGAAAGTGAACACACTGCTGAATGAAACCATGATCGAATCAATAAACGGTGACCTCTGACACTGGGAAACTGAACTCACTGCTCACTAAAACCGTGATGAAAACATAAACTGTGCAGCACACACACTCAGGATAGTGTACTCAGTGCTGACTCAAAAAACCAGATGAAATCAATAAAATGTGAACCTCTCACACTCGGGAAAGTGAACTTGCTGCTGAATAAAACCCTGATGAAATCAATAAACTGTGCACCTCTGACACTCGGGAAAGTGAACTCACTGCTGAACGAAACCAAAAATGAAATCAATAAAATGTGCACCTCTCACACTCCAGAAAGTAAACTCACTGCTGACTGAAACCCAGATGAAAACGATAAACTGTGCTCCTCTGACACTCGGGAATGGGAACTCATGCCGAATTGACCCCTGATTGAATCAATAAACTGTGCACCTCTGAGACTTGGGAAAGTCAACTCACTGCTGAACGAAACACTGAATGAAATCAGTAAACAGTGCATCTCTGATATTCGAGAAAGTGAACTCACTGCTGAAAGAAACCCTAAAGAAATCAATAAAGTGTGCACGTTTGACACTCAGGAAAGTGAACTCACTGCTCAATGAAACCCTGATGAAAACAATAAACTGTGCAGCACACACTCTCAGGAAAGTGTACTCAATGCTGAAACAAAAACCCTGATCAAATCAGTAAACTAGGTACCTCTGACACACGGGAAAGTGAACTCATTGCTGAACGAAACCGGGAATGAAATCAATAAACTGTGCATCACTGACACTCGGGAAAGTGAGCTCATTGGTGAATTAAACCCTGATGAAATCAATAAAATGTGCACCTCTGACACTCCGGAAAGTGTACTCACTGCTGAATGAAACCGAGATGAAATCAATAAACTGTGCAACTCGGACACATGGGAAAATGAACTCATCTCTAAATGAAACTCTGTATTTCCGACAATCGGAAAAGTGAACTCACCGGAAAAAAACACCCTGACGAAATCAATAAACAGTGCAACTCTGACACGTAGGAAAGGGAACTCAGCGGAGAATAAAACACTGATGAAATTAATAAACTGTGCAACTTGACACGAGGGAAAGTGAACTCACTGCTGAATGATACCCTGAAGAAATCAATAAACTGTGCACCTCTGACGCTCAGGAAAGGGAACTCACAACAGACAGAAAGCCTGATGAAATCAATCAATAAACTGTCCAACGCTGACACTCAGGAAAGTGAACTCACTGTTCAATGAAACCATGATGAAAACATAAACTATGGAGTATTACTCAGCCTTTAAAAAGAATTCATTTGAATCAGTTCTGATGAGATGGATGAAACTGGAGCCAATAATACAAAGTAAAGTAAGCCAGAAGGAAAAACACCAATACAGTATACTAACACATATATATGGAATTTAGGAAGATGGCAATGACGACCCTGTATGCAAGACAGCAAAAAAGACACAGATGTGTATAACGGACTTTTGGACTCAGAGGGAGAGGGAAAGGGTGGGATGATTTGGGAGAATGGGAATTCTAACATGTATACTATCATGTAAGAATTGAATCGCCAGTCCATGTCTGACGTAGGGTGCACCATGCTTGGAGCTGGTGCATGGGGATGACCCAGAGAGATGTTGTGGGGAGGGAGGTGGGAGGGGGGGTCATGTTTGGGAACACATGTAAGAATTAAAGATTTTAAAATTAAAATAATAATAATATAATAATAAGAAAACATAAACTGTGCAGCACACACACTCAGGAAAGTGTACTCAGAACTGATTCAAAAACTCAGATGAAATCAGTAAAATGGGAAAATCTGACACTCGGGAAAGGGAACTCACTGCTGAATGAAACCCGGATGAAAACGATAAACTGTGCGCCTCTACAACTCGGGATTATGAACTCACTGCCGAATACAAACCCGATGGAATCAAAAAAATGTGCACCTCTGACACTCAGGAAAGTGAACTCACTGCTGAATGAAACCATGATGAAAACAAAAACTGTGCACCACATACAAGCAAGAAAGTCTACTCAGCGATGAATCAAACCCGGATAAAATTAGTAAAAAGGGAACCTATCACACTCGGGAAAGTGAACTCAATGCTGAATAAAACCCTGATGAAAACAATAAACTGTGCAACACTGACAGGCGGGAAAGTGAACTCATTGTTGAAAGGAACCCTCAAGAAAACGATAAACTGTGCACCTCTGACGCTCGGGAAAGGGAACTCACCAGAGAAGGCAACCCTGAGGAAATCAATAAGCTGTGCACCTCTGACACTCCGGAAAGTGAACTCACTGCTGAATGCAATCGAGATGAAATCCATCAACGGTGCAACTCTGACACGCGGGAAAGTGAACTCACTGCTGAATGAAACCGTGATCGAAGCAATAAACGGTGCACCTCTGACACTCGGGAACGTGAACTCATTGCTGAATGATACCCTGATAAATTAATAAACTGTGCACCTCTGACACTCGGGAAACTGAACTCACTGCTGAACGAAACCCTGAATGAAATCAACAAGCTGTGCACCTCTGACACTCGAGAAAGTGAACTCACTGCTGAAGGAAACCCTAAAGAAATCAATAAAGTGTGCACGTCTGACACTCAGAAAAGTGAACTCACTGCTCAATGAAACCCTGATGAAAACAATAAACTGTGCAGCACACACACTCAGGAAAGTGTACTCAAAGCGGAAACAAAAACCCTGATCAAATCAGTACACGGGGTACCTCTGACACACGGGAAAGTGAACTCATTGCTGAACGAAACCGGGAATGAAATCAATCAACTGTGCAACTCTGACACCTGGGAAAGTGAACTCACCTCTGAATGAAACTGTGCACCTCTGACAATCGGGAAAGTGAACTCACCGGAGAAAGACACCCTGACGAAATCAATGAACAGTGCCACTCTGACACGCGGGAAACTGAACTCACCAGAGAGAGAAACCCTGATGACATCAATAAACTGTGCAATTCTGACATGCGGGAAGGGGAACTCACTGCTGAAAGAAAACCTGAAGACATCAATCAAGTGTGCACCTCTGACACGCAGGAAAGTAAACTCACTGCTCAATGAAACCATGATGAAACCATCAACTGAGCAGCACACACAATCAAGACAGTGTACTCAGTGCTGAATCACAAACCCGGATGAAATCAGGAAAATGGGAACTTCTCACACTCGGGAAAGGGAACTCACTGCTGAAAGAAACCCGGATGAAAACGATAAACTGTGCACCTCTGACACTCGGGAATGTGAACTCACTGCCGCATCGAACCCTGAGGGAATCAATAAACTGTGCACCTCTGACGCTCGGGAAAGGGAACTCACCGGAGACTGCAACCCTGAAGAAATCAATAAGCTGTGCACCTCTGACACTCCGGAAAGTGAACTCACTGCTGAATGAAACAGAGATGACATCAATAAACTGGGTAACTCTGACACGCGGGAAAGTGAACTCCCTGCTGAAGGAAACCGTGAGGAAACAATCAACTGTACACCTCTCACACTCGGGATAGTGAACTCACTGCTGAACGAAACCCTGAATGAAATCAATAAACTGTGCAACGCTGACCCTTGGGAAAGTGAACTCACTGCTGCATGAAACCCTGATGGAATCAATATACTGTGCACCTCGGAAAATCGGGTAAGTGAACTCACCGGAAAAAGAAACCGTGAGGAAAGAATAAACTGTGCACCTCTCACAGTCCGGACAGTGAACTCGCCGCAGAATGAAACTCTGATGAAACAATGAACTGTGCACCTCTCACGCTCGGGAAAGTGAACTCACAGCTGAATGAAACCGTGATGAAAACATAAACTGTGCACCTCTCACGCTCGGGAAAGTGAGCTCACTGATGAATGGAACCCTGAGGAAATCAAGAAACCGTGCACCTCTGCCATCAGGAAAGTGAACTCACGGCTCAATGAAGCCCAGATGAAAACACCACACTGTGCACCTCTGACACTCGGGAAAGTTAAGTCACCGGAGACAGAAACCCTGATGAAATCAATAAAGTGTGCACCTCTGACACGAGAGAAAGTGAACTCACTGCTAAATGAAACTGTAACGGAACCAGTAAACTGTGCACCTCTGACACTCGGGAGAGTGAACTCACTGCTGAACGAAACCGCGAGGGAAATCAATAAAGTGTGCACCTCTGACACTCGAGAACGTGAACTCACTGCTGAAAGAAACCCGGATGAAAACGATAAACTGTGCACCTCTGACACTCGGGAATGTGAACTCACTGCCGAATGAAACCGAGATGAAATCAATCAACTGTGCAAGTCTGACACTTGGGAAAGGGAACTCACCTCTGAATGAAACTGTGCACCTCTGACAATCGGGAAAGTGAACTCACCGGAGAAAGACACCCTGATGAAATCAACAAACTGTGCAACTCTGACACGCGGGAAAGCGAACTCATTGTTGAACGAAACCCTGATGAAAACGATAAACTGCGCACCTCTGACACTCGGGCATGTGAACTCACTGCCGAACCGAACCCTGATGGAATCAATAAACTGTGCACCTCTGACGCTCGGGAAAGGGAACTCACCGGAGAAGGCAACCCTGAGGAAATCAATAAGCTGTGCACCTCTGACACTCCGGAAAGTGAACTCACTGCTGAATGAAACCGTGATCGAAGCAATAAACGGTGCACCTCTGACACTCGGGAACGTGAACTCATTGCTGAATGATACCCTGATAAATTAATAAACTGTGCACCTCTGAACCTCGGGAAACTGAACTCACTGCTGAACGAAACCCTGAATGAAATCAATAAGCTGTGCACCTCTGACACTCGAGAAAGTGAACTCACTGCTGAAGGAAACCCTAAAGAAATCAATAAAGTGTGCACGTCTGACACTCAGAAAAGTGAACTCACTGCTCAATGAAACCCTGATGAAAACAATAAACTGTGCAGCACACACACTCAGGAAAGTGTACTCAAAGCGGAAACAAAAACCCTGATCAAGTGAGTACACGGGGTACCTCTGACACACGGGAAAGTGAACTCATTGCTGAACGAAACCGGGAATGAAATCAATCAACGGTGCAACTCTGACACCTGGGAAAGTGAACTCACCTCTGAATGAAACTGTGCACCTCTGACAATCGGGAAAGTGAACTCACCGGAGAAAGACACCCTGACGAAATCAATGAACAGTGCCACTCTGACACGCGGGAAACTGAACTCACCAGAGAGAGAAACCCTGATGACATCAATAAACTGTGCAATTCTGACACGCGGGAAAGGGAACTCACTGCTGAAAGAAAACCTGAAGACATCAATCAAGTGTGCACCTCTGACACTCAGGAAAGTGAACTCACTGCTCAATGAAACCATGATGAAACCATCAACTGAGCAGCACACACAATCAAGACAGTGTACTCAGCGCTGAATCACAAACCCGGATGAAATCAGGAAAATGGGAACCTCTCACACTCGGGAAAGGGAACTCACTGCTGAAAGAAACCCGGATGAAAACGATAAACTGTGCACCTCTGACACTCGGGAATGTGAACTCACTGCCGCATCGAACCCTGAGGGGATCAATAAACTGTGCACCTCTGACGCTCGGGAAAGGGAACTCACCGGAGACTGCAACCCTGAAGAAATCAATAAGCTGTGCACCTCTGACACTCCGGAAAGTGAACTCACTGCTGAATGAAACAGAGATGACATCAATAAACTGGGTAACTCTGACACGCGGGAAAGTGAACTCCTGCTGAAGGAAACCGTGAGGAAACAATCAACTGTACACCTCTCACACTCGGGATAGTGAACTCACTGCTGAACGAAACCCTGAATGAAATCAATAAACTGTGCAACGCTGACCCTTGGGAAAGTGAACTCACTGCTGCATGAAACCCTGATGGAATCAATATACTGTGCACCTCGGAAAATCGGGTAAGTGAACTCACCGGAAAAAGAAACCGTGAGGAAAGAATAAACTGTGCACCTCTCACAGTCCGGACAGTGAACTCGCCGCAGAATGAAACTCTGATGAAACAATGAACTGTGCACCTCTCACGCTCGGGAAAGTGAACTCACAGCTGAATGAAACCGTGATGAAAACATAAACTGTGCACCTCTCACGCTCGGGAAAGTGAGCTCACTGATGAATGGAACCCTGAGGAAATCAAGAAACCGTGCACCTCTGCCATCAGGAAAGTGAACTCACGGCTCAATGAAGCCCAGATGAAAACACCACACTGTGCACCTCTGACACTCGGGAAAGTTAAGTCACCGGAGACAGAAACCCTGATGAAATCAATAAAGTGTGCACCTCTGACACGAGAGAAAGTGAACTCACTGCTAAATGAAACTGTAACGGAACCAGTAAACTGTGCACCTCTGACACTCGGGAGAGTGAACTCACTGCTGAACGAAACCGCGAGGGAAATCAATAAAGTGTGCACCTCTGACACTCGAGAACGTGAACTCACTGCTGAAAGAAACCCGGATGAAAACGATAAACTGTGCACCTCTGACACTCGGGAATGTGAACTCACTGCCGAATGAAACCGAGATGAAATCAATCAACTGTGCAAGTCTGACACTTGGGAAAGGGAACTCACCTCTGAATGAAACTGTGCACCTCTGACAATCGGGAAAGTGAACTCACCGGAGAAAGACACCCTGATGAAATCAACAAACTGTGCAACTCTGACACGCGGGAAAGCGAACTCATTGTTGAACGAAACCCTGATGAAAACGATAAACTGCGCACCTCTGACACTCGGGCATGTGAACTCACTGCCGAACCGAACCCTGATGGAATCAATAAACTGTGCACCTCTGACGCTCGGGAAAGGGAACTCACCGGAGAAGGCAACCCTGAGGAAATCAATAAGCTGTGCACCTCTGACACTCCGGAAAGTGAACTCACTGCTGAATGAAACCGTGATCGAAGCAATAAACGGTGCACCTCTGACACTCGGGAAACTGAACTCACTGCTGAACGAAACCCTGAATGAAATCAATAAGCTGTGCACCTCTGACACTCGAGAAAGTGAACTCACTGCTGAAAGAAACCCTAAAGAAATCAATAAAGTGTGCACGTCTGACACTCAGAAAAGTGAACTCACTGCTCAATGAAACCCTGATGAAAACAATAAACTGTGCAGCACACACACTCAGGAAAGTGTACTCAAAGCGGAAACAAAAACCCTGATCAAGTGAGTACACGGGGTACCTCTGACACACGGGAAAGTGAACTCATTGCTGAACGAAACCGGGAATGAAATCAATCAACTGTGCAACTCTGACACCTGGGAAAGTGAACTCACCTCTGAATGAAACTGTGCACCTCTGACAATCGGGAAAGTGAACTCACCGGAGAAAGACACCCTGACGAAATCAATGAACAGTGCCACTCTGACACGCGGGAAACTGAACTCACCAGAGAGAGAAACCCTGATGACATCAATAAACTGTGCAATTCTGACACGCGGGAAAGGGAACTCACTGCTGAAAGAAAACCTGAAGACATCAATCAAGTGTGCACCTCTGACACTCAGGAAAGTGAAGTCACTGCTCAATGAACCCAGGATGAAACCATCAACTGAGCAGCACACACAATCAAGACAGTGTACTCAGCGCTGAATCACAAAACCCGGATGAAATCAGGAAAATGGGAACCTCTCACACTCGGGAAAGGGAACTCATTGCTGAAAGAAACCCGGATGAAAACGATAAACTGTGCACCTCTGACACTCGGGAATGTGAACTCACTGCCGCATCGAACCCTGAGGGAATCAATAAACTGTGCACCTCTGACGCTCGGGAAAGGGAACTCACCGGAGACTGCAACCCTGAAGAAATCAATAAGCTGTGCACCTCTGACACTCCGGAAAGTGAACTCACTGCTGAATGAAACAGAGATGACATCAATAAACTGGGTAACTCTGACACGCGGGAAAGTGAACTCACTGCTGAAGGAAACCGTGAGGAAACAATCAACTGTACACCTCTCACACTCGGGATAGTGAACTCACTGCTGAACGAAACCCTGAAGGAAATCAATAAACTGTGCAACGCTGACCCTTGGGAAAGTGAACTCACTGCTGCATGAAACCCTGATGGAATCAATATACTGTGCACCTCGGAAAATCGGGTAAGTGAACTCACCGGAAAAAGAAACCGTGAGGAAAGAATAAACTGTGCACCTCTCACAGTCCGGACAGTGAACTCGCCGCAGAATGAAACTCTGATGAAACAATGAACTGTGCACCTCTCACGCTCGGGAAAGTGAACTCACAGCTGAATGAAACCGTGATGAAAACATAAACTGTGCACCTCTCACGCTCGGGAAAGTGAGCTCACTGATGAATGGAACCCTGAGGAAATCAAGAAACCGTGCACCTCTGCCATCAGGAAAGTGAACTCACGGCTCAATGAAGCCCAGATGAAAACACCACACTGTGCACCTCTGACACTCGGGAAAGTTAAGTCACCGGAGACAGAAACCCTGATGAAATCAATAAAGTGTGCACCTCTGACACGAGAGAAAGTGAACTCACTGCTAAATGAAACTGTAACGGAACCAGTAAACTGTGCACCTCTGACACTCGGGAGAGTGAACTCACTGCTGAACGAAACCGCGAGGAAATCAATAAAGTGTGCACCTCTGACACTCGAGAACGTGAACTCACTGCTGAAAGAAACCCGGATGAAAACGATAAACTGTGCACCTCTGACACTCGGGAATGTGAACTCACTGCCGAATGAAACCGAGATGAAATCAATCAACTGTGCAAGTCTGACACTTGGGAAAGGGAACTCACCTCTGAATGAAACTGTGCACCTCTGACAATCGGGAAAGTGAACTCACCGGAGAAAGACACCCTGATGAAATCAACAAACTGTGCAACTCTGACACGCGGGAAAGCGAACTCATTGTTGAACGAAACCCTGATGAAAACGATAAACTGCGCACCTCTGACACTCGGGCATGTGAACTCACTGCCGAACCGAACCCTGATGGAATCAATAAACTGTGCACCTCTGACGCTCGGGAAAGGGAACTCACCGGAGAAGGCAACCCTGAGGAAATCAATAAGCTGTGCACCTCTGACACTCCGGAAAGTGAACTCACTGCTGAATGAAACCGTGATCGAAGCAATAAACGGTGCACCTCTGACACTCGGGAACGTGAACTCATTGCTGAATGATACCCTGATAAATTAATAAACTGTGCACCTCTGAACCTCGGGAAACTGAACTCACTGCTGAACGAAACCCTGAATGAAATCAATAAGCTGTGCACCTCTGACACTCGAGAAAGTGAACTCACTGCTGAAGGAAACCCTAAAGAAATCAATAAAGTGTGCACGTCTGACACTCAGAAAAGTGAACTCACTGCTCAATGAAACCCTGATGAAAACAATAAACTGTGCAGCACACACACTCAGGAAAGTGTACTCAAAGCGGAAACAAAAACCCTGATCAAGTGAGTACACGGGTACCTCTGACACACGGGAAAGTGAACTCATTGCTGAACGAAACCGGGAATGAAATCAATCAACTGTGCAACTCTGACACCTGGGAAAGTGAACTCACCTCTGAATGAAACTGTGCACCTCTGACAATCGGGAAAGTGAACTCACTGGAGAAAGACACCCTGACGAAATCAATGAACAGTGCCACTCTGACACGCGGGAAACTGAACTCACCAGAGAGAGAAACCCTGATGACATCAATAAACTGTGCAATTCTGACACGCGGGAAAGGGAACTCACTGCTGAAAGAAAACCTGAAGACATCAATCAAGTGTGCACCTCTGACACTCAGGAAAGTGAACTCACTGCTCAATGAAACCATGATGAAACCATCAACTGAGCAGCACACACAATCAAGACAGTGTACTCAGCGCTGAATCACAAACCCGGATGAAATCAGGAAAATGGGAACCTCTCACACTCGGGAAAGGGAACTCACTGCTGAAAGAAACCCGGATGAAAACGATAAACTGTGCACCTCTGACACTCGGGAATGTGAACTCACTGCCGCATCGAACCCTGAGGGAATCAATAAATTGTGCACCTCTGACGCTCGGGAAAGGGAACTCACCGGAGACTGCAACCCTGAAGAAATCAATAAGCTGTGCACCTCTGACACTCCGGAAAGTGAACTCACTGCTGAATGAAACAGAGATGACATCAATAAACTGGGTAACTCTGACACGCGGGAAAGTGAACTCACTGCTGAAGGAAACCGTGAGGAAACAATCAACTGTACACCTCTCACACTCGGGATAGTGAACTCACTGCTGAACGAAACCCTGAAGGAAATCAATAAACTGTGCAACGCTGACCCTTGGGAAGGTGAACTCACTGCTGCATGAAACCCTGATGGAATCAATATACTGTGCACCTCGGAAAATCGGGTAAGTGAACTCACCGGAAAAAGAAACCGTGAGGAAAGAATAAACTGTGCACCTCTCACAGTCCGGACAGTGAACTCGCCGCAGAATGAAACTCTGATGAAACAATGAACTGTGCACCTCTCACGCTCGGGAAAGTGAACTCACAGCTGAATGAAACCGTGATGAAAACATAAACTGTGCACCTCTCACGCTCGGGAAAGTGAGCTCACTGATGAATGGAACCCTGAGGAAATCAAGAAACCGTGCACCTCTGCCATCAGGAAAGTGAACTCACGGCTCAATGAAGCCCAGATGAAAACACCACACTGTGCACCTCTGACACTCGGGAAAGTTAAGTCACCGGAGACAGAAACCCTGATGAAATCAATAAAGTGTGCACCTCTGACACGAGAGAAAGTGAACTCACTGCTAAATGAAACTGTAACGGAACCAGTAAACTGTGCACCTCTGACACTCGGGAGAGTGAACTCACTGCTGAACGAAACCGCGAGGAAATCAATAAAGTGTGCACCTCTGACACTCGAGAACGTGAACTCACTGCTGAAAGAAACCCGGATGAAAACGATAAACTGTGCACCTCTGACACTCGGGAATGTGAACTCACTGCCGAATGAAACCGAGATGAAATCAATCAACTGTGCAAGTCTGACACTTGGGAAAGGGAACTCACCTCTGAATGAAACTGTGCACCTCTGACAATCGGGAAAGTGAACTCACCGGAGAAAGACACCCTGATGAAATCAACAAACTGTGCAACTCTGACACGCGGGAAAGCGAACTCATTGTTGAACGAAACCCTGATGAAAACGATAAACTGCGCACCTCTGACACTCGGGCATGTGAACTCACTGCCGAACCGAACCCTGATGGAATCAATAAACTGTGCACCTCTGACGCTCGGGAAAGGGAACTCACCGGAGAAGGCAACCCTGAGGAAATCAATAAGCTGTGCACCTCTGACACTCCGGAAAGTGAACTCACTGCTGAATGAAACCGTGATCGAAGCAATAAACGGTGCACCTCTGACACTCGGGAACGTGAACTCATTGCTGAATGATACCCTGATAAATTAATAAACTGTGCACCTCTGAACCTCGGGAAACTGAACTCACTGCTGAACGAAACCCTGAATGAAATCAATAAGCTGTGCACCTCTGACACTCGAGAAAGTGAACTCACTGCTGAAGGAAACCCTAAAGAAATCAATAAAGTGTGCACGTCTGACACTCAGAAAAGTGAACTCACTGCTCAATGAAACCCTGATGAAAACAATAAACTGTGCAGCACACACACTCAGGAAAGTGTACTCAAAGCGGAAACAAAAACCCTGATCAAGTGAGTACACGGGGTACCTCTGACACACGGAAAGTGAACTCATTGCTGAACGAAACCGGGAATGAAATCAATCAACTGTGCAACTCTGACACCTGGGAAAGTGAACTCACCTCTGAATGAAACTGTGCACCTCTGACAATCGGGAAAGTGAACTCACCGGAGAAAGACACCCTGACGAAATCAATGAACAGTGCCACTCTGACACGCGGGAAACTGAACTCACCAGAGAGAAACCCTGATGACATCAATAAACTGTGCAATTCTGACACGCGGGAAAGGGAACTCACTGCTGAAAGAAAACCTGAAGACATCAATCAAGTGTGCACCTCTGACACTCAGGAAAGTGAACTCACTGCTCAATGAACCCAGGATGAAACCATCAACTGAGCAGCACACACAATCAAGACAGTGTACTCAGCGCTGAATCACAAACCCGGATGAAATCAGGAAAATGGGAACCTCTCACACTCGGGAAAGGGAACTCACTGCTGAAAGAAACCCGGATGAAAACGATAAACTGTGCACCTCTGACACTCGGAATGTGAACTCACTGCCGCATCGAACCCTGAGGGAATCAATAAACTGTGCACCTCTGACGCTCGGGAAAGGGAACTCACCGGAGACTGCAACCCTGAAGAAATCAATAAGCTGTGCACCTCTGACACTCCGGAAAGTGAACTCACTGCTGAATGAAACAGAGATGACATCAATAAACTGGGTAACTCTGACACGCGGGAAAGTGAACTCACTGCTGAAGGAAACCGTGAGGAAACAATCAACTGTACACCTCTCACACTCGGGATAGTGAACTCACTGCTGAACGAAACCCTGAATGAAATCAATAAACTGTGCAACGCTGACCCTTGGGAAGGTGAACTCACTGCTGCATGAAACCCTGATGGAATCAATATACTGTGCACCTCGGAAAATCGGGTAAGTGAACTCACCGGAAAAAGAAACCGTGAGGAAAGAATAAACTGTGCACCTCTCACAGTCCGGACAGTGAACTCGCCGCAGAATGAAACTCTGATGAAACAATGAACTGTGCACCTCTCACGCTCGGGAAAGTGAACTCACAGCTGAATGAAACCGTGATGAAAACATAAACTGTGCACCTCTCACGCTCGGGAAAGTGAGCTCACTGATGAATGGAACCCTGAGGAAATCAAGAAACCGTGCACCTCTGCCATCAGGAAAGTGAACTCACGGCTCAATGAAGCCCAGATGAAAACACCACACTGTGCACCTCTGACACTCGGGAAAGTTAAGTCACCGGAGACAGAAACCCTGATGAAATCAATAAAGTGTGCACCTCTGACACGAGAGAAAGTGAACTCACTGCTAAATGAAACTGTAACGGAACCAGTAAACTGTGCACCTCTGACACTCGGGAGAGTGAACTCACTGCTGAACGAAACCGCGAGGGAAATCAATAAAGTGTGCACCTCTGACACTCGAGAACGTGAACTCACTGCTGAAAGAAACCCGGATGAAAACGATAAACTGTGCACCTGTGACACTCGGGAATGTGAACTCACTGCCGAATGAAACCGAGATGAAATCAATCAACTGTGCAAGTCTGACATTGGGAAAGGGAACTCACCTCTGAATGAAACTGTGCACCTCTGACAATCGGGAAAGTGAACTCACCGGAGAAAGACACCCTGATGAAATCAACAAACTGTGCAACTCTGACACGCGGGAAAGCGAACTCATTGTTGAACGAAACCCTGATGAAAACGATAAACTGCGCACCTCTGACACTCGGGCATGTGAACTCACTGCCGAACCGAAAACCCTGATGGAATCAATAAACTGTGCACCTCTGACGCTCGGGAAAGGGAACTCACCGGAGAAGGCAACCCTGAGGAAATCAATAAGCTGTGCACCTCTGACACTCCGGAAAGTGAACTCACTGCTGAATGAAACCGTGATCGAAGCAATAAACGGTGCACCTCTGACACTCGGGAACGTGAACTCATTGCTGAATGATACCCTGATAAATTAATAAACTGTGCACCTCTGAACCTCGGGAAACTGAACTCACTGCTGAACGAAACCCTGAATGAAATCAATAAGCTGTGCACCTCTGACACTCGAGAAAGTGAACTCACTGCTGAAGGAAACCCTAAAGAAATCAATAAAGTGTGCACGTCTGACACTCAGAAAAGTGAACTCACTGCTCAATGAAACCCTGATGAAAACAATAAACTGTGCAGCACACACACTCAGGAAAGTGTACTCAAAGCGGAAACAAAACCCTGATCAAGTGAGTACACGGGGTACCTCTGACACACGGGAAAGTGAACTCATTGCTGAACGAAACCGGGAATGAAATCAATCAACGGTGCAACTCTGACACCTGGGAAAGTGAACTCACCTCTGAATGAAACTGTGCACCTCTGACAATCGGGAAAGTGAACTCACCGGAGAAAGACACCCTGACGAAATCAATGAACAGTGCCACTCTGACACGCGGAAACTGAACTCACCAGAGAGAGAAACCCTGATGACATCAATAAACTGTGCAATTCTGACACGCGGAAAGGGAACTCACTGCTGAAAGAAAACCTGAAGACATCAATCAAGTGTGCACCTCTGACACTCAGGAAAGTGAACTCACTGCTCAATGAACCCAGGATGAAACCATCAACTGAGCAGCACACACAATCAAGACAGTGTACTCAGCGCTGAATCACAAACCCGGATGAAATCAGGAAAATGGGAACCTCTCACACTCGGGAAAGGGAACTCACTGCTGAAAGAAACCCGGATGAAAACGATAAACTGTGCACCTCTGACACTCGGGAATGTGAACTCACTGCCGCATCGAACCCTGAGGGAATCAATAAACTGTGCACCTCTGACGCTCGGGAAAGGGAACTCACCGGAGACTGCAACCCTGAAGAAATCAATAAGCTGTGCACCTCTGACACTCCGGAAAGTGAACTCACTGCTGAATGAAACAGAGATGACATCAATAAACTGGGTAACTCTGACACGCGGGAAAGTGAACTCACTGCTGAAGGAAACCGTGAGGAAACAATCAACTGTACACCTCTCACACTCGGGATAGTGAACTCACTGCTGAACGAAACCCTGAAGGAAATCAATAAACTGTGCAACGCTGACCCTTGGGAAAGTGAACTCACTGCTGCATGAAACCCTGATGGAATCAATATACTGTGCACCTCGGAAAATCGGGTAAGTGAACTCACCGGAAAGAAACCGTGAGGAAAGAATAAACTGTGCACCTCTCACAGTCCGGACAGTGAACTCGCAGAATGAAACTCTGATGAAACAATGAACTGTGCACCTCTCACGCTCGGGAAAGTGAACTCACAGCTGAATGAAACCGTGATGAAAACATAAACTGTGCACCTCTCACGCTCGGGAAAGTGAGCTCACTGATGAATGGAACCCTGAGGAAATCAAGAAACCGTGCACCTCTGCCATCAGGAAAGTGAACTCACGGCTCAATGAAGCCCAGATGAAAACACCACACTGTGCACCTCTGACACTCGGGAAAGTTAAGTCACCGGAGACAGAAACCCTGATGAAATCAATAAAGTGTGCACCTCTGACACGAGAGAAAGTGAACTCACTGCTAAATGAAACTGTAACGGAACCAGTAAACTGTGCACCTCTGACACTCGGGAGAGTGAACTCACTGCTGAACGAAACCGCGAGGGAAATCAATAAAGTGTGCACCTCTGACACTCGAGAACGTGAACTCACTGCTGAAAGAAACCCGGATGAAAACGATAAACTGTGCACCTCTGACACTCGGGAATGTGAACTCACTGCCGAATGAAACCGAGATGAAATCAATCAACTGTGCAAGTCTGACACTTGGGAAAGGGAACTCACCTCTGAATGAAACTGTGCACCTCTGACAATCGGGAAAGTGAACTCACCGGAGAAAGACACCCTGATGAAATCAACAAACTGTGCAACTCTGACACGCGGGAAAGCGAACTCATTGTTGAACGAAACCCTGATGAAAACGATAAACTGCGCACCTCTGACACTCGGGCATGTGAACTCACTGCCGAACCGAACCCTGATGGAATCAATAAACTGTGCACCTCTGACGCTCGGGAAAGGGAACTCACCGGAGAAGGCAACCCTGAGGAAATCAATAAGCTGTGCACCTCTGACACTCCGGAAAGTGAACTCACTGCTGAATGAAACCGTGATCGAAGCAATAAACGGTGCACCTCTGACACTCGGGAACGTGAACTCATTGCTGAATGATACCCTGATAAATTAATAAACTGTGCACCTCTGAACCTCGGAAACTGAACTCACTGCTGAACGAAACCCTGAATGAAATCAATAAGCTGTGCACCTCTGACACTCGAGAAAGTGAACTCACTGCTGAAGGAAACCCTAAAGAAATCAATAAAGTGTGCACGTCTGACACTCAGAAAAGTGAACTCACTGCTCAATGAAACCCTGATGAAAACAATAAACTGTGCAGCACACACACTCAGGAAAGTGTACTCAAAGCGGAAACAAAACCCTGATCAAGTGAGTACACGGGGTACCTCTGACACACGGGAAAGTGAACTCATTGCTGAACGAAACCGGGAATGAAATCAATCAACTGTGCAACTCTGACACCTGGGAAAGTGAACTCACCTCTGAATGAAACTGTGCACCTCTGACAATCGGGAAAGTGAACTCACCGGAGAAAGACACCTGACGAAATCAATGAACAGTGCCACTCTGACACGCGGAAACTGAACTCACCAGAGAGAAACCCTGATGACATCAATAAACTGTGCAATTCTGACACGCGGAAAGGGAACTCACTGCTGAAAGAAAACCTGAAGACATCAATCAAGTGTGCACCTCTGACACTCAGGAAAGTGAACTCACTGCTCAATGAACCCAGGATGAAACCATCAACTGAGCAGCACACACAATCAAGACAGTGTACTCAGCGCTGAATCACAAAACCCGGATGAAATCAGGAAAATGGGAACCTCTCACACTCGGAAAGGGAACTCACTGCTGAAAGAAACCCGGATGAAAACGATAAACTGTGCACCTCTGACACTCGGGAATGTGAACTCACTGCCGCATCGAACCCTGAGGGAATCAATAAACTGTGCACCTCTGACGCTCGGGAAAGGGAACTCACCGGAGACTGCAACCCTGAAGAAATCAATAAGCTGTGCACCTCTGACACTCCGGAAAGTGAACTCACTGCTGAATGAAACAGAGATGACATCAATAAACTGGGTAACTCTGACACGCGGAAAGTGAACTCACTGCTGAAGGAAACCGTGAGGAAACAATCAACTGTACACCTCTCACACTCGGGATAGTGAACTCACTGCTGAACGAAACCCTGAATGAAATCAATAAACTGTGCAACGCTGACCCTTGGGAAGGTGAACTCACTGCTGCATGAAACCCTGATGGAATCAATATACTGTGCACCTCGGAAAATCGGGTAAGTGAACTCACCGGAAAAAGAAACCGTGAGGAAAGAATAAACTGTGCACCTCTCACAGTCCGGACAGTGAACTCGCCGCAGAATGAAACTCTGATGAAACAATGAACTGTGCACCTCTCACGCTCGGGAAAGTGAACTCACAGCTGAATGAAACCGTGATGAAAACATAAACTGTGCACCTCTCACGCTCGGGAAAGTGAGCTCACTGATGAATGGAACCCTGAGGAAATCAAGAAACCGTGCACCTCTGCCATCAGGAAAGTGAACTCACGGCTCAATGAAGCCCAGATGAAAACACCACACTGTGCACCTCTGACACTCGGGAAAGTTAAGTCACCGGAGACAGAAACCCTGATGAAATCAATAAAGTGTGCACCTCTGACACGAGAGAAAGTGAACTCACTGCTAAATGAAACTGTAACGGAACCAGTAAACTGTGCACCTCTGACACTCGGGAGAGTGAACTCACTGCTGAACGAAACCGCGAGGGAAATCAATAAAGTGTGCACCTCTGACACTCGAGAACGTGAACTCACTGCTGAAAGAAACCCGGATGAAAACGATAAACTGTGCACCTCTGACACTCGGGAATGTGAACTCACTGCCGAATGAAACCGAGATGAAATCAATCAACTGTGCAAGTCTGACACTTGGGAAAGGGAACTCACCTCTGAATGAAACTGTGCACCTCTGACAATCGGGAAAGTGAACTCACCGGAGAAAGACACCCTGATGAAATCAACAAACTGTGCAACTCTGACACGCGGGAAAGCGAACTCATTGTTGAACGAAACCCTGATGAAAACGATAAACTGCGCACCTCTGACACTCGGGCATGTGAACTCACTGCCGAACCGAACCCTGATGGAATCAATAAACTGTGCACCTCTGACGCTCGGGAAAGGGAACTCACCGGAGAAGGCAACCCTGAGGAAATCAATAAGCTGTGCACCTCTGACACTCCGGAAAGTGAACTCACTGCTGAATGAAACCGTGATCGAAGCAATAAACGGTGCACCTCTGACACTCGGGAACGTGGAACTCATTGCTGAATGATACCCTGATAAATTAATAAACTGTGCACCTCTGAACCTCGGGAAACTGAACTCACTGCTGAACGAAACCCTGAATGAAATCAATAAGCTGTGCACCTCTGACACTCGAGAAAGTGAACTCACTGCTGAAGGAAACCCTAAAGAAATCAATAAAGTGTGCACGTCTGACACTCAGAAAAGTGAACTCACTGCTCAATGAAACCCTGATGAAAACAATAAACTGTGCAGCACACACACTCAGGAAAGTGTACTCAAAGCGGAAACAAAAACCCTGATCAAGTGAGTACACGGGTACCTCTGACACACGGGAAAGTGAACTCATTGCTGAACGAAACCGGGAATGAAATCAATCAACGGTGCAACTCTGACACCTGGGAAAGTGAACTCACCTCTGAATGAAACTGTGCACCTCTGACAATCGGGAAAGTGAACTCACCGGAGAAAGACACCCTGACGAAATCAATGAACAGTGCCACTCTGACACGCGGGAAACTGAACTCACCAGAGAGAGAAACCCTGATGACATCAATAAACTGTGCAATTCTGACACGCGGGAAAGGGAACTCACTGCTGAAAGAAAACCTGAAGACATCAATCAAGTGTGCACCTCTGACACTCAGGAAAGTGAACTCACTGCTCAATGAACCCAGGATGAAACCATCAACTGAGCAGCACACACAATCAAGACAGTGTACTCAGCGCTGAATCACAAACCCGGATGAAATCAGGAAAATGGGAACCTCTCACACTCGGGAAAGGGAACTCACTGCTGAAAGAAACCCGGATGAAAACGATAAACTGTGCACCTCTGACACTCGGGAATGTGAACTCACTGCCGCATCGAACCCTGAGGGAATCAATAAACTGTGCACCTCTGACGCTCGGAAAGGGAACTCACCGGAGACTGCAACCCTGAAGAAATCAATAAGCTGTGCACCTCTGACACTCCGGAAAGTGAACTCACTGCTGAATGAAACAGAGATGACATCAATAAACTGGGTAACTCTGACACGCGGGAAAGTGAACTCACTGCTGAAGGAAACCGTGAGGAAACAATCAACTGTACACCTCTCACACTCGGGATAGTGAACTCACTGCTGAACGAAACCCTGAAGGAAATCAATAAACTGTGCAACGCTGACCCTTGGGAAAGTGAACTCACTGCTGCATGAAACCCTGATGGAATCAATATACTGTGCACCTCGGAAAATCGGGTAAGTGAACTCACCGGAAAAAGAAACCGTGAGGAAAGAATAAACTGTGCACCTCTCACAGTCCGGACAGTGAACTCGCCGCAGAATGAAACTCTGATGAAACAATGAACTGTGCACCTCTCACGCTCGGGAAAGTGAACTCACAGCTGAATGAAACCGTGATGAAAACATAAACTGTGCACCTCTCACGCTCGGGAAAGTGAGCTCACTGATGAATGGAACCCTGAGGAAATCAAGAAACCGTGCACCTCTGCCATCAGGAAAGTGAACTCACGGCTCAATGAAGCCCAGATGAAAACACCACACTGTGCACCTCTGACACTCGGGAAAGTTAAGTCACCGGAGACAGAAACCCTGATGAAATCAATAAAGTGTGCACCTCTGACACGAGAGAAAGTGAACTCACTGCTAAATGAAACTGTAACGGAACCAGTAAACTGTGCACCTCTGACACTCGGGAGAGTGAACTCACTGCTGAACGAAACCGAGGGAAATCAATAAAGTGTGCACCTCTGACACTCGAGAACGTGAACTCACTGCTGAAAGAAACCCGGATGAAAACGATAAACTGTGCACCTGTGACACTCGGGAATGTGAACTCACTGCCGAATGAAACCGAGATGAAATCAATCAACTGTGCAAGTCTGACACTTGGGAAAGGGAACTCACCTCTGAATGAAACTGTGCACCTCTGACAATCGGGAAAGTGAACTCACCGGAGAAAGACACCCTGATGAAATCAACAAACTGTGCAACTCTGACACGCGGGAAAGCGAA
Organism: Ovis aries; assembly: GCF_016772045.2. Classification (NCBI taxonomy): domain Eukaryota; kingdom Metazoa; phylum Chordata; class Mammalia; order Artiodactyla; family Bovidae; genus Ovis; species Ovis aries. Next base: position 64,537,823 of record NC_056067.1, read on the forward strand.
CTCATTGTTGAACGAAACCCTGATGAAAACGATAAACTGCGCACCTCTGACACTCGGGCATGTGAACTCACTGCCGAACCGAAAACCCTGATGGAATCAATAAACTGTGCACCTCTGACGCTCGGGAAAGGGAACTCACCGGAGAAGGCAACCCTGAGGAAATCAATAAGCTGTGCACCTCTGACACTCCGGAAAGTGAACTCACTGCTGAATGAAACCGTGATCGAAGCAATAAACGGTGCACCTCTGACACTCGGGAACGTGAACTCATTGCTGAATGATACCCTGATAAATTAATAAACTGTGCACCTCTGAACCTCGGGAAACTGAACTCACTGCTGAACGAAACCCTGAATGAAATCAATAAGCTGTGCACCTCTGACACTCGAGAAAGTGAACTCACTGCTGAAGGAAACCCTAAAGAAATCAATAAAGTGTGCACGTCTGACACTCAGAAAAGTGAACTCACTGCTCAATGAAACCCTGATGAAAACAATAAACTGTGCAGCACACACACTCAGGAAAGTGTACTCAAAGCGGAAACAAAAACCCTGATCAAGTGAGTACACGGGTACCTCTGACACACGGGAAAGTGAACTCATTGCTGAACGAAACCGGGAATGAAATCAATCAACGGTGCAACTCTGACACCTGGGAAAGTGAACTCACCTCTGAATGAAACTGTGCACCTCTGACAATCGGGAAAGTGAACTCACCGGAGAAAGACACCCTGACGAAATCAATGAACAGTGCCACTCTGACACGCGGGAAACTGAACTCACCAGAGAGAGAAACCCTGATGACATCAATAAACTGTGCAATTCTGACACGCGGGAAAGGGAACTCACTGCTGAAAGAAAACCTGAAGACATCAATCAAGTGTGCACCTCTGACACTCAGGAAAGTGAACTCACTGCTCAATGAACCCAGGATGAAACCATCAACTGAGCAGCACACACAATCAAGACAGTGTACTCAGCGCTGAATCACAAACCCGGATGAAATCAGGAAAATGGGAACCTCTCACACTCGGGAAAGGGAACTCACTGCTGAAAGAAACCCGGATGAAAACGATAAACTGTGCACCTCTGACACTCGGGAATGTGAACTCACTGCCGCATCGAACCCTGAGGGAATCAATAAACTGTGCACCTCTGACGCTCGGGAAAGGGAACTCACCGGAGACTGCAACCCTGAAGAAATCAATAAGCTGTGCACCTCTGACACTCCGGAAAGTGAACTCACTGCTGAATGAAACAGAGATGACATCAATAAACTGGGTAACTCTGACACGCGGGAAAGTGAACTCACTGCTGAAGGAAACCGTGAGGAAACAATCAACTGTACACCTCTCACACTCGGGATAGTGAACTCACTGCTGAACGAAACCCTGAAGGAAATCAATAAACTGTGCAACGCTGACCCTTGGGAAAGTGAACTCACTGCTGCATGAAACCCTGATGGAATCAATATACTGTGCACCTCGGAAAATCGGGTAAGTGAACTCACCGGAAAAAGAAACCGTGAGGAAAGAATAAACTGTGCACCTCTCACAGTCCGGACAGTGAACTCGCCGCAGAATGAAACTCTGATGAAACAATGAACTGTGCACCTCTCACGCTCGGGAAAGTGAACTCACAGCTGAATGAAACCGTGATGAAAACATAAACTGTGCACCTCTCACGCTCGGGAAAGTGAGCTCACTGATGAATGGAACCCTGAGGAAATCAAGAAACCGTGCACCTCTGCCATCAGGAAAGTGAACTCACGGCTCAATGAAGCCCAGATGAAAACACCACACTGTGCACCTCTGACACTCGGGAAAGTTAAGTCACCGGAGACAGAAACCCTGATGAAATCAATAAAGTGTGCACCTCTGACACGAGAGAAAGTGAACTCACTGCTAAATGAAACTGTAACGGAACCAGTAAACTGTGCACCTCTGACACTCGGGAGAGTGAACTCACTGCTGAACGAAACCGCGAGGGAAATCAATAAAGTGTGCACCTCTGACACTCGAGAACGTGAACTCACTGCTGAAAGAAACCCGGATGAAAACGATAAACTGTGCACCTCTGACACTCGGGAATGTGAACTCACTGCCGAATGAAACCGAGATGAAATCAATCAACTGTGCAAGTCTGACACTTGGGAAAGGGAACTCACCTCTGAATGAAACTGTGCACCTCTGACAATCGGGAAAGTGAACTCACCGGAGAAAGACACCCTGATGAAATCAACAAACTGTGCAACTCTGACACGCGGGAAAGCGAACTCATTGTTGAACGAAACCCTGATGAAAACGATAAACTGCGCACCTCTGACACTCGGGCATGTGAACTCACTGCCGAACCGAACCCTGATGGAATCAATAAACTGTGCACCTCTGACGCTCGGAAAGGGAACTCACCGGAGAAGGCAACCCTGAGGAAATCAATAAGCTGTGCACCTCTGACACTCCGGAAAGTGAACTCACTGCTGAATGAAACCGTGATCGAAGCAATAAACGGTGCACCTCTGACACTCGGGAACGTGAACTCATTGCTGAATGATACCCTGATAAATTAATAAACTGTGCACCTCTGAACCTCGGGAAACTGAACTCACTGCTGAACGAAACCCTGAATGAAATCAATAAGCTGTGCACCTCTGACACTCGAGAAAGTGAACTCACTGCTGAAAGAAACCCTAAAGAAATCAATAAAGTGTGCACGTCTGACACTCAGAAAAGTGAACTCACTGCTCAATGAAACCCTGATGAAAACAATAAACTGTGCAGCACACACACTCAGGAAAGTGTACTCAAAGCGGAAACAAAAACCCTGATCAAGTGAGTACACGGGGTACCTCTGACACACGGGAAAGTGAACTCATTGCTGAACGAAACCGGGAATGAAATCAATCAACTGTGCAACTCTGACACCTGGGAAAGTGAACTCACCTCTGAATGAAACTGTGCACCTCTGACAATCGGGAAAGTGAACTCACCGGAGAAAGACACCCTGACGAAATCAATGAACAGTGCCACTCTGACACGCGGGAAACTGAACTCACCAGAGAGAGAAACCCTGATGACATCAATAAACTGTGCAATTCTGACACGCGGGAAAGGGAACTCACTGCTGAAAGAAAACCTGAAGACATCAATCAAGTGTGCACCTCTGACACTCAGGAAAGTGAACTCACTGCTCAATGAACCCAGGATGAAACCATCAACTGAGCAGCACACACAATCAAGACAGTGTACTCAGCGCTGAATCACAAACCCGGATGAAATCAGGAAAATGGGAACCTCTCACACTCGGGAAAGGGAACTCACTGCTGAAAGAAACCCGGATGAAAACGATAAACTGTGCACCCCTGACACTCGGGAATGTGAACTCACTGCCGCATCGAACCCTGAGGGAATCAATAAACTGTGCACCTCTGACGCTCGGGAAAGGGAACTCACCGGAGACTGCAACCCTGAAGAAATCAATAAGCTGTGCACCTCTGACACTCCGGAAAGTGAACTCACTGCTGAATGAAACAGAGATGACATCAATAAACTGGGTAACTCTGACACGCGGGAAAGTGAACTCACTGCTGAAGGAAACCGTGAGGAAACAATCAACTGTACACCTCTCACACTCGGGATAGTGAACTCACTGCTGAACGAAACCCTGAATGAAATCAATAAACTGCGCAACGCTGACCCTTGGGAAAGTGAACTCACTGCTGCATGAAACCCTGATGGAATCAATATACTGTGCACCTCGGAAAATCGGGTAAGTGAACTCACTGGAAAAAGAAACCGTGAGGAAAGAATAAACTGTGCACCTCTCACAGTCCGGACAGTGAACTCGCCGCAGAATGAAACTCTGATGAAACAATGAACTGTGCACCTCTCACGCTCGGGAAAGTGAACTCACAGCTGAATGAAACCGTGATGAAAACATAAACTGTGCACCTCTCACGCTCGGGAAAGTGAGCTCACTGATGAATGGAACCCTGAGGAAATCAAGAAACCGTGCACCTCTGCCATCAGGAAAGTGAACTCACGGCTCAATGAAGCCCAGATGAAAACACCACACTGTGCACCTCTGACACTCGGGAAAGTTAAGTCACCGGAGACAGAAACCCTGATGAAATCAATAAAGTGTGCACCTCTGACACGAGAGAAAGTGAACTCACTGCTAAATGAAACTGTAACGGAACCAGTAAACTGTGCACCTCTGACACTCGGGAGAGTGAACTCACTGCTGAACGAAACCGCGAGGGAAATCAATAAAGTGTGCACCTCTGACACTCGAGAACGTGAACTCACTGCTGAAAGAAACCCGGATGAAAACGATAAACTGTGCACCTCTGACACTCGGGAATGTGAACTCACTGCCGAATGAAACCGAGATGAAATCAATCAACTGTGCAAGTCTGACACTTGGGAAAGGGAACTCACCTCTGAATGAAACTGTGCACCTCTGACAATCGGGAAAGTGAACTCACCGGAGAAAGACACCCTGATGAAATCAACAAACTGTGCAACTCTGACACGCGGGAAAGCGAACTCATTGTTGAACGAAACCCTGATGAAAACGATAAACTGCGCACCTCTGACACTCGGGCATGTGAACTCACTGCCGAACCGAACCCTGATGGAATCAATAAACTGTGCACCTCTGACGCTCGGGAAAGGGAACTCACCGGAGAAGGCAACCCTGAGGAAATCAATAAGCTGTGCACCTCTGACACTCCGGAAAGTGAACTCACTGCTGAATGAAACCGTGATCGAAGCAATAAACGGTGCACCTCTGACACTCGGGAACGTGAACTCATTGCTGAATGATACCCTGATAAATTAATAAACTGTGCACCTCTGAACCTCGGGAAACTGAACTCACTGCTGAACGAAACCCTGAATGAAATCAATAAGCTGTGCACCTCTGACACTCGAGAAAGTGAACTCACTGCTGAAGGAAACCCTAAAGAAATCAATAAAGTGTGCACGTCTGACACTCAGAAAAGTGAACTCACTGCTCAATGAAACCCTGATGAAAACAATAAACTGTGCAGCACACACACTCAGGAAAGTGTACTCAAAGCGGAAACAAAACCCTGATCAAGTGAGTACACGGGGTACCTCTGACACACGGGAAAGTGAACTCATTGCTGAACGAAACCGGGAATGAAATCAATCAACTGTGCAACTCTGACACCTGGGAAAGTGAACTCACCTCTGAATGAAACTGTGCACCTCTGACAATCGGGAAAGGGAACTCACCAGAGAAAGACACCCTGACGAAATCAATGAACAGTGCCACTCTGACACGCGGGAAACTGAACTCACCAGAGAGAGAAACCCTGATGACATCAATAAACTGTGCAATTCTGACACTCGGGAAAGGGAACTCACTGCTGAAAGAAAACCTGAAGACATCAATCAAGTGTGCACCTCTGACACTCAGGAAAGTGAACTCACTGCTCAATGAACCCATGATGAAACCATCAACTGAGCAGCACACACAATCAAGACAGTGTACTCAGCGCTGAATCACAAACCCGGATGAAATCAGGAAAATGGGAACTTCTCACACTCGCGAAAGGGAACTCACTGCTGAAAGAAACCCGGATGAAAACGATAAACTGTGCACCTCTGACACTCGGGAATGTGAACTCACTGCCGCATCGAACCCTGAGGGAATCAATAAACTGTGCACCTCTGACGCTCGGGAAAGGGAACTCACCGGAGACTGCAACCCTGAAGAAATCAATAAGCTGTGCACCTCTGACACTCCGGAAAGTGAACTCACTGCTGAATGAAACAGAGATGACATCAATAAACTGGGTAACTCTGACACGCGGGAAAGTGAACTCACTGCTCAACAAAACCCTGAACGAAATCAATAAACTGTGCAACGCTGACCCTTGGGAAAGTGAACTCACTGCTGAATGAAACCCTGATGGAATCAATATACTGTGCACCTCGGAAAATCGGGTAAGTGAACTCACCGGAAAAAGAAACCGTGAGGAAAGAATAAACTGTGCACCTCTCACAGTCCGGACAGTGAACTCGCCGCAGAATGAAACTCTGATGAAACAATGAACTGTGCACCTCTCACGCTCGGGAAAGTGAACTCACAGCTGAATGAAACCGTGATGAAAACATAAACTGTGCACCTCTCACGCTCGGGAAAGTGAGCTCACTGATGAATGGAACCCTGAGGAAATCAAGAAACCGTGCACCTCTGCCATCAGGAAAGTGAACTCACGGCTCAATGAAGCCCAGATGAAAACACCACACTGTGCACCTCTGACACTCGGGAAAGTTAAGTCACCGGAGACAGAAACCCTGATGAAATCAATAAAGTGTGCACCTCTGACACGAGAGAAAGTGAACTCACTGCTAAATGAAACTGTAACGGAACCAGTAAACTGTGCACCTCTGACACTCGGGAGAGTGAACTCACTGCTGAACGAAACCGCGAGGGAAATCAATAAAGTGTGCACCTCTGACACTCGAGAACGTGAACTCACTGCTGAAAGAAACCCGGATGAAAACGATAAACTGTGCACCTCTGACACTCGGGAATGTGAACTCACTGCCGAATGAAACCGAGATGAAATCAATCAACTGTGCAAGTCTGACACTTGGGAAAGGGAACTCACCTCTGAATGAAACTGTGCACCTCTGACAATCGGGAAAGTGAACTCACCGGAGAAAGACACCCTGATGAAATCAACAAACTGTGCAACTCTGACACGCGGGAAAGCGAACTCATTGTTGAACGAAACCCTGATGAAAACGATAAACTGCGCACCTCTGACACTCGGGCATGTGAACTCACTGCCGAACCGAACCCTGATGGAATCAATAAACTGTGCACCTCTGACGCTCGGGAAAGGGAACTCACCGGAGAAGGCAACCCTGAGGAAATCAATAAGCTGTGCACCTCTGACACTCCGGAAAGTGAACTCACTGCTGAATGAAACCGTGATCGAAGCAATAAACGGTGCACCTCTGACACTCGGGGAACGTGAACTCATTGCTGAATGATACCCTGATAAATTAATAAACTGTGCACCTCTGAACCTCGGGAAACTGAACTCACTGCTGAACGAAACCCTGAATGAAATCAATAAGCTGTGCACCTCTGACACTCGAGAAAGTGAACTCACTGCTGAAGGAAACCCTAAAGAAATCAATAAAGTGTGCACGTCTGACACTCAGAAAAGTGAACTCACTGCTCAATGAAACCCTGATGAAAACAATAAACTGTGCAGCACACACACTCAGGAAAGTGTACTCAAAGCGGAAACAAAAACCCTGATCAAATCAGTACACGGGGTACCTCTGACACACGGGAAAGTGAACTCATTGCTGAACGAAACCGGGAATGAAATCAATCAACTGTGCAACTCTGACACCTGGGAAAGTGAACTCACCTCTGAATGAAACTGTGCACCTCTGACAATCGGGAAAGTGAACTCACCGGAGAAAGACACCCTGACGAAATCAATGAACAGTGCCACTCTGACACGCGGGAAACTGAACTCACCAGAGAGAGAAACCCTGATGACATCAATAAACTGTGCAATTCTGACACGCGGAAAGGGAACTCACTGCTGAAAGAAAACCTGAAGACATCAATCAAGTGTGCACCTCTGACACTCAGGAAAGTGAACTCACTGCTCAATGAACCCAGGATGAAACCATCAACTGAGCAGCACACACAATCAAGACAGTGTACTCAGCGCTGAATCACAAACCCGGATGAAATCAGGAAAATGGGAACTTCTCACACTCGCGAAAGGGAACTCACTGCTGAAAGAAACCCGGATGAAAACGATAAACTGTGCACCTCTGACACTCGGGAATGTGAACTCACTGCCGCATCGAACCCTGAGGGAATCAATAAACTGTGCACCTCTGACGCTCGGAAAGGGAACTCACCGGAGACTGCAACCCTGAAGAAATCAATAAGCTGTGCACCTCTGACACTCCGGAAAGTGAACTCACTGCTGAATGAAACAGAGATGACATCAATAAACTGGGTAACTCTGACACGCGGGAAAGTGAACTCACTGCTGAAGGAAACCGTGAGGAAACAATCAACTGTACACCTCTCACACTCGGGATAGTGAACTCACTGCTGAACGAAACCCTGAATGAAATCAATAAACTGTGCAACACTGACCCTTGGGAAGGTGAACTCACTGCTGCATGAAACCCTGATGGAATCAATATACTGTGCACCTTGAAAATCGGGTAAGTGAACTCACCGGAAAAAGAAACCGTGAGGAAAGAATAAACTGTGCACTCACAGTCCGGACAGTGAACTCACGCAGAATGAAACTCTGATGAAACAATGAACTGTGCACCTCTCACAGTCCGGACAGTGAACTCGCCGCAGAATGAAACTCTGATGAAACAATGAACTCTGCACCTCTCACGCTCGGGAAAGTGAGCTCACTGATGAATGGAACCCTGAGGAAATCAAGAAACCGTGCACCTCTGCCATCAGGAAAGTGAACTCACGGCTCAATGAAGCCCAGATGAAAACACCACACTGTGCACCTCTGACACTCGGGAAAGTTAAGTCACCGGAGACAGAAACCCTGATGAAATCAATAAAGTGTGCACCTCTGACACGAGAGAAAGTGAACTCACTGCTAAATGAAACTGTAACGGAACCAGTAAACTGTGCACCTCTGACACTCGGGAGAGTGAACTCACTGCTGAATGAAACCTCGAGGGAAATCAATAAAGTGTGCACCTCTGACACTCGAGAACGTGAACTCACTGCTGAAAGAAACCCGGATGAAAACGATAAACTGTGCACCTCTGACACTCGGGAATGTGAACTCACTGCCGAATGAAACCGAGATGAAATCAATCAACTGTGCAAGTCTGACACTTGGGAAAGGGAACTCACCTCTGAATGAAACTGTGCACCTCTGACAATCGGGAAAGTGAACTCACCGGAGAAAGACACCCTGATGAAATCAACAAACTGTGCAACTCTGACACGCGGAAAGCGAACTCATTGTTGAACGAAACCCTGATGAAAACGATAAACTGCGCACCTCTGACACTCGGGCATGTGAACTCACTGCCGAACCGAACCCTGATGGAATCAATAAACTGTGCACCTCTGACGCTCGGGAAAGGGAACTCACCGGAGAAGGCAACCCTGAGGAAATCAATAAGCTGTGCACCTCTGACACTCCAGAAAGTGAACTCACTGCTGAATGAAACCGTGATCGAAGCAATAAACGGTGCACCTCTGACACTCGGGAAACTGAACTCACTGCTGAACGAAACCCTGAATGAAATCAATAAGCTGTGCACCTCTGACACTCGAGAAAGTGAACTCACTGCTGAAAGAAACCCTAAAGAAATCAATAAAGTGTGCACGTCTGACACTCAGAAAAGTGAACTCACTGCTCAATGAAACCCTGATGAAAACAATAAACTGTGCAGCACACACACTCAGGAAAGTGTACTCAAAGCGGAAACAAAAACCCTGATCAAGTGAGTACACGGGGTACCTCTGACACACGGGAAAGTGAACTCATTGCTGAACGAAACCGGGAATGAAATCAATCAACGGTGCAACTCTGACACCTGGGAAAGTGAACTCACCTCTGAATGAAACTGTGCACCTCTGACAATCGGGAAAGTGAACTCACCGGAGAAAGACACCCTGACGAAATCAATGAACAGTGCCACTCTGACACGCGGGAAACTGAACTCACCAGAGAGAGAAACCCTGATGACATCAATAAACTGTGCAATTCTGACACGCGGAAAGGGAACTCACTGCTGAAAGAAAACCTGAAGACATCAATCAAGTGTGCACCTCTGACACTCAGGAAAGTGAACTCACTGCTCAATGAAACCATGATGAAACCATCAACTGAGCAGCACACACAATCAAGACAGTGTACTCAGCGCTGAATCACAAACCCGGATGAAATCAGGAAAATGGGAACCTCTCACACTCGGAAAGGGAACTCACTGCTGAAAGAAACCCGGATGAAAACGATAAACTGTGCACCTCTGACACTCGGGAATGTGAACTCACTGCCGCATCGAACCCTGAGGGAATCAATAAACTGTGCACCTCTGACGCTCGGGAAAGGGAACTCACCGGAGACTGCAACCCTGAAGAAATCAATAAGCTGTGCACCTCTGACACTCCGGAAAGTGAACTCACTGCTGAATGAAACAGAGATGACATCAATAAACTGGGTAACTCTGACACGCGGGAAAGTGAACTCACTGCTGAAGGAAACCGTGAGGAAACAATCAACTGTACACCTCTCACACTCGGGATAGTGAACTCACTGCTGAACGAAACCCTGAATGAAATCAATAAACTGTGCAACGCTGACCCTTGGGAAAGTGAACTCACTGCTGCATGAAACCCTGATGGAATCAATATACTGTGCACCTCGGAAAATCGGGTAAGTGAACTCACCGGAAAAAGAAACCGTGAGGAAAGAATAAACTGTGCACCTCTCACAGTCCGGACAGTGAACTCGCCGCAGAATGAAACTCTGATGAAACAATGAACTGTGCACCTCTCACGCTCGGGAAAGTGAACTCACAGCTGAATGAAACCGTGATGAAAACATAAACTGTGCACCTCTCACGCTCGGGAAAGTGAGCTCACTGATGAATGGAACCCTGAGGAAATCAAGAAACCGTGCACCTCTGCCATCAGGAAAGTGAACTCACGGCTCAATGAAGCCCAGATGAAAACACCACACTGTGCACCTCTGACACTCGGGAAAGTTAAGTCACCGGAGACAGAAACCCTGATGAAATCAATAAAGTGTGCACCTCTGACACGAGAGAAAGTGAACTCACTGCTAAATGAAACTGTAACGGAACCAGTAAACTGTGCACCTCTGACACTCGGGAGAGTGAACTCACTGCTGAACGAAACCGCGAGGGAAATCAATAAAGTGTGCACCTCTGACACTCGAGAACGTGAACTCACTGCTGAAAGAAACCCGGATGAAAACGATAAACTGTGCACCTCTGACACTCGGGAATGTGAACTCACTGCCGAATGAAACCGAGATGAAATCAATCAACTGTGCAAGTCTGACACTTGGGAAAGGGAACTCACCTCTGAATGAAACTGTGCACCTCTGACAATCGGGAAAGTGAACTCACCGGAGAAAGACACCCTGATGAAATCAACAAACTGTGCAACTCTGACACGCGGGAAAGCGAACTCATTGTTGAACGAAACCCTGATGAAAACGATAAACTGCGCACCTCTGACACTCGGGCATGTGAACTCACTGCCGAACCGAACCCTGATGGAATCAATAAACTGTGCACCTCTGACGCTCGGGAAAGGAAACTCACCGGAGAAGGCAACCCTGAGGAAATCAATAAGCTGTGCACCTCTGACACTCCAGAAAGTGAACTCACTGCTGAATGAAACCGTGATCGAAGCAATAAACGGTGCACCTCTGACACTGGGAACGTGAACTCATTGCTGAATGATACCCTGATAAATTAATAAACTGTGCACCTCTGAACCTCGGGAAACTGAACTCACTGCTGAACGAAACCCTGAATGAAATCAATAAGCTGTGCACCTCTGACACTCGAGAAAGTGAACTCACTGCTGAAAGGAAACCCTAAAGAAATCAATAAAGTGTGCACGTCTGACACTCAGAAAAGTGAACTCACTGCTCAATGAAACCCTGATGAAAACAATAAACTGTGCAGCACACACACTCAGGAAAGTGTACTCAAAGCGGAAACAAAAACCCTGATCAAGTGAGTACACGGGGTACCTCTGACACACGGGAAAGTGAACTCATTGCTGAACGAAACCGGGAATGAAATCAATCAACTGTGCAACTCTGACACCTGGGAAAGTGAACTCACCTCTGAATGAAACTGTGCACCTCTGACAATCGGGAAAGTGAACTCACCGGAGAAAGACACCCTGACGAAATCAATGAACAGTGCCACTCTGACACGCGGGAAACTGAACTCACCAGAGAGAGAAAACCCTGATGAGATCAATAAACTGTGCAATACTGACACGCGGAAAGGGAACTCACTGCTGAAAGAAAACCTGAAGAAATCAATCAAGTGTGCACCTCTGACACTCAGGAAAGTGAACTCACTGCTCAATGAACCCATGATGAAACCATCAACTGAGCAGCACACACAATCAAGACAGTGTACTCAGCGCTGAATCACAAAACCCGGATGAAATCAGGAAAATGGGAACCTCTCACACTCGGGAAAGGGAACTCACTGCTGAAAGAAACCCGGATGAAAACGATAAACTGTGCACCTCTGACACTCGGGAATGTGAACTCACTGCCGCATCGAAACCCTGAGGGAATCAATAAACTGTGCACCTCTGACACTCGGAAAGGGAACTCACCGGAGACTGCAACCCTGAAGAAATCAATAAGCTGTGCACCTCTGACACTCCGGAAAGTGAACTCACTGCTGAATGAAACAGAGATGACATCAATAAACTGGGTAACTCTGACACGCGGGAAAGTGAACTCACTGCTGAAGGAAACCGTGAGGAAACAATCAACTGTACACCTCTCACACTCGGGATAGTGAACTCACTGCTGAACGAAACCCTGAATGAAATCAATAAACTGTGCAACGCTGACCCTTGGGAAAGTGAACTCACTGCTGCATGAAACCCTGATGGAATCAATATACTGTGCACCTCGGAAAATCGGGTAAGTGAACTCACCGGAAAAAGAAACCGTGAGGAAAGAATAAACTGTGCACCTCTCACAGTCCGGACAGTGAACTCGCCGCAGAATGAAACTCTGATGAAACAATGAACTGTGCACCTCTCACGCTCGGGAAAGTGAACTCACAGCTGAATGAAACCGTGATGAAAACATAAACTGTGCACCTCTCACGCTCGGGAAAGTGAGCTCACTGATGAATGGAACCCTGAGGAAATCAAGAAACCGTGCACCTCTGCCATCAGGAAAGTGAACTCACGGCTCAATGAAGCCCAGATGAAAACACCACACTGTGCACCTCTGACACTCGGGAAAGTTAAGTCACCGGAGACAGAAACCCTGATGAAATCAATAAAGTGTGCACCTCTGACACGAGAGAAAGTGAACTCACTGCTAAATGAAACTGTAACGGAACCAGTAAACTGTGCACCTCTGACACTCGGGAGAGTGAACTCACTGCTGAACGAAACCGCGAGGGAAATCAATAAAGTGTGCACCTCTGACACTCGAGAACGTGAACTCACTGCTGAAAGAAACCCGGATGAAAACGATAAACTGTGCACCTCTGACACTCGGGAATGTGAACTCACTGCCGAATGAAACCGAGATGAAATCAATCAACTGTGCAAGTCTGACACTTGGGAAAGGGAACTCACCTCTGAATGAAACTGTGCACCTCTGACAATCGGGAAAGTGAACTCACCGGAGAAAGACACCCTGATGAAATCAACAAACTGTGCAACTCTGACACGCGGGAAAGCGAACTCATTGTTGAACGAAACCCTGATGAAAACGATAAACTGCGCACCTCTGACACTCGGGCATGTGAACTCACTGCCGAACCGAACCCTGATGGAATCAATAAACTGTGCACCTCTGACGCTCGGGAAAGGGAACTCACCGGAGAAGGCAACCCTGAGGAAATCAATAAGCTGTGCACCTCTGACACTCCGGAAAGTGAACTCACTGCTGAATGAAACCGTGATCGAAGCAATAAACGGTGCACCTCTGACACTCGGGAACGTGAACTCATTGCTGAATGATACCCTGATAAATTAATAAACTGTGCACCTCTGAACCTCGGGAAACTGAACTCACTGCTGAACGAAACCCTGAATGAAATCAATAAGCTGTGCACCTCTGACACTCGAGAAAGTGAACTCACTGCTGAAGGAAACCCTAAAGAAATCAATAAAGTGTGCACGTCTGACACTCAGAAAAGTGAACTCACTGCTCAATGAAACCCTGATGAAAACAATAAACTGTGCAGCACACACACTCAGGAAAGTGTACTCAAAGCGGAAACAAAAACCCTGATCAAGTGAGTACACGGGTACCTCTGACACACGGGAAAGTGAACTCATTGCTGAACGAAACCGGGAATGAAATCAATCAACTGTGCAACTCTGACACCTGGGAAAGTGAACTCACCTCTGAATGAAACTGTGCACCTCTGACAATCGGGAAAGTGAACTCACCGGAGAAAGACACCCTGACGAAATCAATGAACAGTGCCACTCTGACACGCGGGAAACTGAACTCACCAGAGAGAGAAACCCTGATGACATCAATAAACTGTGCAATTCTGACACGCGGGAAAGGGAACTCACTGCTGAAAGAAAACCTGAAGACATCAATCAAGTGTGCACCTCTGACACTCAGGAAAGTGAACTCACTGCTCAATGAACCCAGGATGAAACCATCAACTGAGCAGCACACACAATCAAGACAGTGTACTCAGCGCTGAATCACAAACCCGGATGAAATCAGGAAAATGGGAACCTCTCACACTCGGGAAAGGGAACTCACTGCTGAAAGAAACCCGGATGAAAACGATAAACTGTGCACCTCTGACACTCGGGAATGTGAACTCACTGCCGCATCGAACCCTGAGGGAATCAATAAACTGTGCACCTCTGACGCTCGGGAAAGGGGAACTCACCGGAGACTGCAACCCTGAAGAAATCAATAAGCTGTGCACCTCTGACACTCCGGAAAGTGAACTCACTGCTGAATGAAACAGAGATGACATCAATAAACTGGGTAACTCTGACACGCGGGAAAGTGAACTCCCTGCTGAAGGAAACCGTGAGGAAACAATCAACTGTACACCTCTCACACTCGGGATAGTGAACTCACTGCTGAACGAAACCCTGAATGAAATCAATAAACTGTGCAACGCTGACCCTTGGGAAAGTGAACTCACTGCTGCATGAAACCCTGATGGAATCAATATACTGTGCACCTCGGAAAATCGGGTAAGTGAACTCACCGGAAAAAGAAACCGTGAGGAAAGAATAAACTGTGCACCTCTCACAGTCCGGACAGTGAACTCGCCGCAGAATGAAACTCTGATGAAACAATGAACTGTGCACCTCTCACGCTCGGGAAAGTGAACTCACAGCTGAATGAAACCGTGATGAAAACATAAACTGTGCACCTCTCACGCTCGGGAAAGTGAGCTCACTGATGAATGGAACCCTGAGGAAATCAAGAAACCGTGCACCTCTGCCATCAGGAAAGTGAACTCACGGCTCAATGAAGCCCAGATGAAAACACCACACTGTGCACCTCTGACACTCGGGAAAGTTAAGTCACCGGAGACAGAAACCCTGATGAAATCAATAAAGTGTGCACCTCTGACACGAGAGAAAGTGAACTCACTGCTAAATGAAACTGTAACGGAACCAGTAAACTGTGCACCTCTGACACTCGGGAGAGTGAACTCACTGCTGAACGAAACCGCGAGGAAATCAATAAAGTGTGCACCTCTGACACTCGAGAACGTGAACTCACTGCTGAAAGAAACCTGGATGAAAACGATAAACTGTGCACCTCTGACACTCGGGAATGTGAACTCACTGCCGAATGAAACCGAGATGAAATCAATCAACTGTGCAAGTCTGACACTTGGGAAAGGGAACTCACCTCTGAATGAAACTGTGCACCTCTGACAATCGGGAAAGTGAACTCACCGGAGAAAGACACCCTGATGAAATCAACAAACTGTGCAACTCTGACACGCGGGAAAGCGAACTCATTGTTGAACGAAACCCTGATGAAAACGATAAACTGCGCACCTCTGACACTCGGGCATGTGAACTCACTGCCGAACCGAACCCTGATGGAATCAATAAACTGTGCACCTCTGACGCTCGGGAAAGGGAACTCACCGGAGAAGGCAACCCTGAGGAAATCAATAAGCTGTGCACCTCTGACACTCCGGAAAGTGAACTCACTGCTGAATGAAACCGTGATCGAAGCAATAAACGGTGCACCTCTGACACTCGGGAACGTGAACTCATTGCTGAATGATACCCTGATAAATTAATAAACTGTGCACCTCTGAACCTCGGGAAACTGAACTCACTGCTGAACGAAACCCTGAATGAAATCAATAAGCTGTGCACCTCTGACACTCGAGAAAGTGAACTCACTGCTGAAGGAAACCCTAAAGAAATCAATAAAGTGTGCACGTCTGACACTCAGAAAAGTGAACTCACTGCTCAATGAAACCCTGATGAAAACAATAAACTGTGCAGCACACACACTCAGGAAAGTGTACTCAAAGCGGAAACAAAACCCTGATCAAGTGAGTACACGGGGTACCTCTGACACACGGGAAAGTGAACTCATTGCTGAACGAAACCGGGAATGAAATCAATCAACGGTGCAACTCTGACACCTGGGAAAGTGAACTCACCTCTGAATGAAACTGTGCACCTCTGACAATCGGGAAAGTGAACTCACCGGAGAAAGACACCCTGACGAAATCAATGAACAGTGCCACTCTGACACGCGGGAAACTGAACTCACCAGAGAGAGAAACCCTGATGACATCAATAAACTGTGCAATTCTGACACGCGGAAAGGGAACTCACTGCTGAAAGAAAACCTGAAGACATCAATCAAGTGTGCACCTCTGACACTCAGGAAAGTGAACTCACTGCTCAATGAAACCATGATGAAACCATCAACTGAGCAGCACACACAATCAAGACAGTGTACTCAGCGCTGAATCACAAACCCGGATGAAATCAGGAAAATGGGAACCTCTCACACTCGGGAAAGGGAACTCACTGCTGAAAGAAACCCGGATGAAAACGATAAACTGTGCACCTCTGACACTCGGGAATGTGAACTCACTGCCGCATCGAACCCTGAGGGAATCAATAAACTGTGCACCTCTGACGCTCGGGAAAGGGAACTCACCGGAGACTGCAACCCTGAAGAAATCAATAAGCTGTGCACCTCTGACACTCCGGAAAGTGAACTCACTGCTGAATGAAACAGAGATGACATCAATAAACTGGGTAACTCTGACACGCGGGAAAGTGAACTCCCTGCTGAAGGAAACCGTGAGGAAACAATCAACTGTACACCTCTCACACTCGGGATAGTGAACTCACTGCTGAACGAAACCCTGAATGAAATCAATAAACTGTGCAACGCTGACCCTTGGGAAAGTGAACTCACTGCTGCATGAAACCCTGATGGAATCAATATACTGTGCACCTCGGAAAATCGGGTAAGTGAACTCACCGGAAAAAGAAACCGTGAGGAAAGAATAAACTGTGCACCTCTCACAGTCCGGACAGTGAACTCGCCGCAGAATGAAACTCTGATGAAACAATGAACTGTGCACCTCTCACGCTCGGGAAAGTGAACTCACAGCTGAATGAAACCGTGATGAAAACATAAACTGTGCACCTCTCACGCTCGGGAAAGTGAGCTCACTGATGAATGGAACCCTGAGGAAATCAAGAAACCGTGCACCTCTGCCATCAGGAAAGTGAACTCACGGCTCAATGAAGCCCAGATGAAAACACCACACTGTGCACCTCTGACACTCGGGAAAGTTAAGTCACCGGAGACAGAAACCCTGATGAAATCAATAAAGTGTGCACCTCTGACACGAGAGAAAGTGAACTCACTGCTAAATGAAACTGTAACGGAACCAGTAAACTGTGCACCTCTGACACTCGGGAGAGTGAACTCACTGCTGAACGAAACCGCGAGGGAAATCAATAAAGTGTGCACCTCTGACACTCGAGAACGTGAACTCACTGCTGAAAGAAACCCGGATGAAAACGATAAACTGTGCACCTCTGACACTCGGGAATGTGAACTCACTGCCGAATGAAACCGAGATGAAATCAATCAACTGTGCAAGTCTGACACTTGGGAAAGGGAACTCACCTCTGAATGAAACTGTGCACCTCTGACAATCGGGAAAGTGAACTCACCGGAGAAAGACACCCTGATGAAATCAACAAACTGTGCAACTCTGACACGCGGGAAAGCGAACTCATTGTTGAACGAAACCCTGATGAAAACGATAAACTGCGCACCTCTGACACTCGGGCATGTGAACTCACTGCCGAACCGAACCCTGATGGAATCAATAAACTGTGCACCTCTGACGCTCGGGAAAGGGAACTCACCGGAGAAGGCAACCCTGAGGAAATCAATAAGCTGTGCACCTCTGACACTCCGGAAAGTGAACTCACTGCTGAATGAAACCGTGATCGAAGCAATAAACGGTGCACCTCTGACACTCGGGAACGTGAACTCATTGCTGAATGATACCCTGATAAATTAATAAACTGTGCACCTCTGAACCTCGGGAAACTGAACTCACTGCTGAACGAAACCCTGAATGAAATCAATAAGCTGTGCACCTCTGACACTCGAGAAAGTGAACTCACTGCTGAAGGAAACCCTAAAGAAATCAATAAAGTGTGCACGTCTGACACTCAGAAAAGTGAACTCACTGCTCAATGAAACCCTGATGAAAACAATAAACTGTGCAGCACACACACTCAGGAAAGTGTACTCAAAGCGGAAACAAAACCCTGATCAAGTGAGTACACGGGGTACCTCTGACACACGGGAAAGTGAACTCATTGCTGAACGAAACCGGGAATGAAATCAATCAACTGTGCAACTCTGACACCTGGGAAAGTGAACTCACCTCTGAATGAAACTGTGCACCTCTGACAATCGGGAAAGTGAACTCACCGGAGAAAGACACCCTGACGAAATCAATGAACAGTGCCACTCTGACACGCGGGAAACTGAACTCACCAGAGAGAGAAACCCTGATGACATCAATAAACTGTGCAATTCTGACACGCGGGAAAGGGAACTCACTGCTGAAAGAAAACCTGAAGACATCAATCAAGTGTGCACCTCTGACACTCAGGAAAGTGAACTCACTGCTCAATGAAACCATGATGAAACCATCAACTGAGCAGCACACACAATCAAGACAGTGTACTCAGCGCTGAATCACAAACCCGGATGAAATCAGGAAAATGGGAACCTCTCACACTCGGGAAAGGGAACTCACTGCTGAAAGAAACCCGGATGAAAACGATAAACTGTGCACCTCTGACACTCGGGAATGTGAACTCACTGCCGCATCGAACCCTGAGGGAATCAATAAACTGTGCACCTCTGACGCTCGGGAAAGGGAACTCACCGGAGACTGCAACCCTGAAGAAATCAATAAGCTGTGCACCTCTGACACTCCGGAAAGTGAACTCACTGCTGAATGAAACAGAGATGACATCAATAAACTGGGTAACTCTGACACGCGGGAAAGTGAACTCCCTGCTGAAGGAAACCGTGAGGAAACAATCAACTGTACACCTCTCACACTCGGGATAGTGAACTCACTGCTGAACGAAACCCTGAATGAAATCAATAAACTGTGCAACGCTGACCCTTGGGAAAGTGAACTCACTGCTGCATGAAACCCTGATGGAATCAATATACTGTGCACCTCGGAAAATCGGGTAAGTGAACTCACCGGAAAAAGAAACCGTGAGGAAAGAATAAACTGTGCACCTCTCACAGTCCGGACAGTGAACTCGCCGCAGAATGAAACTCTGATGAAACAATGAACTGTGCACCTCTCACGCTCGGGAAAGTGAACTCACAGCTGAATGAAACCGTGATGAAAACATAAACTGTGCACCTCTCACGCTCGGGAAAGTGAGCTCACTGATGAATGGAACCCTGAGGAAATCAAGAAACCGTGCACCTCTGCCATCAGGAAAGTGAACTCACGGCTCAATGAAGCCCAGATGAAAACACCACACTGTGCACCTCTGACACTCGGGAAAGTTAAGTCACCGGAGACAGAAACCCTGATGAAATCAATAAAGTGTGCACCTCTGACACGAGAGAAAGTGAACTCACTGCTAAATGAAACTGTAACGGAACCAGTAAACTGTGCACCTCTGACACTCGGGAGAGTGAACTCACTGCTGAACGAAACCGCGAGGGAAATCAATAAAGTGTGCACCTCTGACACTCGAGAACGTGAACTCACTGCTGAAAGAAACCCGGATGAAAACGATAAACTGTGCACCTCTGACACTCGGGAATGTGAACTCACTGCCGAATGAAACCGAGATGAAATCAATCAACTGTGCAAGTCTGACACTTGGGAAAGGGAACTCACCTCTGAATGAAACTGTGCACCTCTGACAATCGGGAAAGTGAACTCACCGGAGAAAGACACCCTGATGAAATCAACAAACTGTGCAACTCTGACACGCGGGAAAGCGAACTCATTGTTGAACGAAACCCTGATGAAAACGATAAACTGCGCACCTCTGACACTCGGGCATGTGAACTCACTGCCGAACCGAACCCTGATGGAATCAATAAACTGTGCACCTCTGACGCTCGGGAAAGGGAACTCACCGGAGAAGGCAACCCTGAGGAAATCAATAAGCTGTGCACCTCTGACACTCCGGAAAGTGAACTCACTGCTGAATGAAACCGTGATCGAAGCAATAAACGGTGCACCTCTGACACTCGGGAACGTGAACTCATTGCTGAATGATACCCTGATAAATTAATAAACTGTGCACCTCTGAACCTCGGGAAACTGAACTCACTGCTGAACGAAACCCTGAATGAAATCAATAAGCTGTGCACCTCTGACACTCGAGAAAGTGAACTCACTGCTGAAGGAAACCCTAAAGAAATCAATAAAGTGTGCACGTCTGACACTCAGAAAAGTGAACTCACTGCTCAATGAAACCCTGATGAAAACAATAAACTGTGCAGCACACACACTCAGGAAAGTGTACTCAAAGCGGAAACAAAAACCCTGATCAAGTGAGTACACGGGGTACCTCTGACACACGGGAAAGTGAACTCATTGCTGAACGAAACCGGGAATGAAATCAATCAACTGTGCAACTCTGACACCTGGGAAAGTGAACTCACCTCTGAATGAAACTGTGCACCTCTGACAATCGGGAAAGTGAACTCACCGGAGAAAGACACCCTGACGAAATCAATGAACAGTGCCACTCTGACACGCGGGAAACTGAACTCACCAGAGAGAGAAACCCTGATGACATCAATAAACTGTGCAATTCTGACACGCGGGAAAGGGAACTCACTGCTGAAAGAAAACCTGAAGACATCAATCAAGTGTGCACCTCTGACACTCAGGAAAGTGAACTCACTGCTCAATGAACCCAGGATGAAACCATCAACTGAGCAGCACACACAATCAAGACAGTGTACTCAGCGCTGAATCACAAACCCGGATGAAATCAGGAAAATGGGAACCTCTCACACTCGGGAAAGGGAACTCACTGCTGAAAGAAACCCGGATGAAAACGATAAACTGTGCACCTCTGACACTCGGGAATGTGAACTCACTGCCGCATCGAACCCTGAGGGAATCAATAAACTGTGCACCTCTGACGCTCGGGAAAGGGAACTCACCGGAGACTGCAACCCTGAAGAAATCAATAAGCTGTGCACCTCTGACACTCCGGAAAGTGAACTCACTGCTGAATGAAACAGAGATGACATCAATAAACTGGGTAACTCTGACACGCGGGAAAGTGAACTCCCTGCTGAAGGAAACCGTGAGGAAACAATCAACTGTACACCTCTCACACTCGGGATAGTGAACTCACTGCTGAACGAAACCCTGAATGAAATCAATAAACTGTGCAACGCTGACCCTTGGGAAAGTGAACTCACTGCTGCATGAAACCCTGATGGAATCAATATACTGTGCACCTCGGAAAATCGGGTAAGTGAACTCACCGGAAAAAGAAACCGTGAGGAAAGAATAAACTGTGCACCTCTCACAGTCCGGACAGTGAACTCGCCGCAGAATGAAACTCTGATGAAACAATGAACTGTGCACCTCTCACGCTCGGGAAAGTGAACTCACAGCTGAATGAAACCGTGATGAAAACATAAACTGTGCACCTCTCACGCTCGGGAAAGTGAGCTCACTGATGAATGGAACCCTGAGGAAATCAAGAAACCGTGCACCTCTGCCATCAGGAAAGTGAACTCACGGCTTAATGAAGCCCAGATGAAAACACCACACTGTGCACCTCTGACACTCGGGAAAGTTAAGTCACCGGAGACAGAAACCCTGATGAAATCAATAAAGTGTGCACCTCTGACACGAGAGAAAGTGAACTCACTGCTAAATGAAACTGTAACGGAACCAGTAAACTGTGCACCTCTGACACTCGGGAGAGTGAACTCACTGCTGAACGAAACCGCGAGGGAAATCAATAAAGTGTGCACCTCTGACACTCGAGAACGTGAACTCACTGCTGAAAGAAACCCGGATGAAAACGATAAACTGTGCACCTCTGACACTCGGGAATGTGAACTCACTGCCGAATGAAACCGAGATGAAATCAATCAACTGTGCAAGTCTGACACTTGGGAAAGGGAACTCACCTCTGAATGAAACTGTGCACCTCTGACAATCGGGAAAGTGAACTCACCGGAGAAAGACACCCTGATGAAATCAACAAACTGTGCAACTCTGACACGCGGGAAAGCGAACTCATTGTTGAACGAAACCCTGATGAAAACGATAAACTGCGCACCTCTGACACTCGGGCATGTGAACTCACTGCCGAACCGAACCCTGATGGAATCAATAAACTGTGCACCTCTGACGCTCGGGAAAGGGAACTCACCGGAGAAGGCAACCCTGAGGAAATCAATAAGCTGTGCACCTCTGACACTCCGGAAAGTGAACTCACTGCTGAATGAAACCGTGATCGAAGCAATAAACGGTGCACCTCTGACACTCGGGAACGTGAACTCATTGCTGAATGATACCCTGATAAATTAATAAACTGTGCACCTCTGAACCTCGGGAAACTGAACTCACTGCTGAACGAAACCCTGAATGAAATCAATAAGCTGTGCACCTCTGACACTCGAGAAAGTGAACTCACTGCTGAAGGAAACCCTAAAGAAATCAATAAAGTGTGCACGTCTGACACTCAGAAAAGTGAACTCACTGCTCAATGAAACCCTGATGAAAACAATAAACTGTGCAGCACACACACTCAGGAAAGTGTACTCAAAGCGGAAACAAAAACCCTGATCAAGTGAGTACACGGGGTACCTCTGACACACGGGAAAGTGAACTCATTGCTGAACGAAACCGGGAATGAAATCAATCAACGGTGCAACTCTGACACCTGGGAAAGTGAACTCACCTCTGAATGAAACTGTGCACCTCTGACAATCGGGAAAGTGAACTCACCGGAGAAAGACACCCTGACGAAATCAATGAACAGTGCCACTCTGACACGCGGGAAACTGAACTCACCAGAGAGAGAAACCCTGATGACATCAATAAACTGTGCAATTCTGACACGCGGGAAAGGGAACTCACTGCTGAAAGAAAACCTGAAGACATCAATCAAGTGTGCACCTCTGACACTCAGGAAAGTGAACTCACTGCTCAATGAAACCATGATGAAACCATCAACTGAGCAGCACACACAATCAAGACAGTGTACTCAGCGCTGAATCACAAACCCGGATGAAATCAGGAAAATGGGAACCTCTCACACTCGGGAAAGGGAACTCACTGCTGAAAGAAACCCGGATGAAAACGATAAACTGTGCACCTCTGACACTCGGGAATGTGAACTCACTGCCGCATCGAACCCTGAGGGAATCAATAAACTGTGCACCTCTGACGCTCGGGAAAGGGAACTCACCGGAGACTGCAACCCTGAAGAAATCAATAAGCTGTGCACCTCTGACACTCCGGAAAGTGAACTCACTGCTGAATGAAACAGAGATGACATCAATAAACTGGGTAACTCTGACACGCGGGAAAGTGAACTCACTGCTGAAGGAAACCGTGAGGAAACAATCAACTGTACACCTCTCACACTCGGGATAGTGAACTCACTGCTGAACGAAACCCTGAATGAAATCAATAAACTGTGCAACGCTGACCCTTGGGAAAGTGAACTCACTGCTGCATGAAACCCTGATGGAATCAATATACTGTGCACCTCGGAAAATCGGGTAAGTGAACTCACCGGAAAAAGAAACCGTGAGGAAAGAATAAACTGTGCACCTCTCACAGTCCGGACAGTGAACTCGCCGCAGAATGAAACTCTGATGAAACAATGAACTGTGCACCTCTCACGCTCGGGAAAGTGAACTCACAGCTGAATGAAACCGTGATGAAAACATAAACTGTGCACCTCTCACGCTCGGGAAAGTGAGCTCACTGATGAATGGAACCCTGAGGAAATCAAGAAACCGTGCACCTCTGCCATCAGGAAAGTGAACTCACGGCTCAATGAAGCCCAGATGAAAACACCACACTGTGCACCTCTGACACTCGGGAAAGTTAAGTCACCGGAGACAGAAACCCTGATGAAATCAATAAAGTGTGCACCTCTGACACGAGAGAAAGTGAACTCACTGCTAAATGAAACTGTAACGGAACCAGTAAACTGTGCACCTCTGACACTCGGGAGAGTGAACTCACTGCTGAACGAAACCGCGAGGGAAATCAATAAAGTGTGCACCTCTGACACTCGAGAACGTGAACTCACTGCTGAAAGAAACCCGGATGAAAACGATAAACTGTGCACCTCTGACACTCGGGAATGTGAACTCACTGCCGAATGAAACCGAGATGAAATCAATCAACTGTGCAAGTCTGACACTTGGGAAAGGGAACTCACCTCTGAATGAAACTGTGCACCTCTGACAATCGGGAAAGTGAACTCACCGGAGAAAGACACCCTGATGAAATCAACAAACTGTGCAACTCTGACACGCGGGAAAGCGAACTCATTGTTGAACGAAACCCTGATGAAAACGATAAACTGCGCACCTCTGACACTCGGGCATGTGAACTCACTGCCGAACCGAACCCTGATGGAATCAATAAACTGTGCACCTCTGACGCTCGGGAAAGGGAACTCACCGGAGAAGGCAACCCTGAGGAAATCAATAAGCTGTGCACCTCTGACACTCCGGAAAGTGAACTCACTGCTGAATGAAACCGTGATCGAAGCAATAAACGGTGCACCTCTGACACTCGGGAACGTGAACTCATTGCTGAATGATACCCTGATAAATTAATAAACTGTGCACCTCTGAACCTCGGGAAACTGAACTCACTGCTGAACGAAACCCTGAATGAAATCAATAAGCTGTGCACCTCTGACACTCGAGAAAGTGAACTCACTGCTGAAGGAAACCCTAAAGAAATCAATAAAGTGTGCACGTCTGACACTCAGAAAAGTGAACTCACTGCTCAATGAAACCCTGATGAAAACAATAAACTGTGCAGCACACACACTCAGGAAAGTGTACTCAAAGCGGAAACAAAAACCCTGATCAAGTGAGTACACGGGGTACCTCTGACACACGGGAAAGTGAACTCATTGCTGAACGAAACCGGGAATGAAATCAATCAACGGTGCAACTCTGACACCTGGGAAAGTGAACTCACCTCTGAATGAAACTGTGCACCTCTGACAATCGGGAAAGTGAACTCACCGGAGAAAGACACCCTGACGAAATCAATGAACAGTGCCACTCTGACACGCGGGAAACTGAACTCACCAGAGAGAGAAACCCTGATGACATCAATAAACTGTGCAATTCTGACACGCGGGAAAGGGAACTCACTGCTGAAAGAAAACCTGAAGACATCAATCAAGTGTGCACCTCTGACACTCAGGAAAGTGAACTCACTGCTCAATGAACCCAGGATGAAACCATCAACTGAGCAGCACACACAATCAAGACAGTGTACTCAGCGCTGAATCACAAACCCGGATGAAATCAGGAAAATGGGAACCTCTCACACTCGGGAAAGGGAACTCACTGCTGAAAGAAACCCGGATGAAAACGATAAACTGTGCACCTCTGACACTCGGGAATGTGAACTCACTGCCGCATCGAACCCTGAGGGAATCAATAAACTGTGCACCTCTGACGCTCGGGAAAGGGAACTCACCGGAGACTGCAACCCTGAAGAAATCAATAAGCTGTGCACCTCTGACACTCCGGAAAGTGAACTCACTGCTGAATGAAACAGAGATGACATCAATAAACTGGGTAACTCTGACACGCGGGAAAGTGAACTCCCTGCTGAAGGAAACCGTGAGGAAACAATCAACTGTACACCTCTCACACTCGGGATAGTGAACTCACTGCTGAACGAAACCCTGAATGAAATCAATAAACTGTGCAACGCTGACCCTTGGGAAAGTGAACTCACTGCTGCATGAAACCCTGATGGAATCAATATACTGTGCACCTCGGAAAATCGGGTAAGTGAACTCACCGGAAAAAGAAACCGTGAGGAAAGAATAAACTGTGCACCTCTCACAGTCCGGACAGTGAACTCGCCGCAGAATGAAACTCTGATGAAACAATGAACTGTGCACCTCTCACGCTCGGGAAAGTGAACTCACAGCTGAATGAAACCGTGATGAAAACATAAACTGTGCACCTCTCACGCTCGGGAAAGTGAGCTCACTGATGAATGGAACCCTGAGGAAATCAAGAAACCGTGCACCTCTGCCATCAGGAAAGTGAACTCACGGCTCAATGAAGCCCAGATGAAAACACCACACTGTGCACCTCTGACACTCGGGAAAGTTAAGTCACCGGAGACAGAAACCCTGATGAAATCAATAAAGTGTGCACCTCTGACACGAGAGAAAGTGAACTCACTGCTAAATGAAACTGTAACGGAACCAGTAAACTGTGCACCTCTGACACTCGGGAGAGTGAACTCACTGCTGAACGAAACCGCGAGGGAAATCAATAAAGTGTGCACCTCTGACACTCGAGAACGTGAACTCACTGCTGAAAGAAACCCGGATGAAAACGATAAACTGTGCACCTCTGACACTCGGGAATGTGAACTCACTGCCGAATGAAACCGAGATGAAATCAATCAACTGTGCAAGTCTGACACTTGGGAAAGGGAACTCACCTCTGAATGAAACTGTGCACCTCTGACAATCGGGAAAGTGAACTCACCGGAGAAAGACACCCTGATGAAATCAACAAACTGTGCAACTCTGACACGCGGGAAAGCGAACTCATTGTTGAACGAAACCCTGATGAAAACGATAAACTGCGCACCTCTGACACTCGGGCATGTGAACTCACTGCCGAACCGAACCCTGATGGAATCAATAAACTGTGCACCTCTGACGCTCGGGAAAGGGAACTCACCGGAGAAGGCAACCCTGAGGAAATCAATAAGCTGTGCACCTCTGACACTCCGGAAAGTGAACTCACTGCTGAATGAAACCGTGATCGAAGCAATAAACGGTGCACCTCTGACACTCGGGAACGTGAACTCATTGCTGAATGATACCCTGATAAATTAATAAACTGTGCACCTCTGAACCTCGGGAAACTGAACTCACTGCTGAACGAAACCCTGAATGAAATCAATAAGCTGTGCACCTCTGACACTCGAGAAAGTGAACTCACTGCTGAAGGAAACCCTAAAGAAATCAATAAAGTGTGCACGTCTGACACTCAGAAAAGTGAACTCACTGCTCAATGAAACCCTGATGAAAACAATAAACTGTGCAGCACACACACTCAGGAAAGTGTACTCAAAGCGGAAACAAAAACCCTGATCAAGTGAGTACACGGGTACCTCTGACACACGGGAAAGTGAACTCATTGCTGAACGAAACCGGGAATGAAATCAATCAACTGTGCAACTCTGACACCTGGGAAAGTGAACTCACCTCTGAATGAAACTGTGCACCTCTGACAATCGGGAAAGTGAACTCACCGGAGAAAGACACCCTGACGAAATCAATGAACAGTGCCACTCTGACACGCGGGAAACTGAACTCACCAGAGAGAGAAACCCTGATGACATCAATAAACTGTGCAATTCTGACACGCGGGAAAGGGAACTCACTGCTGAAAGAAAACCTGAAGACATCAATCAAGTGTGCACCTCTGACACTCAGGAAAGTGAACTCACTGCTCAATGAACCCAGGATGAAACCATCAACTGAGCAGCACACACAATCAAGACAGTGTACTCAGCGCTGAATCACAAACCCGGATGAAATCAGGAAAATGGGAACCTCTCACACTCGGGAAAGGGAACTCACTGCTGAAAGAAACCCGGATGAAAACGATAAACTGTGCACCTCTGACACTCGGGAATGTGAACTCACTGCCGCATCGAACCCTGAGGGAATCAATAAACTGTGCACCTCTGACGCTCGGGAAAGGGAACTCACCGGAGACTGCAACCCTGAAGAAATCAATAAGCTGTGCACCTCTGACACTCCGGAAAGTGAACTCACTGCTGAATGAAACAGAGATGACATCAATAAACTGGGTAACTCTGACACGCGGGAAAGTGAACTCCTGCTGAAGGAAACCGTGAGGAAACAATCAACTGTACACCTCTCACACTCGGGATAGTGAACTCACTGCTGAACGAAACCCTGAATGAAATCAATAAACTGTGCAACGCTGACCCTTGGGAAAGTGAACTCACTGCTGCATGAAACCCTGATGGAATCAATATACTGTGCACCTCGGAAAATCGGGTAAGTGAACTCACCGGAAAAAGAAACCGTGAGGAAAGAATAAACTGTGCACCTCTCACAGTCCGGACAGTGAACTCGCCGCAGAATGAAACTCTGATGAAACAATGAACTGTGCACCTCTCACGCTCGGGAAAGTGAACTCACAGCTGAATGAAACCGTGATGAAAACATAAACTGTGCACCTCTCACGCTCGGGAAAGTGAGCTCACTGATGAATGGAACCCTGAGGAAATCAAGAAACCGTGCACCTCTGCCATCAGGAAAGTGAACTCACGGCTTAATGAAGCCCAGATGAAAACACCACACTGTGCACCTCTGACACTCGGGAAAGTTAAGTCACCGGAGACAGAAACCCTGATGAAATCAATAAAGTGTGCACCTCTGACACGAGAGAAAGTGAACTCACTGCTAAATGAAACTGTAACGGAACCAGTAAACTGTGCACCTCTGACACTCGGGAGAGTGAACTCACTGCTGAACGAAACCGCGAGGGAAATCAATAAAGTGTGCACCTCTGACACTCGAGAACGTGAACTCACTGCTGAAAGAAACCCGGATGAAAACGATAAACTGTGCACCTCTGACACTCGGGAATGTGAACTCACTGCCGAATGAAACCGAGATGAAATCAATCAACTGTGCAAGTCTGACACTTGGGAAAGGGAACTCACCTCTGAATGAAACTGTGCACCTCTGACAATCGGGAAAGTGAACTCACCGGAGAAAGACACCCTGATGAAATCAACAAACTGTGCAACTCTGACACGCGGGAAAGCGAACTCATTGTTGAACGAAACCCTGATGAAAACGATAAACTGCGCACCTCTGACACTCGGGCATGTGAACTCACTGCCGAACCGAACCCTGATGGAATCAATAAACTGTGCACCTCTGACGCTCGGGAAAGGGAACTCACCGGAGAAGGCAACCCTGAGGAAATCAATAAGCTGTGCACCTCTGACACTCCGGAAAGTGAACTCACTGCTGAATGAAACCGTGATCGAAGCAATAAACGGTGCACCTCTGACACTCGGGAACGTGAACTCATTGCTGAATGATACCCTGATAAATTAATAAACTGTGCACCTCTGAACCTCGGGAAACTGAACTCACTGCTGAACGAAACCCTGAATGAAATCAATAAGCTGTGCACCTCTGACACTCGAGAAAGTGAACTCACTGCTGAAGGAAACCCTAAAGAAATCAATAAAGTGTGCACGTCTGACACTCAGAAAAGTGAACTCACTGCTCAATGAAACCCTGATGAAAACAATAAACTGTGCAGCACACACACTCAGGAAAGTGTACTCAAAGCGGAAACAAAACCCTGATCAAGTGAGTACACGGGGTACCTCTGACACACGGGAAAGTGAACTCATTGCTGAACGAAACCGGGAATGAAATCAATCAACTGTGCAACTCTGACACCTGGGAAAGTGAACTCACCTCTGAATGAAACTGTGCACCTCTGACAATCGGGAAAGTGAACTCACCGGAGAAAGACACCCTGACGAAATCAATGAACAGTGCCACTCTGACACGCGGGAAACTGAACTCACCAGAGAGAGAAACCCTGATGACATCAATAAACTGTGCAATTCTGACACGCGGGAAAGGGAACTCACTGCTGAAAGAAAACCTGAAGACATCAATCAAGTGTGCACCTCTGACACTCAGGAAAGTGAACTCACTGCTCAATGAAACCATGATAAACCATCAACTGAGCAGCACACACAATCAAGACAGTGTACTCAGCGCTGAATCACAAACCCGGATGAAATCAGGAAAATGGGAACCTCTCACACTCGGGAAAGGGAACTCACTGCTGAAAGAAACCCGGATGAAAACGATAAACTGTGCACCTCTGACACTCGGGAATGTGAACTCACTGCCGCATCGAACCCTGAGGGAATCAATAAACTGTGCACCTCTGACGCTCGGGAAAGGGAACTCACCGGAGACTGCAACCCTGAAGAAATCAATAAGCTGTGCACCTCTGACACTCCGGAAAGTGAACTCACTGCTGAATGAAACAGAGATGACATCAATAAACTGGGTAACTCTGACACGCGGGAAAGTGAACTCCTGCTGAAGGAAACCGTGAGGAAACAATCAACTGTACACCTCTCACACTCGGGATAGTGAACTCACTGCTGAACGAAACCCTGAATGAAATCAATAAACTGTGCAACGCTGACCCTTGGGAAAGTGAACTCACTGCTGCATGAAACCCTGATGGAATCAATATACTGTGCACCTCGGAAAATCGGGTAAGTGAACTCACCGGAAAAAGAAACCGTGAGGAAAGAATAAACTGTGCACCTCTCACAGTCCGGACAGTGAACTCGCCGCAGAATGAAACTCTGATGAAACAATGAACTGTGCACCTCTCACGCTCGGGAAAGTGAACTCACAGCTGAATGAAACCGTGATGAAAACATAAACTGTGCACCTCTCACGCTCGGGAAAGTGAGCTCACTGATGAATGGAACCCTGAGGAAATCAAGAAACCGTGCACCTCTGCCATCAGGAAAGTGAACTCACGGCTCAATGAAGCCCAGATGAAAACACCACACTGTGCACCTCTGACACTCGGGAAAGTTAAGTCACCGGAGACAGAAACCCTGATGAAATCAATAAAGTGTGCACCTCTGACACGAGAGAAAGTGAACTCACTGCTAAATGAAACTGTAACGGAACCAGTAAACTGTGCACCTCTGACACTCGGGAGAGTGAACTCACTGCTGAACGAAACCGCGAGGGAAATCAATAAAGTGTGCACCTCTGACACTCGAGAACGTGAACTCACTGCTGAAAGAAACCCGGATGAAAACGATAAACTGTGCACCTCTGACACTCGGGAATGTGAACTCACTGCCGAATGAAACCGAGATGAAATCAATCAACTGTGCAAGTCTGACACTTGGGAAAGGGAACTCACCTCTGAATGAAACTGTGCACCTCTGACAATCGGGAAAGTGAACTCACCGGAGAAAGACACCCTGATGAAATCAACAAACTGTGCAACTCTGACACGCGGGAAAGCGAACTCATTGTTGAACGAAACCCTGATGAAAACGATAAACTGCGCACCTCTGACACTCGGGCATGTGAACTCACTGCCGAACCGAACCCTGATGGAATCAATAAACTGTGCACCTCTGACGCTCGGGAAAGGGAACTCACCGGAGAAGGCAACCCTGAGGAAATCAATAAGCTGTGCACCTCTGACACTCCGGAAAGTGAACTCACTGCTGAATGAAACCGTGATCGAAGCAATAAACGGTGCACCTCTGACACTCGGGAACGTGAACTCATTGCTGAATGATACCCTGATAAATTAATAAACTGTGCACCTCTGAACCTCGGGAAACTGAACTCACTGCTGAACGAAACCCTGAATGAAATCAATAACCTGTGCACCTCTGACACTCGAGAAAGTGAACTCACTGCTGAAGGAAACCCTAAAGAAATCAATAAAGTGTGCACGTCTGACACTCAGAAAAGTGAACTCACTGCTCAATGAAACCCTGATGAAAACAATAAACTGTGCAGCACACACACTCAGGAAAGTGTACTCAAAGCGGAAACAAAAACCCTGATCAAGTGAGTACACGGGTACCTCTGACACACGGGAAAGTGAACTCATTGCTGAACGAAACCGGGAATGAAATCAATCAACGGTGCAACTCTGACACCTGGGAAAGTGAACTCACCTCTGAATGAAACTGTGCACCTCTGACAATCGGGAAAGTGAACTCACCGGAGAAAGACACCCTGACGAAATCAATGAACAGTGCCACTCTGACACGCGGGAAACTGAACTCACCAGAGAGAGAAACCCTGATGACATCAATAAACTGTGCAATTCTGACACGCGGGAAAGGGAACTCACTGCTGAAAGAAAACCTGAAGACATCAATCAAGTGTGCACCTCTGACACTCAGGAAAGTGAACTCACTGCTCAATGAAACCATGATGAAACCATCAACTGAGCAGCACACACAATCAAGACAGTGTACTCAGCGCTGAATCACAAACCCGGATGAAATCAGGAAAATGGGAACCTCTCACACTCGGGAAAGGGAACTCACTGCTGAAAGAAACCCGGATGAAAACGATAAACTGTGCACCTCTGACACTCGGGAATGTGAACTCACTGCCGCATCGAACCCTGAGGGAATCAATAAACTGTGCACCTCTGACGCTCGGGAAAGGGAACTCACCGGAGACTGCAACCCTGAAGAAATCAATAAGCTGTGCACCTCTGACACTCCGGAAAGTGAACTCACTGCTGAATGAAACAGAGATGACATCAATAAACTGGGTAACTCTGACACGCGGGAAAGTGAACTCCTGCTGAAGGAAACCGTGAGGAAACAATCAACTGTACACCTCTCACACTCGGGATAGTGAACTCACTGCTGAACGAAACCCTGAATGAAATCAATAAACTGTGCAACGCTGACCCTTGGGAAAGTGAACTCACTGCTGCATGAAACCCTGATGGAATCAATATACTGTGCACCTCGGAAAATCGGGTAAGTGAACTCACCGGAAAAAGAAACCGTGAGGAAAGAATAAACTGTGCACCTCTCACAGTCCGGACAGTGAACTCGCCGCAGAATGAAACTCTGATGAAACAATGAACTGTGCACCTCTCACGCTCGGGAAAGTGAACTCACAGCTGAATGAAACCGTGATGAAAACATAAACTGTGCACCTCTCACGCTCGGGAAAGTGAGCTCACTGATGAATGGAACCCTGAGGAAATCAAGAAACCGTGCACCTCTGCCATCAGGAAAGTGAACTCACGGCTCAATGAAGCCCAGATGAAAACACCACACTGTGCACCTCTGACACTCGGGAAAGTTAAGTCACCGGAGACAGAAACCCTGATGAAATCAATAAAGTGTGCACCTCTGACACGAGAGAAAGTGAACTCACTGCTAAATGAAACTGTAACGGAACCAGTAAACTGTGCACCTCTGACACTCGGGAGAGTGAACTCACTGCTGAACGAAACCGCGAGGGAAATCAATAAAGTGTGCACCTCTGACACTCGAGAACGTGAACTCACTGCTGAAAGAAACCCGGATGAAAACGATAAACTGTGCACCTCTGACACTCGGGAATGTGAACTCACTGCCGAATGAAACCGAGATGAAATCAATCAACTGTGCAAGTCTGACACTTGGGAAAGGGAACTCACCTCTGAATGAAACTGTGCACCTCTGACAATCGGGAAAGTGAACTCACCGGAGAAAGACACCCTGATGAAATCAACAAACTGTGCAACTCTGACACGCGGGAAAGCGAACTCATTGTTGAACGAAACCCTGATGAAAACGATAAACTGCGCACCTCTGACACTCGGGCATGTGAACTCACTGCCGAACCGAACCCTGATGGAATCAATAAACTGTGCACCTCTGACGCTCGGGAAAGGGAACTCACCGGAGAAGGCAACCCTGAGGAAATCAATAAGCTGTGCACCTCTGACACTCCGGAAAGTGAACTCACTGCTGAATGAAACCGTGATCGAAGCAATAAACGGTGCACCTCTGACACTCGGAACGTGAACTCATTGCTGAATGATACCCTGATAAATTAATAAACTGTGCACCTCTGAACCTCGGGAAACTGAACTCACTGCTGAACGAAACCCTGAATGAAATCAATAAGCTGTGCACCTCTGACACTCGAGAAAGTGAACTCACTGCTGAAGGAAACCCTAAAGAAATCAATAAAGTGTGCACGTCTGACACTCAGAAAAGTGAACTCACTGCTCAATGAAACCCTGATGAAAACAATAAACTGTGCAGCACACACACTCAGGAAAGTGTACTCAAAGCGGAAACAAAAACCCTGATCAAGTGAGTACACGGGGTACCTCTGACACACGGGAAAGTGAACTCATTGCTGAACGAAACCGGGAATGAAATCAATCAACGGTGCAACTCTGACACCTGGGAAAGTGAACTCACCTCTGAATGAAACTGTGCACCTCTGACAATCGGGAAAGTGAACTCACCGGAGAAAGACACCCTGACGAAATCAATGAACAGTGCCACTCTGACACGCGGGAAACTGAACTCACCAGAGAGAGAAACCCTGATGACATCAATAAACTGTGCAATTCTGACACGCGGGAAAGGGAACTCACTGCTGAAAGAAAACCTGAAGACATCAATCAAGTGTGCACCTCTGACACTCAGGAAAGTGAACTCACTGCTCAATGAAACCATGATGAAACCATCAACTGAGCAGCACACACAATCAAGACAGTGTACTCAGCGCTGAATCACAAACCCGGATGAAATCAGGAAAATGGGAACCTCTCACACTCGGGAAAGGGAACTCACTGCTGAAAGAAACCCGGATGAAAACGATAAACTGTGCACCTCTGACACTCGGGAATGTGAACTCACTGCCGCATCGAACCCTGAGGGAATCAATAAACTGTGCACCTCTGACGCTCGGGAAAGGGAACTCACCGGAGACTGCAACCCTGAAGAAATCAATAAGCTGTGCACCTCTGACACTCCGGAAAGTGAACTCACTGCTGAATGAAACAGAGATGACATCAATAAACTGGGTAACTCTGACACGCGGGAAAGTGAACTCCCTGCTGAAGGAAACCGTGAGGAAACAATCAACTGTACACCTCTCACACTCGGGATAGTGAACTCACTGCTGAACGAAACCCTGAATGAAATCAATAAACTGTGCAACGCTGACCCTTGGGAAAGTGAACTCACTGCTGCATGAAACCCTGATGGAATCAATATACTGTGCACCTCGGAAAATCGGGTAAGTGAACTCACCGGAAAAAGAAACCGTGAGGAAAGAATAAACTGTGCACCTCTCACAGTCCGGACAGTGAACTCGCCGCAGAATGAAACTCTGATGAAACAATGAACTGTGCACCTCTCACGCTCGGGAAAGTGAACTCACAGCTGAATGAAACCGTGATGAAAACATAAACTGTGCACCTCTCACGCTCGGGAAAGTGAGCTCACTGATGAATGGAACCCTGAGGAAATCAAGAAACCGTGCACCTCTGCCATCAGGAAAGTGAACTCACGGCTCAATGAAGCCCAGATGAAAACACCACACTGTGCACCTCTGACACTCGGGAAAGTTAAGTCACCGGAGACAGAAACCCTGATGAAATCAATAAAGTGTGCACCTCTGACACGAGAGAAAGTGAACTCACTGCTAAATGAAACTGTAACGGAACCAGTAAACTGTGCACCTCTGACACTCGGGAGAGTGAACTCACTGCTGAACGAAACCGTGAGGGAAATCAATAAAGTGTGCACCTCTGACACTCGAGAACGTGAACTCACTGCTGAAAGAAACCCGGATGAAAACGATAAACTGTGCACCTCTGACACTCGGGAATGTGAACTCACTGCCGAATGAAACCGAGATGAAATCAATCAACTGTGCAAGTCTGACACTTGGGAAAGGGAACTCACCTCTGAATGAAACTGTGCACCTCTGACAATCGGGAAAGTGAACTCACCGGAGAAAGACACCCTGATGAAATCAACAAACTGTGCAACTCTGACACGCGGGAAAGCGAACTCATTGTTGAACGAAACCCTGATGAAAACGATAAACTGCGCACCTCTGACACTCGGGCATGTGAACTCACTGCCGAACCGAACCCTGATGGAATCAATAAACTGTGCACCTCTGACGCTCGGGAAAGGGAACTCACCGGAGAAGGCAACCCTGAGGAAATCAATAAGCTGTGCACCTCTGACACTCCGGAAAGTGAACTCACTGCTGAATGAAACCGTGATCGAAGCAATAAACGGTGCACCTCTGACACTCGGAACGTGAACTCATTGCTGAATGATACCCTGATAAATTAATAAACTGTGCACCTCTGAACCTCGGGAAACTGAACTCACTGCTGAACGAAACCCTGAATGAAATCAATAAGCTGTGCACCTCTGACACTCGAGAAAGTGAACTCACTGCTGAAGGAAACCCTAAAGAAATCAATAAAGTGTGCACGTCTGACACTCAGAAAAGTGAACTCACTGCTCAATGAAACCCTGATGAAAACAATAAACTGTGCAGCACACACACTCAGGAAAGTGTACTCAAAGCGGAAACAAAAACCCTGATCAAGTGAGTACACGGGGTACCTCTGACACACGGGAAAGTGAACTCATTGCTGAACGAAACCGGGAATGAAATCAATCAACTGTGCAACTCTGACACCTGGGAAAGTGAACTCACCTCTGAATGAAACTGTGCACCTCTGACAATCGGGAAAGTGAACTCACCGGAGAAAGACACCCTGACGAAATCAATGAACAGTGCCACTCTGACACGCGGGAAACTGAACTCACCAGAGAGAGAAACCCTGATGACATCAATAAACTGTGCAATTCTGACACGCGGGAAAGGGAACTCACTGCTGAAAGAAAACCTGAAGACATCAATCAAGTGTGCACCTCTGACACTCAGGAAAGTGAACTCACTGCTCAATGAAACCATGATGAAACCATCAACTGAGCAGCACACACAATCAAGACAGTGTACTCAGCGCTGAATCACAAACCCGGATGAAATCAGGAAAATGGGAACCTCTCACACTCGGGAAAGGGAACTCACTGCTGAAAGAAACCCGGATGAAAACGATAAACTGTGCACCTCTGACACTCGGGAATGTGAACTCACTGCCGCATCGAACCCTGAGGGAATCAATAAACTGTGCACCTCTGACGCTCGGGAAAGGGAACTCACCGGAGACTGCAACCCTGAAGAAATCAATAAGCTGTGCACCTCTGACACTCCGGAAAGTGAACTCACTGCTGAATGAAACAGAGATGACATCAATAAACTGGGTAACTCTGACACGCGGGAAAGTGAACTCACTGCTGAAGGAAACCGTGAGGAAACAATCAACTGTACACCTCTCACACTCGGGATAGTGAACTCACTGCTGAACGAAACCCTGAATGAAATCAATAAACTGTGCAACGCTGACCCTTGGGAAAGTGAACTCACTGCTGCATGAAACCCTGATGGAATCAATATACTGTGCACCTCGGAAAATCGGGTAAGTGAACTCACCGGAAAAAGAAACCGTGAGGAAAGAATAAACTGTGCACCTCTCACAGTCCGGACAGCGAACTCGCCGCAGAATGAAACTCTGATGAAACAATGAACTGTGCACCTCTCACGCTCGGGAAAGTGAACTCACAGCTGAATGAAACCGTGATGAAAACATAAACTGTGCACCTCTCACGCTCGGGAAAGTGAGCTCACTGATGAATGGAACCCTGAGGAAATCAAGAAACCGTGCACCTCTGCCATCAGGAAAGTGAACTCACGGCTCAATGAAGCCCAGATGAAAACACCACACTGTGCACCTCTGACACTCGGGAAAGTTAAGTCACCGGAGACAGAAACCCTGATGAAATCAATAAAGTGTGCACCTCTGACACGAGAGAAAGTGAACTCACTGCTAAATGAAACTGTAACGGAACCAGTAAACTGTGCACCTCTGACACGCGGGAGAGTGAACTCACTGCTGAACGAAACCGCGAGGAAATCAATAAAGTGTGCACCTCTGACACTCGAGAACGTGAACTCACTGCTGAAAGAAACCCGGATGAAAACGATAAACTGTGCACCTCTGACACTCGGGAATGTGAACTCACTGCCGAATGAAACCGAGATGAAATCAATCAACTGTGCAAGTCTGACACTTGGGAAAGGGAACTCACCTCTGAATGAAACTGTGCACCTCTGACAATCGGGAAAGTGAACTCACCGGAGAAAGACACCCTGACGAAATCAACAAACTGTGCAAATCTGACACGCGGGAAAGCGAACTCATTGTTGAACGAAACCCTGATGAAAACGATAAACTGCGCACCTCTGACACTCGGGCATGTGAACTCACTGCCGAACCGAACCCTGATGGAATCAATAAACTGTGCACCTCTGACGCTCGGGAAAGGGAACTCACCGGAGAAGGCAACCCTGAGGAAATCAATAAGCTGTGCACCTCTGACACTCCGGAAAGTGAACTCACTGCTGAATGAAACCGTGATCGAAGCAATAAACGGTGCACCTCTGACACTCGGGAACGTGAACTCCTTGCTGAATGATACCCTGATAAATTAATAAACTGTGCACCTCTGACACTCGGGAAACTGAACTCACTGCTGAACGAAACCCTGAATGAAATCAATAAGCTGTGCACCTCTGACACTCGAGAAAGTGAACTCACTGCTGAAGGAAACCCTAAAGAAATCAATAAAGTGTGCACGTCTGACACTCAGAAAAGTGAACTCACTGCTCAATGAAACCCTGATGAAAACAATAAACTGTGCAGCACACACACTCAGGAAAGTGTACTCAAAGCGGAAACAAAAACCCTGATCAAGTGAGTACACGGGGTACCTCTGACACACGGGAAAGTGAACTCATTGCTGAACGAAACCGGGAATGAAATCAATCAACTGTGCAACTCTGACACCTGGGAAAGTGAACTCACCTCTGAATGAAACTGTGCACCTCTGACAATCGGGAAAGTGAACTCACCGGAGAAAGACACCCTGACGAAATCAATGAACAGTGCCACTCTGACACGGGGGAAACTGAACTCACCAGAGAGAAACCCTGATGACATCAATAAACTGTGCAATTCTGACACGCGGAAAGGGAACTCACTGCTGAAAGAAAACCTGAAGACATCAATCAAGTGTGCACCTCTGACACTCAGGAAAGTGAACTCACTGCTCAATGAAACCATGATGAAACCATCAACTGAGCAGCACACACAATCAAGACAGTGTACTCAGTGCTGAATCACAAACCCGGATGAAATCAGGAAAATGGGAACTTCTCACACTCGGGAAAGGGAACTCACTGCTGAAAGAAACCCGGATGAAAACGATAAACTGTGCACCTCTGACACTCGGGAATGTGAACTCACTGCCGCATCGAACCCTGAGGGAATCAATAAACTGTGCACCTCTGACGCTCGGGAAAGGGAACTCACCGGAGACTGCAACCCTGAAGAAATCAATAAGCTGTGCACCTCTGACACTCCGGAAAGTGAACTCACTGCTGAATGAAACAGAGATGACATCAATAAACTGGGTAACTCTGACACGCGGGAAAGTGAACTCACTGCTGAAGGAAACCGTGAGGAAACAATCAACTGTACACCTCTCACACTCGGGATAGTGAACTCACTGCTGCATGAAACCCTGAATGAAATCAATAAAGTGTGCAACGCTGACCCTTGGGAAAGTGAACTCACTGCTGCATGAAACCCTGATGGAATCAATATACTGTGCACCTCGGAAAATCGGGTAAGTGAACTCACCGGAAAAAGAAACCGTGAGGAAAGAATAAACTGTGCACCTCTCACAGTCCGGACAGTGAACTCGCCGCAGAATGAAACTCTGATGAAACAATGAACTGTGCACCTCTCACGCTCGGGAAAGTGAACTCACAGCTGAATGAAACCGTGATGAAAACATAAACTGTGCACCTCTCACGCTCGGGAAAGTGAGCTCACTGATGAATGGAACCCTGAGGAAATCAAGAAACCGTGCACCTCTGCCATCAGGAAAGTGAACTCACGGCTCAATGAAGCCCAGATGAAAACACCACACTGTGCACCTCTGACACTCGGGAAAGTTAAGTCACCGGAGACAGAAACCCTGATGAAATCAATAAAGTGTGCACCTCTGACACGAGAGAAAGTGAACTCACTGCTAAATGAAACTGTAACGGAACCAGTAAACTGTGCACCTCTGACACTCGGGAGAGTGAACTCACTGCTGAACGAAACCGCGAGGGAAATCAATAAAGTGTGCACCTCTGACACTCGAGAACGTGAACTCACTGCTGAAAGAAACCCGGATGAAAACGATAAACTGTGCACCTCTGACACTCGGGAATGTGAACTCACTGCCGAATGAAACCGAGATGAAATCAATCAACTGTGCAAGTCTGACACTTGGGAAAGGGAACTCACCTCTGAATGAAACTGTGCACCTCTGACAATCGGGAAAGTGAACTCACCGGAGAAAGACACCCTGACGAAATCAACAAACTGTGCAAATCTGACACGCGGAAAGCGAACTCATTGTTGAACGAAACCCTGATGAAAACGATAAACTGCGCACCTCTGACACTCGGGCATGTGAACTCACTGCCGAACCGAACCCTGATGGAATCAATAAACTGTGCACCTCTGACGCTCGGGAAAGGGAACTCACCGGAGAAGGCAACCCTGAGGAAATCAATAAGCTGTGCACCTCTGACACTCCGGAAAGTGAACTCACTGCTGAATGAAACCGTGATCGAAGCAATAAACGGTGCACCTCTGACACTCGGGAACGTGAACTCATTGCTGAATGATACCCTGATAAATTAATAAACTGTGCACCTCTGACACTCGGGAAACTGAACTCACTGCTGAACGAAACCCTGAATGAAATCAATAAGCTGTGCACCTCTGACACTCGAGAAAGTGAACTCACTGCTGAAAGAAACCCTAAAGAAATCAATAAAGTGTGCACGTCTGACACTCAGAAAAGTGAACTCACTGCTCAATGAAACCCTGATGAAAACAATAAACTGTGCAGCACACACACTCAGGAAAGTGTACTCAAAGCGGAAACAAAAACCCTGATCAAATCAGTACACGGGGTACCTCTGACACACGGGAAAGTGAACTCATTGCTGAACGAAACCGGGAATGAAATCAATCAACTGTGCAACTCTGACACCTGGGAAAGTGAACTCACCTCTGAATGAAACTGTGCACCTCTGACAATCGGGAAAGTGAACTCACCGGAGAAAGACACCCTGACGAAATCAATGAACAGTGCCACTCTGACACGCGGGAAACTGAACTCACCAGAGAGAGAAACCCTGATGACATCAATAAACTGTGCAATTCTGACACGCGGAAAGGGAACTCACTGCTGAAAGAAAACCTGAAGACATCAATCAAGTGTGCACCTCTGACACTCAGGAAAGTGAACTCACTGCTCAATGAACCCATGATGAAACCATCAACTGAGCAGCACACACAATCAAGACAGTGTACTCAGTGCTGAATCACAAACCCGGATGAAATCAGGAAAATGGGAACCTCTCACACTCGGGAAAGGGAACTCACTGCTGAAAGAAACCCGGATGAAAACGATAAACTGTGCACCTCTGACACTCGGGAATGTGAACTCACTGCCGCATCGAACCCTGAGGGAATCAATAAACTGTGCACCTCTGACGCTCGGGAAAGGGAACTCACCGGAGACTGCAACCCTGAAGAAATCAATAAGCTGTGCACCTCTGACACTCCGGAAAGTGAACTCACTGCTGAATGAAACAGAGATGACATCAATAAACTGGGTAACTCTGACACGCGGGAAAGTGAACTCACTGCTGAAGGAAACCGTGAGGAAACAATCAACTGTACACCTCTCACACTCGGGATAGTGAACTCACTGCTGAACGAAACCCTGAATGAAATCAATAAACTGTGCAACGCTGACCCTTGGGAAAGTGAACTCACTGCTGCATGAAACCCTGATGGAATCAATATACTGTGCACCTCGGAAAATCGGGTAAGTGAACTCACCGGAAAAAGAAACCGTGAAGAAAGAATAAACTGTGCACCTCTCACAGTCCGGACAGTGAACTCGCCGCAGAATGAAACTCTGATGAAACAATGAACTGTGCACCTCTCACGCTCGGGAAAGTGAACTCACAGCTGAATGAAACCGTGATGAAAACATAAACTGTGCACCTCTCACGCTCGGGAAAGTGAGCTCACTGATGAATGGAACCCTGAGGAAATCAAGAAACCGTGCACCTCTGCCATCAGGAAAGTGAACTCACGGCTCAATGAAGCCCAGATGAAAACACCACACTGTGCACCTCTGACACTCGGGAAAGTTAAGTCACCGGAGACAGAAACCCTGATGAAATCAATAAAGTGTGCACCTCTGACACGAGAGAAAGTGAACTCACTGCTAAATGAAACTGTAACGGAACCAGTAAACTGTGCACCTCTGACACGCGGGAGAGTGAACTCACTGCTGAACGAAACCGCGAGGAAATCAATAAAGTGTGCACCTCTGACA
The DNA here is from genome assembly GCF_016772045.2 of Ovis aries. Lineage (NCBI taxonomy): Eukaryota > Metazoa > Chordata > Mammalia > Artiodactyla > Bovidae > Ovis > Ovis aries. Next base: position 64,580,592 of record NC_056067.1, read on the forward strand.
CTCGAGAACGTGAACTCACTGCTGAAAGAAACCCGGATGAAAACGATAAACTGTGCACCTCTGACACTCGGGAATGTGAACTCACTGCCGAATGAAACCGAGATGAAATCAATCAACTGTGCAAGTCTGACACTTGGGAAAGGGAACTCACCTCTGAATGAAACTGTGCACCTCTGACAATCGGGAAAGTGAACTCACCGGAGAAAGACACCCTGACGAAATCAACAAACTGTGCAAATCTGACACGCGGAAAGCGAACTCATTGTTGAACGAAACCCTGATGAAAACGATAAACTGCGCACCTCTGACACTCGGGCATGTGAACTCACTGCCGAACCGAACCCTGATGGAATCAATAAACTGTGCACCTCTGACGCTCGGGAAAGGGAACTCACCGGAGAAGGCAACCCTGAGGAAATCAATAAGCTGTGCACCTCTGACACTCCGGAAAGTGAACTCACTGCTGAATGAAACCGTGATCGAAGCAATAAACGGTGCACCTCTGACACTCGGGAACGTGAACTCATTGCTGAATGATACCCTGATAAATTAATAAACTGTGCACCTCTGACACTCGGGAAACTGAACTCACTGCCGAACGAAACCCTGAATGAAATCAATAAGCTGTGCACCTCTGACACTCGAGAAAGTGAACTCACTGCTGAAAGAAACCCTAAAGAAATCAATAAAGTGTGCACGTCTGACACTCAGAAAAGTGAACTCACTGCTCAATGAAACCCTGATGAAAACAATAAACTGTGCAGCACACACACTCAGGAAAGTGTACTCAAAGCGGAAACAAAAACCCTGATCAAATCAGTACACGGGGTACCTCTGACACACGGGAAAGTGAACTCATTGCTGAACGAAACCGGGAATGAAATCAATCAACTGTGCAACTCTGACACCTGGGAAAGTGAACTCACCTCTGAATGAAACTGTGCACCTCTGACAATCGGGAAAGTGAACTCACCGGAGAAAGACACCCTGACGAAATCAATGAACAGTGCCACTCTGACACGCGGAAACTGAACTCACCAGAGAGAGAAACCCTGATGACATCAATAAACTGTGCAATTCTGACACGCGGAAAGGGAACTCACTGCTGAAAGAAAACCTGAAGACATCAATCAAGTGTGCACCTCTGACACTCAGGAAAGTGAACTCACTGCTCAATGAACCCATGATGAAACCATCAACTGAGCAGCACACACAATCAAGACAGTGTACTCAGTGCTGAATCACAAACCCGGATGAAATCAGGAAAATGGGAACCTCTCACACTCGGGAAAGGGAACTCACTGCTGAAAGAAACCCGGATGAAAACGATAAACTGTGCACCTCTGACACTCGGGAATGTGAACTCACTGCCGCATCGAACCCTGAGGGAATCAATAAACTGTGCACCTCTGACGCTCGGGAAAGGGAACTCACCGGAGACTGCAACCCTGAAGAAATCAATAAGCTGTGCACCTCTGACACTCCGGAAAGTGAACTCACTGCTGAATGAAACAGAGATGACATCAATAAACTGGGTAACTCTGACACGCGGGAAAGTGAACTCACTGCTGAAGGAAACCGTGAGGAAACAATCAACTGTACACCTCTCACACTCGGGATAGTGAACTCACTGCTGAACGAAACCCTGAAGGAAATCAATAAACTGTGCAACGCTGACCCTTGGGAAAGTGAACTCACTGCTGCATGAAACCCTGATGGAATCAATATACTGTGCACCTCGGAAAATCGGGTAAGTGAACTCACCGGAAAAAGAAACCGTGAGGAAAGAATAAACTGTGCACCTCTCACAGTCCGGACAGTGAACTCGCCGCAGAATGAAACTCTGATGAAACAATGAACTGTGCACCTCTCACGCTCGGGAAAGTGAACTCACAGCTGAATGAAACCGTGATGAAAACATAAACTGTGCACCTCTCACGCTCGGGAAAGTGAGCTCACTGATGAATGGAACCCTGAGGAAATCAAGAAACCGTGCACCTCTGCCATCAGGAAAGTGAACTCACGGCTCAATGAAGCCCAGATGAAAACACCACACTGTGCACCTCTGACACTCGGGAAAGTTAAGTCACCGGAGACAGAAACCCTGATGAAATCAATAAAGTGTGCACCTCTGACACGAGAGAAAGTGAACTCACTGCTAAATGAAACTGTAACGGAACCAGTAAACTGTGCACCTCTGACACTCGGGAGAGTGAACTCACTGCTGAACGAAACCGCGAGGGAAATCAATAAAGTGTGCACCTCTGACACTCGAGAACGTGAACTCACTGCTGAAAGAAACCCGGATGAAAACGATAAACTGTGCACCTCTGACACTCGGGAATGTGAACTCACTGCCGAATGAAACCGAGATGAAATCAATCAACTGTGCAAGTCTGACACTTGGGAAAGGGAACTCACCTCTGAATGAAACTGTGCACCTCTGACAATCGGGAAAGTGAACTCACCGGAGAAAAGACACCCTGACGAAATCAACAAACTGTGCAAATCTGACACGCGGGAAAGCGAACTCATTGTTGAACGAAACCCTGATGAAAACGATAAACTGCGCACCTCTGACACTCGGGCATGTGAACTCACTGCCGAACCGAACCCTGATGGAATCAATAAACTGTGCACCTCTGACGCTCGGGAAAGGGAACTCACCGGAGAAGGCAACCCTGAGGAAATCAATAAGCTGTGCACCTCTGACACTCCGGAAAGTGAACTCACTGCTGAATGAAACCGTGATCGAAGCAATAAACGGTGCACCTCTGACACTCGGGAACGTGAACTCATTGCTGAATGATACCCTGATAAATTAATAAACTGTGCACCTCTGACACTCGGGAAACTGAACTCACTGCTGAACGAAACCCTGAATGAAATCAATAAGCTGTGCACCTCTGACACTCGAGAAAGTGAACTCACTGCTGAAAGAAACCCTAAAGAAATCAATAAAGTGTGCACGTCTGACACTCAGAAAAGTGAACTCACTGCTCAATGAAACCCTGATGAAAACAATAAACTGTGCAGCACACACACTCAGGAAAGTGTACTCAAAGCGGAAACAAAACCCTGATCAAATCAGTACACGGGGTACCTCTGACACACGGAAAGTGAACTCATTGCTGAACGAAACCGGGAATGAAATCAATCAACTGTGCAACTCTGACACCTGGGAAAGTGAACTCACCTCTGAATGAAACTGTGCACCTCTGACAATCGGGAAAGTGAACTCACCGGAGAAAGACACCCTGACGAAATCAATGAACAGTGCCACTCTGACACGCGGGAAACTGAACTCACCAGAGAGAGAAACCCTGATGACATCAATAAACTGTGCAATTCTGACACGCGGGAAAGGGAACTCACTGCTGAAAGAAAACCTGAAGACATCAATCAAGTGTGCACCTCTGACACTCAGGAAAGTGAACTCACTGCTCAATGAACCCATGATGAAACCATCAACTGAGCAGCACACACAATCAAGACAGTGTACTCAGTGCTGAATCACAAACCCGGATGAAATCAGGAAAATGGGAACCTCTCACACTCGGGAAAGGGAACTCACTGCTGAAAGAAACCCGGATGAAAACGATAAACTGTGCACCTCTGACACTCGGGAATGTGAACTCACTGCCGCATCGAACCCTGAGGGAATCAATAAACTGTGCACCTCTGACGCTCGGAAAGGGAACTCACCGGAGACTGCAACCCTGAAGAAATCAATAAGCTGTGCACCTCTGACACTCCGGAAAGTGAACTCACTGCTGAATGAAACAGAGATGACATCAATAAACTGGGTAACTCTGACACGCGGGAAAGTGAACTCACTGCTGAAGGAAACCGTGAGGAAACAATCAACTGTACACCTCTCACACTCGGGATAGTGAACTCACTGCTGAACGAAACCCTGAATGAAATCAATAAACTGTGCAACGCTGACCCTTGGGAAAGTGAACTCACTGCTGCATGAAACCCTGATGGAATCAATATACTGTGCACCTCGGAAAATCGGGTAAGTGAACTCACCGGAAAAGAAACCGTGAGGAAAGAATAAACTGTGCACCTCTCACAGTCCGGACAGTGAACTCGCCGCAGAATGAAACTCTGATGAAACAATGAACTGTGCACCTCTCACGCTCGGGAAAGTGAACTCACAGCTGAATGAAACCGTGATGAAAACATAAACTGTGCACCTCTCACGCTCGGGAAAGTGAGCTCACTGATGAATGGAACCCTGAGGAAATCAAGAAACCGTGCACCTCTGCCATCAGGAAAGTGAACTCACGGCTCAATGAAGCCCAGATGAAAACACCACACTGTGCACCTCTGACACTCGGGAAAGTTAAGTCACCGGAGACAGAAACCCTGATGAAATCAATAAAGTGTGCACCTCTGACACGAGAGAAAGTGAACTCACTGCTAAATGAAACTGTAACGGAACCAGTAAACTGTGCACCTCTGACACGCGGGAGAGTGAACTCACTGCTGAACGAAACCGCGAGGAAATCAATAAAGTGTGCACCTCTGACACTCGAGAACGTGAACTCACTGCTGAAAGAAACCCGGATGAAAACGATAAACTGTGCACCTCTGACACTCGGGAATGTGAACTCACTGCCGAATGAAACCGAGATGAAATCAATCAACTGTGCAAGTCTGACACTTGGGAAAGGGAACTCACCTCTGAATGAAACTGTGCACCTCTGACAATCGGGAAAGTGAACTCACCGGAGAAAGACACCCTGACGAAATCAACAAACTGTGCAAATCTGACACGCGGGAAAGCGAACTCATTGTTGAACGAAACCCTGATGAAAACGATAAACTGCGCACCTCTGACACTCGGGCATGTGAACTCACTGCCGAACCGAACCCTGATGGAATCAATAAACTGTGCACCTCTGACGCTCGGGAAAGGGAACTCACCGGAGAAGGCAACCCTGAGGAAATCAATAAGCTGTGCACCTCTGACACTCCGGAAAGTGAACTCACTGCTGAATGAAACCGTGATTGAAGCAATAAACGGTGCACCTCTGACACTCGGGAACGTGAACTCATTGCTGAATGATACCCTGATAAATTAATAAACTGTGCACCTCTGACACTCGGGAAACTGAACTCACTGCCGAACGAAACCCTGAATGAAATCAATAAGCTGTGCACCTCTGACACTCGAGAAAGTGAACTCACTGCTGAAAGAAACCCTAAAGAAATCAATAAAGTGTGCACGTCTGACACTCAGAAAAGTGAACTCACTGCTCAATGAAACCCTGATGAAAACAATAAACTGTGCAGCACACACACTCAGGAAAGTGTACTCAAAGCGGAAACAAAAACCCTGATCAAATCAGTACACGGGGTACCTCTGACACACGGGAAAGTGAACTCATTGCTGAACGAAACCGGGAATGAAATCAATCAACTGTGCAACTCTGACACCTGGGAAAGTGAACTCACCTCTGAATGAAACTGTGCACCTCTGACAATCGGGAAAGTGAACTCACCGGAGAAAGACACCCTGACGAAATCAATGAACAGTGCCACTCTGACACGCGGGAAACTGAACTCACCAGAGAGAGAAACCCTGATGACATCAATAAACTGTGCAATTCTGACACGCGGGAAAGGGAACTCACTGCTGAAAGAAAACCTGAAGACATCAATCAAGTGTGCACCTCTGACACTCAGGAAAGTGAACTCACTGCTCAATGAACCCATGATGAAACCATCAACTGAGCAGCACACACAATCAAGACAGTGTACTCAGTGCTGAATCACAAACCCGGATGAAATCAGGAAAATGGGAACCTCTCACACTCGGGAAAGGGAACTCACTGCTGAAAGAAACCCGGATGAAAACGATAAACTGTGCACCTCTGACACTCGGGAATGTGAACTCACTGCCGCATCGAACCCTGAGGGAATCAATAAACTGTGCACCTCTGACGCTCGGGAAAGGGAACTCACCGGAGACTGCAACCCTGAAGAAATCAATAAGCTGTGCACCTCTGACACTCCGGAAAGTGAACTCACTGCTGAATGAAACAGAGATGACATCAATAAACTGGGTAACTCTGACACGCGGAAAGTGAACTCACTGCTGAAGGAAACCGTGAGGAAACAATCAACTGTACACCTCTCACACTCGGGATAGTGAACTCACTGCTGAACGAAACCCTGAATGAAATCAATAAACTGTGCAACGCTGACCCTTGGGAAAGTGAACTCACTGCTGCATGAAACCCTGATGGAATCAATATACTGTGCACCTCGGAAAATCGGGTAAGTGAACTCACCGGAAAAAGAAACCGTGAGGAAAGAATAAACTGTGCACCTCTCACAGTCCGGACAGTGAACTCGCCGCAGAATGAAACTCTGATGAAACAATGAACTGTGCACCTCTCACGCTCGGGAAAGTGAACTCACAGCTGAATGAAACCGTGATGAAAACATAAACTGTGCACCTCTCACGCTCGGGAAAGTGAGCTCACTGATGAATGGAACCCTGAGGAAATCAAGAAACCGTGCACCTCTGCCATCAGGAAAGTGAACTCACGGCTCAATGAAGCCCAGATGAAAACACCACACTGTGCACCTCTGACACTCGGGAAAGTTAAGTCACCGGAGACAGAAACCCTGATGAAATCAATAAAGTGTGCACCTCTGACACGAGAGAAAGTGAACTCACTGCTAAATGAAACTGTAACGGAACCAGTAAACTGTGCACCTCTGACACTCGGGAGAGTGAACTCACTGCTGAACGAAACCGCGAGGAAATCAATAAAGTGTGCACCTCTGACACTCGAGAACGTGAACTCACTGCTGAAAGAAACCCGGATGAAAACGATAAACTGTGCACCTCTGACACTCGGGAATGTGAACTCACTGCCGAATGAAACCGAGATGAAATCAATCAACTGTGCAAGTCTGACACTTGGGAAAGGGAACTCACCTCTGAATGAAACTGTGCACCTCTGACAATCGGGAAAGTGAACTCACCGGAGAAAGACACCCTGATGAAATCAACAAACTGTGCAACTCTGACACGCGGGAAAGCGAACTCATTGTTGAACGAAACCCTGATGAAAACGATAAACTGCGCACCTCTGACACTCGGGCATGTGAACTCACTGCCGAACCGAACCCTGATGGAATCAATAAACTGTGCACCTCTGACGCTCGGGAAAGGGAACTCACCGGAGAAGGCAACCCTGAGGAAATCAATAAGCTGTGCACCTCTGACACTCCGGAAAGTGAACTCACTGCTGAATGAAACCGTGATCGAAGCAATAAACGGTGCACCTCTGACACTCGGGAACGTGAACTCATTGCTGAATGATACCCTGATAAATTAATAAACTGTGCACCTCTGAACCTCGGGAAACTGAACTCACTGCCGAACGAAACCCTGAATGAAATCAATAAGCTGTGCACCTCTGACACTCGAGAAAGTGAACTCACTGCTGAAGGAAACCGTGAGGAAACAATCAACTGTACACCTCTAACACGCGGGATAGTGAACTCACTGCTGAACGAAACCCTGAATGAAATCAATAAACTGTGCAACGCTGACCCTTGGGAAGGTGAACTCACTGCTGAATGAAACCCTGAATGAAATCAATAAAGTGTGCAACGCTGACCCTTGGGAAAGTGAACTCACTGCTGCATGAAACCCTGATGGAATCAATAAACTGTGGACCTCTGACACTGGGGAAAGTGAACTCACTGCTCAATGAAACACTGAAGAATCAATACACTGTGCACCTCTAACACTCAGGAAAGTGAACTCACCGGAGAATGAAACCCTTCAGAATCAATGAACCGTACACCTCCGACACTCGGGAAAGTGAAGTCACTGCTGAACGAAACCCTGATGAAATGAATATACTGTGCACCTCGGAAAATCGGGTAAGTGAACTCACCGGAAAGAGAAACCCTTAAGAATCAATAAACTGTGCACCTCTGACACTCGGGAAAGTGAACTCACTGCTGAACGAAACCCTGTTTGAAATGAATAAACTGAGCAACTCTGATACTTTAGAAAGTGAACTCACTGCTCAAAGAAACGCAGAATGAATCAATAAAGTGTGTACCTCTGACACGCAGGAAAGTAAACTCACTGCTGATGGAAACCATGACTGAAAGCAATAAAGTCTGCAGCTCGATACTCAGAAAAGTTAACTCACTGCTCCATCAAACCTGGAATGCAAGCAATAAACTGTGCACCTCTGACAGTCAGGAAAGAGAGCTCACAGCTGAAAGAAACTGTGATGAAATCAATAAAATGTGCACCTCTGACACTCGGGGAAGTGAACACACTGCTTAATGAAATCCTGATGAAAACAGTAAACTGTGCAGCACACACATTCAGGAAAGTGTACTCAGTGCTGAATCGAAAACCCTGATGAAATCAGTAAACTGGGCACCTCTGACATTCAGGAAAGTGAACTCATTGGTGAATTAAACCCTGATTAATTCAATAAACTGTGCACCTCTGACGCTCGGGAAAGGGAACTCACCAGAGAATGAAACCCTGAAGAAATCAATAAACTGTGCACCTCTGACACTGGGGAAAGTGAACTCACTGCTCAATGAAAAGCTGATGGAATCAATAAACTGTGTACCTCTCACACCGGGAAAGTGAACTCACTGCTCAATGAAACCCTGATGAAAACAATAAACTGTGAACTTCTGACACTTGGGAAAGTGAACTCACCGGAGAAAGAAACCCTGATGAAATCAATAATGTGTGCACCTCTGCCGCTCAGGAAACTGAACTCACGGCTCAATGAAGTCCTGATGAAATCAATAAACTGTGCACCTCTCACACTCGGGAAAATTAGCTCACTGCTCAATGAAACCCTGATGAAATCAATAAACTGTGCGCCTGTGACAATCGGGAAAGTGAACTCACTGCTGAATGAAACCCTGCTCAAATCAATAAACTGTGCACCTCCGACACTCAGGAAAGTGAACTCACTGTTCAATGAAACCCTGATGAAAACAATTAACTGTGCACCTCTCACTCTCGGGAAAGTGAACTCACTGCTGAATGAAACCCTGATAAAATCAATAAACTGTGCAACTCTGACACTCGGGAAGGAAGCACACTGCTGAATGAAACACTCATGAAATCAATAAACTGTGCACCTCTGACACTCGGCAAAGTGGACTCACTCGTGAATGAAACCCTGATGAACCCAATAAACTGTGCACCTCTCTCACAGTTCAGTTCACGTCAATCGCTCAGTCGTGCCTGACACTTTGTGACCCCATGAATCGAATACGCCAGGCCTCCCTGTCCATCACCATCTCCTGGAGTTCATTCAGGCTCACGTCCATCGAGTCCGTGATGCCATCCAGCCATCTCATCCTGGGTCGTCCCTTTCTCCTGCTGCCCCCAATCTCTCCCAGTTGAGTCTTTTGCAATGAGTCAACTCTTCGCATGAGGTGGCCAAAGTACTGGAAGCTTCAGCTTTAACATCATTCCTTCCAAAGACATCCCAGCGTTGATCTCCTTCAGAATGGACTGGTTGGATCTTCTTGCAGTCCAAGGGACCCTCAAGAGTCTTCTCCAACACCACAGTTCAAACGCATCAATTCTTCGGCGCTCAGCCTTCTTCACAGTCCAACTCTCACATCCATACATGACCACAGGAAAAACAATAGCCTTGACTCGACGGAGCTTTGTTGGCAAAGTAATGTCTCTGCTTTTGAATATGCTATCTAGGTTGGTCATAACTTTTCTTCCAAGGAGTAAGCATCTTTTAATTTCATGGCTGCAGTCACCATCTGCAGTGATTTTGGAGCCCCCAAAAATAAAGTCTGACACTGTTTCCACCGTTTCCCCATCTATTTCCCATGAAATGATGGGACCAGATGCCATGATCTTTGTTTTCTGAATGTTGAGCTTTAAGCCAACTTTTCCACTCTCTTTCACTTTCATCAACAGGCTTTTCAGTTCCTCTTTACTTTGTGCCATAAGGGTGGTGTCATCTGCATATCTAAGGTTATTGATATTTCTCCTGGCAATCTTGATTCCAGCTTGTGTTTCTTCCAGTCCAGCGTTTCTCATGATGTACTCTGCATATGAGTTAAATAAGCAGGGTGAAAATATACAGCCTTGACGTACTCCTTTTCCTATTTGGAACCAGTCTGTTGTTCCATGCCTAGTTCTAACTGTTGCTTCCTGACCTGCATACAGATTTCTCAAGAGGCAGGTTAGGTGGTCTGGTATTCCCATCTCTTTCAGAATTTTCCACAGTTTCTTGTGATCCACACAGTCTAAGGCTTTGGCATAGTCAGTAAAGCAGAAATAGATGTTTTCTGGAACTCTCTTGCTTTTTCCATTATCCAGCAGATATTGGCAATTTGATCTCTGGTTCCTCTGCCTTTTCTAAAACCAGCTTGAACATCAGGGAGTTCACGGTTCACGTATTGCTGAAGCCTGGCTTGGAGAATGTTGAGCATGACTTTACCTCTGTCACAAGGGAAAGTGGACTCACTGCCGAATGAAACCCTGATAGATCCAATAAACCATGCTCCTCTGACACACGGGCAAGTGCACTCAGTGCTGAATGAGACCCTCAAGAAACCATAGACGGTGCCCCTCTGACACAGGGGACGTGCAGTCTCTAATATGCAAGATGACTCCAGACCAGATTCGTACAGGGACCCAGCAGAAGCCAAGAGAGAAAGTTTAAATAAAGTCAGCATCTGTTGAACCGGTTCCATGTCAGAAGCATGAGGAGCTGGAGAACTGTTCCGCAGTCACGCCACGTAAATGCAGGCGACGACCCCCGTCCCCTCACCCCTGGCTGTGCAGCATCGACACCGGGGCATCATCGCGTCCCTGGCGCTGGTCCCAGGAGTGGGCCTAACACAGAACGTCAGCCTTTCTGTAACATTCGTTGCTGTGTTATAGTCACTCAGTTGGGTCAGGCTCTTTGCGACCCCGTGGACTGGGGCTCACCAGGCTCCTCTCTCCGTGGGATTCTCCAGGCACGATTACTGGAGTGGGTTGCCATTCCCTACTCCAGGGGATCTTCCCAAGCCAGGGATCAAACCTTTGTCTCCTGCATTGCAAGTGGACTCTTTATTGCTGAGTATTCATTCGGAAGCCTGAAACCCTGGCGGCCCCTGCACAACCAGAAATGGTGTTTCTGTCAACTGTGTCTCATTTGATTAATTGCAGCAGAGTCTGCTGATGGCGGGAGCCTGGCACTCAGGTAGAAACCACTTTACATCGACCTGTCTGCTGCTGCCAGCCAGACAGAACCCTCCATTGCTCTCTGGCCCTTTATTAACCGAGAAGGCCTTGCGATGTAACTTGTCATTCTGCAGAGACTGCTTTTATAGAAACAGTGAGTGCTGACATTATATCTAATTACCTCTAACATACCTCAGAATAAGTACAGGTCTTATCTCAGACTATAAACTTGCAGGACAGAGTGAATATACCTGAAATCCTTTTGCTAAATCACTTAGCACGAACCAAAAATTGTGCAAGCAGTTATATTGCAATAAATATATGGAGATAAAAGTTGTGCTGGGGAGAGAGATGATGCAGAGAGTCAGTTGTCTGGGAAAAGAAGATCTTAAAAAAGGGAAAATACAAGCTCTTTTAAAAATGCCAGATAAACACTGAAGACTTTTCTTCTTAGGTTGGTGACAAGACAAGGATGCCTGGGAAGTTCCAGCCAGAGTGAGAAGACACAGGAATAAAAGGCATCCAAGTTAGAAAGGAAGAGATAAAACTGTATTTGCAGACGATGTGATCTCCTATATAGAAAACCCTACACCATCCATAAGAAGAGTATGAGGGCTAATATATCAAGTCACCAGAACTGCAGAATACAGGATCAACACACAAAAATCAGCTGCATTTCCAGACACTAGGAATGAACAGTCTGAAAAGGAACTGTGAAAATAATTCCTTGAAATACAGCACTGAAAGAATAAATTATTTAGGAATAAAGTTACCTAAAAAGCTGCTAGACTGTAAACTGGAAACTACCAGTGTTGATGAGTAAGGTGAAGACGACCTAGATAAACGGAAAGACATCCTGTGTTCTTGGATAGAAGACCTAACCGTGTTCATGGATGGAAACAAGGGCTATCAAACAAGCCCCAGAAGCATGGGCCCCCCGCCCCGCAGGGGCGTCTCCACCCGGCCGCCCGGCTCACCTGAGCACGGGGCTCTGACCAGCTCTCCATCCACCGTCCAAGGCGCCTTCCTGCGCTCCAGCAAAGAGACCAGGTCTGGCTGAGACGCACAGTGTCCTGCACACAGGAAAAGACAGGAGCTCTGTCACACCCTGGGCGTTCTCGGATGGACAACCAGCTCCCTGGCTTGGATAGAGGAGTGTCTCACTCCAGCAAGTCCCAGGAGGAAAAGTGAAGAGCATCTATGACGGAGAAAGCTGTCCCACTTTCTCGTCTGTAAACTTTCAACTCTGTAAACATCACACTCTTGCGAAGCAGGAGTAAGATTTCAAGCCACACTTTAGAAGGCGGCTCCCCTTGCCCGGCACCCCCAACACACACAATTCACAACCGAGGAACAGGCACGGGGGCTCCTGAAGAGTCAGGTCTGGGAGAGGAAGGGCCTTACCTCCTGTCCCCGGATGGCGGTCCGCCCACACCATGCTCCTACAGAAACTCTGCCCAGCGGGGTCTGGCTGCTGCGAGACGTCTGTGGCCACAGCCGTGACGGCCACCAAGCCCTGCAATGGCAGACACGCATTTCCACCGAGCAGTGTTCATGACCCTGAGACGGCTCTGGGATGGCCATGTCCACACGCCATGAGAGGCACTGGGTACGGAATTCTCACTAGTTCTGAGTGATCCCTGTCATGTAACGATGGAGCCGCTTATGTCATTTGTCTGCGGGAGGCAGCGGGGGGAGGACTGAAACATCGGGGAAACTGTTTCCTCCACGGAGAACTTGCAACATGGTGCAGAGTGACTGTCCACAGCGTGCGGACTTTCTAGAGCTCACTGGAGGCTTCCCCACATCTGACACACGGGGTTCACTTAATCCTGCAGAGGGTTTTCCTCTGGTATGAAATCTCTGATGACAAGGAAGGGCTGAGATCCTGCTCAGAGCTCTCTCACACCCAAGACATGTGGAAGGACCCAGATTTAAACACGTCTCTACGACTCGCTGGGACGCAGTGCTCCCCCTCGCGTGTGTCTGACTGCAGCTGCTCTCTCTTGCGGGGGAACACTGTGTAAGAAGTCCTGCATTCAAATGGAAATCCGCCCACACTTGCTGTAGACAAGATCACTCTCTGAAGCTGCATCTTTGTGAAGGAGACTGTGTCTCCCACCTGCTCTGTCCTGCTGAAGCACAGAAGCCTCTGGAACCCCGCAAACCCTGCCTCCTGCCAGTTTTCTGTTGGTGCCCGACTCACCGACTGCCCCTCACACACAGCGGCGTAAGCCCAGCCTTCCCCGAGAACAGCGCGCTCTGGGGGTCTCTCCGTGCGCTGCTCCTGGGACAACGCCTCTTCACTTAAGTTCTTCTCTGAAGGCAACTCCTGGGTCTTCAGCAGAGTCTGCGAGTCTAAAGGATAGTTTTAAGAAGGTATCTCTTTTACTACATGTTAGTATGAAGACATTTTCCCAAATGGAACCAGATGGAAAAAGATTCTCAGAAAATACATATCGTTTTGAAAGCTTTCTACACAACCCGTTGGCCTTCTGATCCCAAACTTGTGTGGCTTTAATACTACCACACACAATGCGAGTTTTCACACCTAGGTGTTGAGCGAGTGCTGCATGTTATATTTTTGGCAGGAGACTAGAGAAAGAGATCCAAGTGCAGGAGATGAGAGAGTTCACAGAGATTTAAATCGAAGATGAAATGTGGCCGGAACAAAGAGCGGGCAGAGGCCACAGAAGGAAATGCTTATTAAGTCTCTCTGTGAATCTTTCTCCATTCTATTTAGCAAAGGTTTCTTCGCTTGCTCCGCTTGTTTACATTACGTTTACAATGTAAACTTTAAAAAAGATGATGATGATGCTAACTAACCAATGTTCAGATCCTGGCTGTATGTGCCAGTCTTCAACATCAACTAGAGATTCTAGATGAGAAAGAGAGAAAGCATCAGCAGAAGGGGAAAAGGCCAGTTCTGTCTCAGGAAACCAGCTCAGAGAAAGCCACCGAGTTCGAAGATAAGAGGAAAACTTTCCCCCAAAACACCGTTCCAGTTCTCCTGGGTGTACAATGACCTTGGGAGTATGATGAACCATGGGAGTTGGTGCAGTTGATAACTGTTCTATGGATATAAACTTTCCTCCGAAGTATGGTTTGAACAAAGGGGTCTTACAAGATTCTCAACTCTTTAGGGACGATAGTCATTTCCTATTATGGGAGCCACCATGAGGAATCTGTACTTCTGAGTCCTTGTGATTAACCTGATGTCCCGGAAATAACGCTGTGACTGAAATCTCTGCACTCCCTGTGGTTTAAACACCAGCACAACACCTGCACGAACATCGGATCAGGATCAGAGTCCTCTCCTGAGAGCCAGTCGCCTGCCTGCATGGCTGGTCTGCACACAGACGTCCACCCGGATCCCAGACGGATCACGGCCCAGCCCAGATCGCCTCCAGACCTACCGACCTGTCCTCTCCTTTTCACCTTTCTCCTCGAGGCTCTATGCTCCAGCCTTGTTCCCCTGGCGTGAAACTGAGAATGAACCTTTTTCTCCCGCGAGTCCCTATTTACACTTGTCACACGTGAGACAGCCCTTTCTATTGCATTTCTGTGCAGAGACGTGTTGTCTCGCCCCCGGGAGGGTGACTTCTCTGAGGGCTCCCCCTCGGCTTCCCAGCCAGCACCTGCGGCCTCCCTCAAAGCTGACACAGGGCAAATCAGTCAGAGGAAGACCCTGAGTGCCAGTCATTTCATCAAAGGGAAATAAGACAGAACTACACCAGCATCAGCCTCGTGAAGAGCAGAGATGCCTGTGTAAGCCTGAGTGACGGAAGGTCAGAGGAGCTGGAGACAGATGAGGTCCAGAGAGCAGACCAGGGTGGTGTGTGGAGGGAGGGGAGCGCAGATGGAGAGAAGAGGCAGGGAAAAGGAAACGTACAAAGCCCAGGCCGCGATTCTTTGATTTTCCCTCGCGGGGGGGGGGGGGGGGGGGGGGCACTTCCGAAGTCTGGTGGTGGTCCCAGGCGTCTGAGGGCGCGGAGCTGTGGGTTCCTCCCCCCGCCCCGCCCCCAATGCTCACCTGCGCACTCGCCACCAGTCGACTTTCTCTTTACAGCCCAGGGTTCCTTCCTCTGTTCCAACGACGAGATCATCTCGGGCTTAGACAGGCAAAGCCCTAAATGAGTAAGACGGGGCGAGCGGTCACGCACAGGTCGGTCCTGGGGGCGGGCGGGGCGGGGCGGCCAGCTGGCCCTTACCCAGCGAGGCCAGGTTCCTGTAGTTCTCCAGCATCACGCTCCGGTGCAGGCTCCTCTGGGCCGAGTCCAGCCAGGCCCACTCCTCCCCGGAGAACTCCACCGCCACGTCGCCGAACGTCAGTGGGCTCTGGGGCGACACGACCGCGGGCGCGCTGGACCAGAGCTCACGGCCCCCCCAGGCCCCATACCCCAACTGTGGCTGGACTTCAGAGAGGAGACCCCGCTCTCGTAAGAGGAGGAAGCAACCAGGGGTGGTGGGCACAGAGGGAGACCTCGGGGGAAAGCACCTCTGCTGACCCCTCGGTCTCGGACTTCTGGCCCCCAGAACTGTGAAAAATCACTGTGTCGCTGAAGCTGCCCACCCTGCGGAGTTCTGTTGCGGCAGCCCTCGCAGACTAACAGAGGGGCTAAGAGTTACTTCCTCTCCATGTTGGCTAGATTTTATGTGTAGAGAGTAATGTCTGATAATGTGGAAGTCCAGTTAATGATTGGGCCTCATTCAGTCATAAACTTCAAAGAAGAGAGAGAGAGGGCCCCTACCCTTGGAGAAGTGGCAATTTCGTGCAGGTGACGGGGGTACACAAGTGAGACACAGGAGATCAATTCAAACAATGAACAAGGGAGGCTCAGTTGTCCCATGCACAACCGGTACCAGAGCCTTTTCTACTGTGAGGACAGTCAAGTGGTCTGGATCAACACAAGAATGGGGACACAGAGACATGCTCTGGGAAGAATCCCCAGTGTTTCCGACTTCCTGCAGGTAATAACAAGTCCTCTTTCCTCTCTGGGGGAAAAAAAGAGAAAAAGGAATGGGGAAATAAACCCACGTGACCCACGTCATGAGCATGGCACTCAGCATGTGAGGTGCTTCAGAAGCACTGTGGACGCTGACCAAGGCCCCGCCTTCCCACTTAAAGACTGACACCGTTTCACTGGGCGCAGAGAGCCCCGGGGAAGTTCGGTATCTGCTGAACAGCATACAGTCACATGTACCTTAGCTCGCACAGACTTTGAAGACGTCTTTAACCGAACTGTGTAGACGGGTCACAAGGGCTGGGAGTGTGTATTTATCCTCATATTCACTGAGTCGTACATGTTAAAAATGTGCAGCTACGCGTCAATCTTGCCTCAATAAAGTGGTTTAGAAACAAACTACTGAACAAAACATTTCAATGCAGATATTTTTGGGCAGATATTTTCAACTGCGTTCAAAGGCACAGGTGCTCAGACAGGGGCTACTTTTCTGCTTCTTTTCTGACCCAGTTCTAAAAGACGGGTTTTTGCAGATTCCCAGCTTCCATTCTAAGTCTTCCTGCTCCTTGGCTGGCAAGCCTCAGGCTTTATTTCCCCCAAAATTCAAACAGCTTTCAGATATTCCTTACCAAATGAAGCAAAACATATACAGCATACGTAGCATATCAACTGTATACAAATTACTGTATCTTTATACAGCACACGCTGTATACACTACAGACGCGTATACTACTGCACCTTTACAGTAACTTTCAAGCTGGAGCCAGAGGAAACGTTGCCTGTTTTTCTAGCATCTGTCACTACGTTGGTAAAACTGGAACTTGTGGGGCCCTGAAGGAGAAGAATACAAGTTCAAATATTTTCTTGCACTTGGCAGCTGGGTTTTTCTGGCTTCATGTTTTTCCTTGATGAGAAACGCCCCTTCCCCACCTCTCTAACCCCGTATTCCAGAGCGGCCCCATGTCAGAGTGAGTCCACATCCTTGGAAGCTGTTTTCCCAATTTCTACAGACAGCTCCTCGTACACTGAACTATCGACTTTGGTTACTTCTCTGAATGTTTCTGTCCCCCTACCCATCACATGCTGAGATCCCAACACCCCGTGTGATGGTATTATTTGGAGACAGGGACTGTGGGAAACCACCCACCAACGCCTGCCCATGAATGGGATGAGTGTCCTTCTACAAGAGGCCCCAGAGAGCTCCCCAGCCCCTTCCTCCGTGTGAGGACACAGTGAGAATGTGCAGGTCCTGTCCTCATTTCTCTTGAGA
Organism: Ovis aries; assembly: GCF_016772045.2. Classification (NCBI taxonomy): domain Eukaryota; kingdom Metazoa; phylum Chordata; class Mammalia; order Artiodactyla; family Bovidae; genus Ovis; species Ovis aries. Next base: position 64,598,044 of record NC_056067.1, read on the forward strand.
TGTGTAGATTTTCAAAGCGGTGTCACAGAGTCCCACCTGTGACTGAGGAAAGACACAGCTATAGAATCTGTGCCTCATAGAAGAATGTGACCTGGTGCCTTAGCACTGTCATAATAAAGATGAGATGGGCTTCAAAAACAAAGAAATAAAAACTACAGAGCAAGCTTATCCTCACAGAAAAATACTGTGCTAACATTTTACAGGGAAAGATGAATAGAAAATAATACAGGAAAAAATACAGTAAACAGGGTTTTGTTGTTGTTGCTGTTGTTGTTCAATTCAATTCAGGTAATTTTTCAAGTGCACAAATGAAAAGCTTGTAATAAATTATTTTGGTGACATTTACTTTTTTTTTTTAGTAAAAAAGTAAAAACTAGAATTCTAGCTTTTGAGTCCATACTGCTCTTTCACCCACATATAATTTTTAAAGTATTTTGCTTTCATGTAGGTTTGGTGAACTTAATCCACAAGGTAAGAAAACTTCTGGGAACATGCTCACGGGAAAAAATCGGAGACACCGCACATTCTCAGCATGACCGTTGTGACGCTGTATTAAATAGTGAAACTCTGGCTCCCAAGAGCACTTCAGTCAGACTCCGTTCACATATTCACCCGCCATGTGTTTGCTGCATCAGGCACTGGGGCAAAGCCACCGAAAACTCCTGCCTGTGTCAAATGTACTTTGTGGTAAGAGGATCAGGCAAGAGAAAAGCACGTAAATTAAGTATATGGAATGCTGAAAAGTGCTAAGAGTCTTTAACAAGTAAAGCAGGGAAGAGGGATGTGAGGAATTCGGGTGGGAGGCTCTGAAGTTGTAGATAGCGCAGGGAAAGGAGAAGGCAACTTTTGGAAGGCAAAGTGCGTGACGGGGGCGTGCGGTCCACGTCAGAGGTGGGGCCGGGTGGCGGGGAGCCCTTCAGCCCCGAGAAGGGGAAGCCACACGAGCGTCTGAGCAGACCTCGGCCGCAGAAACTTCTCTGGCTGCGGCGCTGGGCAGGGACCACGGGGGCACGAGCGGAGGCGGCCAGCGGTAAGATAATGAGGACCGAGGCGGCGGTGCGGAGGCGGTGACAGCTGTCAGCTTGTGGGCACACCGTGGAAACAGCGCTGACAGGATCTGCCAATGGGCCAAATACGGGAGGTGAGGCCAGCAGCGGAGACAAGGACTGACGCCAGCTTTGGCCTGAGGAACTGGGGTAGGAAACTGCCGCAGCCGGGCAGAGACAAGATGCGGGCAGGGGCTGGTTCACGGGAGGACCCCAGGCGCCTGGGGCTGGATGCGTCCGCTGTGAGCTCCCTACTGGACACGCGGCTGGACACCGAGGCCTGGGGCGCAGAGAGAGGACTGGGCCGGAAAGGTGGACCTGGAGAAGCTGGCGTGTGGCTGGTCCATACAGGCGAAAACAGGGGAAGGCGGGCAGACAGACAAGAACAGAGAGCCTAGTACAGGGCCCGGAGGCCCAGCGACAGCTGCAGCTCAGGATGATGAAGAGCTGCGGCAGCGGAGTCAGGAAGGGGGGCGCGCCCCGTGAGCTCTTTCAGGGGTGGCCGCTACCCGTTTCTGTCAATCAGGTTTCACTGGAACAATGCCCCGCCCAATCACTTAGGTATGCTCCCTGACTGCTTCTAGAAGGCAGAGGGGAGCAGCTGCAGCAGAGACCTCACAGCCTGCAGAGCCCCAAATATTTACTACCTGGCCCTTCACAGTGACAGCCTGCCAACCCTGAACGACCTCAGGTGCCAGCAACAGTCAAGAAAGACCAAGACCCGAGGGCTGCCTTTGGCAACGTGGATGGAGCCCAGTGGGCGACTGACCCTGGCTCACACATGGATGAGCTGGTGAGGACACGCAGGACACACAGCGGACAGAGACAATTTATCAACATTCTGAGAAGCAACACAACCAAGTGGGGAAAAGGCGGCCTTACACACTGCACCAGGGCTGCCCTTCCCTCCTCTGTCTGCCAAACCTCTCCTCTTCCTGCAAAACAGGAGGCCTGGGACTTCCCTGGTGATCCAGTGCTTAAGAATCGGCCTAGCAGTGCAGGAGACGCAGGTTCGATCCCTGGTCGGGGAACAAAGATCCCACATGCCGCAGGGCAGCTAAGCAACTGGAGAGCCGCGTGCCACCAGGAGAAGCTCTTGCAGTGTAACCACACAAAGTCCATACGCTGCAATGAAGACCCAAGCACAGCCAAAGAAAAATACTGAATGGGGCTCAGAGATCACCTCCCTACCCTTCCCCGACAGGTGCCGAGATGCCGAGAGTTCCTCCAGCCCACTCTCACCATGCTAGAACTCACATTCAGAACCTTGTATGCTTCCACGACTTTCCACTAACAGGCTGTGAGCTCCCAGAGGGCAGGGGCCAGGGCTCAGCCATCTGTCTCTCCAGGGGCTGGCTCAAAGACAACATCAGACAAACCAGGTTCAACACAAGGGGCTGTCCTGTCTGTGCTGAGCAGCACCTTTCTGCTCTAGGGAAGGGCTGACTCAGTCCTTCAGTGACGGACAAACAGAGGAAGACATGGAGAGGAAGCAGGGGGGGAGGCCCTGGGCTGCCCCTGTAGCCCACCACTCACCAGAATGTGGGCAAATGGGAACCAGCTCCCCCGACAGGTCTCTTACACTGAAAACTTCTAAAAGAAAATAAGCGTCATTAAGCCCTGAAAGGCAAGCTTGCCTTTCAGAGAGGAGAAGAGGGAACGCCCCCTCACCTGGGACGTGGCTTGCCGTTCAATTCCTGTCCCGGCCGCCTCCTGCTGGGGCCTCCTCTCCCGGAGGGCGGCCGTGTCCCTGGAAGGCAGAGCTGGGGGAAGAGAAAGCAGCAGCTAGAGGCCAGGTCTCCATCTGGCTCCCTTCCTGCCGCGTCTTAAACAACGGCCACAAATACGAAACGGATTCAACAGGTGGAGAATCAAACGCTCCAGGATGAGCGGCCAGGGGCCAATTTTGAAGGGGCAGCCGGAATAAGGTCACTAGCCTCGAGGGGCAACCACGGTGCGGAGGCGGGTTTCTGGGAGCACCGAACAGAGGGGTGCCCGGCGAGGGCGACCCCGACCGACGCTCTCAGGCTGTTTCCAAGCTTTGGCTGCCCGTCCCCTCACCCCCCTCAGCCCAGGGACGCCATTCACCAGCACCCGGGCCCCAGGAAGGCTTCTGCCCCAGACCCCACGCTCCCCTCACCCTGACAGGATGGGTTCGTCCCGTCCGCTCGCCACCCCCACCTCTGTCCTCAGGTCCCGCGGTCGCCGCTCCTCGCCGGCCCTTAGACGTGGGGCCACTCCTTGAGCGCGGCCTTCCCCGGGCCGGGCGGGCGAAGGCGACCGGGGTCCCCGCGCTCCGGCCTCGGCCCGTCCTGGCCTTGGTGCGGGGGGCGCCTCGCCGCGGCGGCGACCCCAGCCCGCGGGGCGCCGCGCTCACCGCCCCCCGCATGTCGGCGCCGAGCGCGCCCGGCCGCCGGCCCGCCCCGCCCCGCCCCGCGCGCCGCCGGCAGCCGAGCCCACCGCCCCGCCGGGCCCGCTGGGAGCCGGGCCGCGCGCCGCCGCCGGAAGGGGCGTGTCCACCGCCGCGGCGCCCTCTGGGAAACGGAGTCCCGGCCGGCGGCGCGGAGGCGCCAAGGGTCGCTCGGGCAGCGGCGAGGCCAGGGCCCGGCAGCCCCGCCCCAGGTCAGCCGCTCCCGGCCCTTCCGGCCCGCGGCGGCCCCCACAAGCATCGGGGCTGGCGGGGTACAGGCTGCCTCCAAGACAGAAGCGTACCCCAAGGGCTTCTGGGAGTCGTGCCGGCCTCGGAGCGCGCAGGCGCAGTTGCAGAGGGGTGGAGCCTGCGGCGAGGGGCGGGGCCGCGGGGATCGGAAAATGATACGGTGGGCAGGACAGGCGGCGCGGTCCTTGCGGGGTGCCACCCATCAGAACTGGGGGACGCGCAAACAGACGGGCAGTACTGGGCCCGGGCAGGGTCGAGACATGATTGTGATGGGGTGTCCGGTCTGCATTCCCCCTTGACCTCAGGCGGGTCCCCTCTCCTGTTACAAGGAGTCTCCCTCATCTGTCAGCCCCCTCCTCCAAATGCCAGGCCTCAGCGGCCGGCGGGTCCAAGCAGTCTTTCCCCAAACTTCTCTCTGGGTTGGCTCCTTTCTTTCATTCGCTTGCCATCCCCCGGGAGTGATATGCCCAGCCTTGTAAATACCACCAATTCCCTGTCAATGAAAATAATAGATGAATACTGTATAATAAAAATAGAAAAGAGTTTTATTTGAGTCAAACTGAGCACTACAGCCCAGAAGACAGCCTCCCAGATCATTCTGAGAAATTGCTCCAGAGAAGCATCGTTTTCAACAGTTTTACGTATTGTAGGAACAAAACGTTAAACAGGTCAGGGATAGGTTTCTTCAAGTTTTCAAAACAAACGGACCGCCATGCATACACGATGCCTCGGCAGTTGGCCTTGGCACCTGGGAAGGAAGTATTATGGACGGAGTACCAGCACTGGCATCCCAGGAAGGGAAGCAGCACAAGCATCACTTCTGGTCCATGTGCCCTTTTCTAATTAAAGCAGATGTACAATGCGTGTTTGATAGGCCACAAACAAGCTATTTTAGTTCAGTTCAGTCACTCAGTCATGTCAGACTCTTTGCGAACCCACGTGCACCAGGCCAGACTTCCCTGTCCATCACCAACTCCCAGCGCTTGCTCAAACTCACGTCCATTGAGTCAGTGATGCCATCCAGCCATCTCATCCCCTTTTTCTCCAGCCTTCAATCTTTCCCAGCATCAGGGTCTTTTCCAATGACTCAGTTCTTCACATCAGGTGGCCAAATTATTGGAGGATTTTAGTTAGCGTAAAATTAAAATTAACTCACGTATAAGGCAGAATGACTTCCCCATATCTTTTAAAATCCTGTCCATAACATTTATCATTATCTGAGTTAGCTGACCTTTTTATGGGCTTCCCTGGTGGCTCAGTTGTAAAGCATCCGCCTGCAATGCAGGAGTTGGGGGTTTGATCCCTGGGTCGTCGGGAAGATCCCCTGGAGGAGGAAATGGCAACCCACTCCAGTATTCTTGCCTGAAAACTCCCATGGACAGTGGATCCTCGCAGGCTCCATGGGATCGCAAAGAGTCGGACACGACGGAGTGACCCCCTCCCCCAACACACACACACAATTCTCTCTCTGATTTTGAACCAGGGAGACTGGCAGATGTGGGCTTGATCCTGGCACTGTGATGTCAGCCTCGAGTGAGGAGGGAACCTCACGGAGCCTCTCAGAGCCTCGGTTTCCGCAAGTGCATCACCAGGGTGGTGGTGTGTCTCCTGGCCAGCACCAAGGGCCTGAGCACGAGGTAGCGAAGGTTCAGTGAGCCCCCACCTATAGGAGGTCCCCGTAGACCTCAGCCTTCGTGCTTGGGCTGGTCCACCAAGGTTATGTGTTGTACCATGTACACAGGATGAGGATCACATGGTTAGACAGCATCACCGACTCAGTGGACTTGAGTTTGTGACCTCCGGGAGATACTGAAGGACAGGGAAGCCTGGCATGCTGCAGTCCACGGGGTCGCCCAGAGGTGGGCGAGACTGAGAGGCTGAACAGCAGCCACCACCAGCACCGAAGTGTCTGCAGGCTCCCCGCTGTCACGTCAGCAGGGTCCTCCTCCCGCCGGGAGCTCGGGTGTGGAGGCAGCGGCGGCCGCGGGGCCGAGCGGTGCCCCCGCCTTCTTGCCCGCGGCATGCGTCTTCTGGTGCCGGATGAGCGCGGAGGAGAAGCTGAAGGCCTTGCCGCAGCCGCCGCACTCGTAGGGCTTCTCGCCGGTGTGCACGATGTGGTGCTGGACCAGATAGGCGCGGTTGCTGAAGGCCTTGCCGCACTCGGGGCAGGCGTAGGGCCGCTCGCCCGTGTGCGTCCGCCGGTGCAGCGTCAGCGACGAGCCGTGGCTGAAGGCGCGGCCGCAGTCGCCGCAGCGGAAGGGCTTCTCGCCCGTGTGCACCTTCTGGTGCTCGAGCAGGGAGGACGCGTGGCCGAAGGCGGCGCCGCACTCCGGGCACTTGTAGGGCCGCGCGCCCGTGTGCGCCAGGCGGTGCTGCACCAGCTGCGAGCGGTTGCTGAAGGCGCGGCCGCAGGCCCCGCACGCGTAGGGCCGCTCGCCGGTGTGCGTGCGCCGGTGGCGGCTCAGGTGCGACACCTGCGTGAAGGCCTTGCCGCACTGCGCGCAGGCGAAGGGCTTCTCGCCCGTGTGGATGCGCCGGTGCTCGGTGAGCGAGGCGCTCTGGCTGAAGCGCGCGCCGCACTCGGCGCAGGCGAAGGGCTTCTCGCCCGTGTGCACGCCGCGGTGCTGCGCCAGGTGCGCGGCCTGCGTGAAGGCCTTGGCGCACTGGCCGCACGTGTAGGGCCGCTGGGCCGTGTGCGTGCGCTGGTGGCGGAGCAGCGCCGAGGAGAAGCGGAAGGCCTTGTCGCAGCGCGCGCAGGCGAAGGGCTTCTCGCCCGTGTGGATGCGCTGGTGCTCCCGCAGCGACGAGCGGCTGCGGAAGGCCTTGGCGCACTGGCCGCAGGCGAAGGGCCGCTCGCCCGTGTGCACGCGCCGGTGCTGCGCCAGGTGCGTGGGGCGCGCGAAGGCCTTGCCGCAGTCGGCGCAGCGGTGGGGCCGCTCGCCCGTGTGCACGCGCCCGTGCGCCGCCAGATAGGAGCCCTGGCTGAAGGCCTTGCCGCACTCGGCACAGGCGTAGGGCCGCTCGCCCGTGTGCACACGCCGGTGCTGCGCCAGGTGCGCACTCTGGCTGAAGGCGCGGCCACAGTCCGCACAGGGGAAAGGCTTCTCGCCGGTGTGCGTCCTCTGGTGCAGCGTGAAGGCCGAGCAGTAGCGGAAGGCCTTGCCGCAGTCCCCACACTTCCACGGCTTGCTGGGGCCACCGCCCCCTCGCTCCGCCACCTCCTCCGGCTCCGGCTCCGTGCTGGCGGCTGCCTTCTTCAGGGTCCTGCGCTTTCTTGGAGCGCCGCGCCTCCGGGGCCGGTGGTCGGCCTGGGGAGTCGGGGGGCTGCAGCGGGTCTCGGGGGTTCCGGCGGCGAGCTCACCCTGCTCGGGCACCCCGTCCCCAGTGGGGTCTTCCTTGCGGGCCTCCTGCTTCAAACAGGCTTCTGCCTTCTCTGGCCCGGCCTTGGACCCGCCCTCGGGTTTGGGGGTTTCTCCCAACTTGGAGCTCTGGGGAGCGGCGCCCTCCAGGAGTGCTTCCATCCCGGCTTGCCGAGCTGCTGCCTCGATTTCACACCTTTGTTATGGGAAAAGTAGGGGAGGAGAAGCGGGAGAGAGAAGGAAGGAAGGAAAGGAAACAACGGAGAACCAAACTGGTCTGTCTCGGGCTGGGAAAGGGTCTGCGCGGGGGCTGTCTACCGGCCGCCTGGGTCAGACCGGTGTCCTGGGGCCACCTTGTGCGTCTGTTCAACAGGACATTGAACAGGATCCCTGGACACAACTCTCCGAAGCCAGGAGCACCCCCATACCCGCCAGGTGCGGCAACCAAGTCTCTAAACCCTGCTGCTAGGGATTCAACTGCGTCCACGCAAAATGTATACCTAAGCCCTCACTCGTGTGTGCAAACGTGCTCACGCGTGTACAGCGATCAGTATCTGCCACTGGGGGCAGCCCCCTGCGGGGGAGCGGGTGAGTGGGGGGCCATGCTGGAGGTGATGGCATCACCCCCTGAACACACCCTTCCCTGAAAGGCCGTGGATCCAGACAGTCGTGTGTCTGCCCCCTGGGCCTGAGCCTCCCTGGAAACTGTCTTCCATGAAACTGGTCCCTGGTGCCAAAAAGGCTGGGGCCTGCTGCTTTAAGCTCTTGCCACGTATTAGCTCTTTATTCCACAGTGAGGCTGCTGGAAGTGGCGATGCCAGGGCTCCAGAGCTTTTCCCCCTTCCTCTCCCCCCTCCACTTAAAGTCACCAATGGCTCCATGAAAGCCTCACTCCTCTCCATGGCCGCACAGCAGCTGCCCAACTTCAGCCTCTACCCCACCCTCCCCTGCTCTGAGCTTGCCCTTCTCCAGCCAAAGGCCTCCTCCTTGTTCCACAAACGACTCCGGGCATGCTCCTGCCACAGGGCCTTTTCACTGGCCGTTCCAGCTGCCTGGAAGGCTCTTCCCCCAGTGCAGGCCTCACTGAGGAAGTGACGGCGTGAGCATTCTGGGCTGTGAGCACCGCCAAGTACAAAGGGTCTACGGTGGGACCACAACCAGGATGTCAGAGGACAAGTAAAGGGGCTGAGCGCGGGGCGAGGGCAGAAGCGTGACCCGGGCAGAGAGCAGGGAGACTCGGTACAATGCGGTGAGGGCAGGTGACGCAGGGTCTTCGTGCAGGGTGAGAGCTCTGCCGCGGGACCCAGGCTGGGCCAGTCCCAGTGTGGGGTCACCCCTCTGGCAGCCCCCAGGCTTGAGCAGGGCCTGGCTGGGTCCCCAGAGCAGGTAGTGGTACCCACCTCGTGGGTTTGGGAGCACTGGGTCCCGTCCACGTCTCTTGGGCTGTGGCGCATGTCCCAGCTGCACGCGCCTCCCGCGTGGGTCCAGCTGATGTCTGTGCAAGAAAGCAGCAGGGACGTGAAGGCAGATGCCTGGGCAGACACCGGTCACAGGGTGTCCCCGCCGTGTGCGTGTGGGGACGGTAGGTGGAGTCAGGGCGGGGTGGACCTGGGCCGGGCAGGTACACAAACAGGCAAAAGGGGAGACACAGACACGCTCAGAGGCAGTCACATCACCCACAGACACACACAGGGGTGGCACGTGACCGTACTGGGGGAGGGAGGTGGTTAACAGCATCCCTCCCTGGGCACTCGGAAGCCCTTACACTCCCATATGCTGTGGGTGACAAGAAGGCTGGCCATCTCACACACGTGCACAACTCCAAGTGCACCTGCGGTCACGCCTGCCCACGCACACACACGGCTACACACACGGTAAGTCACACGTGGCAGCTGCCCAACCGCCCACAGTGGCACACCCATCACATGCAGTCACGTGGTGGGCAGAGCTTCACACAGGCCGAGTCACAGGCGTGCAAGGTCTCCCCCACGGGCACACACACACAACTCCACGCTCCTGAGGTCTCTCATAAACACCCCAGGCACGGCCCTCCACACGCAGGCACGCTCGGGCACACACAGACCATCTGGCTCCAGGCTGGCAGACGCACCTGCGGAGCCTTCCCACACAGGTGCAGACCCAGAACTGTGGAATTATATACCTCACACCTACCCAGGAGAACACATTCCACACATGCTCCAAGTCACACAAAGACAGACGTCCCCACGTGCTCGAATTTTCGGGCAAAGGCCCCGAGGGTCAGGCACGTGCCAACCGACGGTGACCCTTGGGGACGGACTCACGAAGTCACGCGCACAGGTGCACGGGCACAAAGTTCTGGTGTGACAGGCGCTCACACGCACGGTGACACCTGCAGAACACGTCTGCACCGAGACAAGCTGCCCCGAGTGGCACGCGGGGCGGGGGAGGACGTACCGGGGACACACAGACAGAGGGGCACGCGCACGACGGGCACGCGCACGACACCCGCGCGTGCGCACACCGCACCCCGGCGCCCTCGCCTCGGGACCAGCTTCGAAGGCCTCGGCGGCTCCCGCCAAGCGTGGCGGGTTCGAGTCAGTTTCTCCACCGTCTCTGGCCCTACCTGGTCCCCGCGGACCCCGTGCGGCCCCTCGTCCCGCGGTGGCGCGGACATGCAGGCCTCACGAAGCAAGGCAGCAGCCTCCACAGTCGGGCCCAAGCGCCGGGCCGACCCGCTGTGTGCACGCGCGCCGGGAGACCTGCGGCCCGTTTGGGGCTCCCAAGAACTACAACTCCCAGAAGGCGCCGCTCTGCGCCCACACAGCGACTGAGGCCCCCCGTGCCGGCGTCACCGAAACTACAACTCCCAGAAGGCCCAGCGTCTGCACGCTGTGGAAAGAAGACGCTCAGCCAGCCTCTCCGGGAGCCCGAGGAGGGCGGGGCCGGGGGCGGAGTCCGCAGAGCCTCAAAAGACTGAGGATCAGAGAGGCTAAGTCAGTCACCCCAGGTCACACAGCACTGTGGTTTGCATGCCACAGTTCACCATTAAGCAGTGGAAGTCATTTGTCTCAGACGATTGCTGTAGTTCCAGCTGAGACCAGAGAAAGTGGAAAACTCGCTGACGTTGGCGGATGATTATAGCGGAGGACTTGAAATAGGAGCCATTATTGGCCTGCCGTTACCGTGAAGTGCTTCTCCATAGAATTAGACTTCCTGAATTATTCTCTTCATAGGGTGAGCCTTCGTAAATCATTCACTTGGCTATTAGAGAAATGGGCACAAGCTCAATTTTAGATAGTTGGGAAGGCAGAGAAACGTGTGAACGTACAATCATGTATGACACGATAAATGTATGTCACCGGAATCGCAAAGCCCTGTGAGGCACCATATTACTTTCTGTTCTCCCAAGGCTGCCTGTTAAACCGTTTAACACCTGCTTGTATTATTAAACTGAAGTATAGTCGCTGTACATTATTATAAGTTTCAGGTATACAGCATGGCGATTCACGATTTTTAAAGGTTACACTCCATTTATAGTTAGTATAAAATATTAGCTATATTTTGTATTTAGCACAATATGTGCTTGTAGCTTATTTTATACGTAGTAATTTGTGTTTCTTAAGCCCATACTCCTATTTTATGCCTTCCACCTTCCCTGTCTCTGCTGGACATGCTGTCTTTACCCTTCAATTTTTTATTTCGTATGTAGACCTCCACAGGCATTGTGGGTTTTCCCTGTCCTTCTGGAACCTTCCAGCTCCGTATGGTAAGAATATGGCCAGTGCCCCTCCCAGCCTGGGCCTCAAGGAGCAGAACCTCTCTCCAGCCTACAGACTTGGGAGCATGAGATTAAAGGATTGTTCTCTTAAGCCACCAAGTCTTTTTTTTTTTTTTTTTCTGGTTTAATTTTACATTTGAAGATTTAAAAAACCCCTCTTACACATTCCATAAACCATACAGGTTTATGGGAGAGAGCTCAGAAGACAAGCATTTTTTTCTAATCGCCAAAAAACTTCCCCCCAATCCCCTGTTTAAAAAAAAAGTTGGAATTAATCCAATACAAGAAAGGACCTTTCTCTTCAAGCACACGGTGTGGAAGTATCATGAAGAAAAACATTTTCTTATGCTCATTATTCCATGCTTGTCATCAGCCTATGAGTAGACAGTGGGGCAGGCCACGAAGGGAGGGCAGCCTCTCCACCCCCATGGACGCTTGGAGGGGGCGCATGTGAAGGGCTGGGGCGGCTGGGGCTGACTTGGTTGGCCCAGACGTCTGGGGCCTGGCTCTTCGCCACGTCGTGGCTGTTGGGACTGGTCCGACACCTCCATGTGGCCCGCTTGGGCCTCCTCACAACATGCTGGACTCAGAACAGCAGCGTTTCTTGTGTGGTGTGCTTTACGGCTTCAGTGGGAACTGCATAAACCAGAAGCAAGCCACTGATGTGAACAAATGACTCACTGGAAAAGCCCGATGCTGGGAAAGATTGAAGGCAGGAGGAGAAGGGGGCGACAGAGGACGGCATGGCTGGATGGCAGCACCAACTTGATGGACATGAGTCTGAGCAAATCTGGGAGATGGTGAAGGACAGGGAAGCCTGGCGTGCTGCAGTTCACGGGGTCACAAAGGGTCAGACACGACTGAGAGGCCCTGAGTGGAGGGGTGACTCATTATACACGGCAGTTTATGGGCAATAAACTGACTGAGACAGAGGCAGGGCCCAGAGACGAGGCCGAAGGGGTCGGCCAGGTGATTCAGGGTGCTGCTGGCCTGAAGGACTCTCCCCAAGGGGCTTCCCTGGAGGGCCAGTGGCTAAGGCTCTGCACGGCCACTGCAAGGGGGCACGGATCCGAACCCTGGTGGTGGGACTGAGATCCCACAAGCTGTGCGGAATGGCGGGGGAAGAAAGCAGACTGACGTTAGCTGTTGACCACAGCTACCGAATAACTTCACAGAGACATGAGTCTGAGCCAGTCGCTGGGCACCAGAGCCTGGCCAAGCTGAAAGTAACCATCCCAGGAATTCTCCCAGGGAAAGTGGGTGAGGAGTGTGCAGAGAACTGAAGGAGAAAGAGAGATGAGATCAGTCAGCCCTCAGGATAGTTAGAAAAGTCATCAATAAGCCTTAAAATTAAAAAAAAAATAAAGGAAAACAAGCCAAACGTAGGCCAGGGTGAATACGGTTTGTTCTCAAGCCCCTGCGGAGACACTACCTAGACACACCTACACGCGTTTCTCAAAAGAGGTGGCGCCAAGCCTTCGTGAACACTTGAGGGCGCTGTGGCTCCGCAGAAAGAAGACTAAATCCGCTCAAGCGAAACCGTTTTCTTTTCCCCCCAGATTTAGGAAGGATAAAAGATTTCCGTGGAAGGCTCTGAGGTCAAGGGCTAGGGGAGGAGAGGCAAAGAAGTCACTCTAAGCTAGATTGGGGTCCTCTGCCCCTTAGGCCAAGAGATGCGATGTTAGCACCCCGCCCCGGGAATAATCCTTGCAAAGGGGGCTCGTGGAAGAGCAAGGAATACACTTGAAATGGGCACGTTTTTCCGAACTCAGATTTGTAAGAAAAGGGATACGATCTTCAAAACTCACCACGTTCCTGTCGCCCCTCCTTCCCAGGGCCTGGGTCCAAGCGTGTGGGGTGGGAGAGGAGATAAAGGTTGTCATGCCGACGGGGGGACTGGTACCGACGCGATGTTGTCTCTAACCCTCGCAGCGCGGGGTTGACTGGGTGATGATGAAGCTGCCGCGGCGCCTGGTGGTTTGGAGTCCACGTCCACGCACTTGCCTTGGGTGGGACCCGGGTTCAAATCCTGATTCCACTACCTCCTAGCTGACCGTCCTGGGGCAAGTTATTTAACCTCCTTGTGCCTAGTATCACAGATGGTGACTGCAGCCATGAAATTAAAAGACTCTTGCTCCTTGGGAGGCAGAAAGTGAAGAGGAACTAAAAGCCTCTTGATGAAAGTGAAAGAGGAGAGTGAAAAAGTTGGCTTAAAGCTCAACATTCAGAAAACGAACATCATGGCATCTGGTCCCATCACTTCATGGGAAATAGATGGGGAAACAGTGTCAGACTTTATTTTGGGGGGCTCCAAAATCACTGCTGTTGGTGATTGCAGCCATGAAATTAAAAGATGCTTACTCCTTGGAAGGAAAGTTATGACCAACCTAGATAGCATATTCAAAAGCAGACATTACTTTACCAACAAAGGTCCATCTAGTCAAGGCTATGGTTTTTCCTGCGGTCATGTATGGATGTGAGAGTTGGACTGTGAAGAAGGCTGAGCGCCGAAGAATTGATGCGTTTGAACTGTGGTGCTGGGGAAGACTCTTGAGAGTCCCTTGGACTGCAAGGGAGGGGTTGGGGGCAGGAGGAGAAGGGGACGACAGAGGATGAGAGGCTGGATGGCATCACGGACTCGATGATGCCTGAGTCTGAGCAAGCTCTGGGCGTTGGTGATGGACAGGGAAGCTTGGAGTGCTGCAGTCCATGGGGTCACAAAGAGTCGGACACAACTGAGCGACTGATCTGTGCCTCGTCTGCGAAATGGGCAAATTAGCTTGTGGAGAGGAGCAAATGAATTAAATTTGTGACGCCTTCGGGAGAAAAAGCCAGATGTCTTAAGTACTTACTCCTCCTAACATATTAGCGTAACAGAAAAGTGACAGTGTTAATTTACCAGGCTATTGTTGTCTAGTCCCTAAGTCTGACTCTTTGTGACCCCATACGTGGACTGTAGCCCGCCAGGCTCCTCTGTCCAGGGGATTCTCTAGGCAAGAATACTGGAGTGGGTTGCCATTTCCTCCTCCAAGGGATCTTCCCGACCCAGGGGTCACGCCTGCCAATCTTGCATCTCATACGTTGGCAGGCATATTCTTTAGCACTGTACCACGTGGGAAGCCCATATATATTTATATCGCATTATAAACACATTCATAATTATAGAAAATACAGAATAGAAACTGGGGTTTCTTCATCCCAAACCTTTCCTAGGCTTTTTTATTTTAAAACTTTTTATTTTGTATCAGGGTATAGCTGTTTAACAGGCCATGCTGTGATCGTCTCAGGTGAACATGCTGTTGTACAGCAGAAATTAACCCAACATTGTAAAGTAATTGTACTTCAATAAAACTCTTTTAAACAGTGGAGGGACCAGTGCAGCTGGGGCACCAGTGGGGTCAAAGGTCTGGGGGCTCAAGTTGTGGAGAGAAGGGCTCGTCAAGGTCTAGGAGGTGACCTGAGGACAAGCAGCTGAGGCCCTTTGCTGGACGAGATCGCTGGGGGGAGATCAGGCCCTCCAAAGGTCAGGGAGATTTCCTTCACCCCGCAACCATGACGCTTACTTAGTAACGGGCTGTGTGTGCGTGTTGGGCACTGCCCAAGTTCTCAGGCCTGGGCGTCAGACTGGACCGTCTCCCCATCCCCCGAATTTCCTACTCCAAGGTGATTTTTACAGGCCACTTGCTTCTTTACAGCAATTACTGACAACCGAGCCTCACAAAGATCTTCTGTCAGAGAAGGGAATGTAGAGAGAGCGGCTGTTGAAAATGTGATCCGCTGGAACTGGGAGCTCCTGGGGTGTCAGACAGATGTTGAATATTGCCGTGTGTCTCTCAGATTTAAAATATCTGGGTGAAAAGTGATAAAGATAATCCTATTGGCAAAGCAGAAAGAGAGACACAGGCATAGAGAATGGATACCAAGGGGGGAAGGCGGGCTGGGATGAACCGGGAGCTTGGAATTGACGCACACACCCCCTATGTATAAACCCGGTAACTAAGGAGGACCTACTGTGCAGCACAGAACGCTGCTTACCGCGCTGCGGTGATCCAAGGGGAGGGCAGTCCGAAAGAGAGAGGATGCACCGATGTGTCCAGGTATGGCCGACTCACTTTGCTGTATCGCAGAAATGACCACAACCCCGTAAAGCAACTGCACTCCAATAAAAATTAATTACAAAACAAAATGAAATAGCCAGGTGCCTTGGTGCACAGTTTGGGAACCATTGGTATATTCCCCTCCCAAATATGTATTCTCGGCATGTAAAGAGATTATATGGAGATGGGAATGGCAACCCACTCCGGTATTCTTGTCTGGGAAATCCCATGGAGAGAGGAGCCTGGCAGGTACGGTCCATGGTGTTGTGAAGAGTCGGACACAAATGAAGTGACTTAGCACGCATGCAAAGAGGTTATATGGTGTACAAGGCTTGGTAATCGTGCTTTTTATCCTTTGACAACACGTAGCAAGAACTATTTTTTGTTCTCATTCAGGCTTTTTTTCCTGCCAGTGTTGGGGCCAGCACTTTCTAAAAATGTTGACTTTATTCGCTGTTACTATATTTAACACCCACATAGGTTCATTCAATACCACTGTCACCACCACAATCAAGGTGCAGAAGGGTTCCACCACCCTCAAGCCCTCCTGTTTCCCGCTTTTATAATCGCTTCCTGCCTCGTCCCCCAGCCCCTGTCAACAGCCAATCTGGTTGCCGTCTCTATAATTTCGCCTTTCCCAGGCTATCAGACAAGTGGATCAGAGACGGCTTTAAGAGGATGGAAGGTCCTTGTTGCCATGGTAACCTGCAGCCGGAAGTGCCACTCAATCAGAGAAAGGAATTCAGAAATCAAGAGAAAGAATGTACACAGCGATTTATTTCTTGGTGGTGGTGGGGGGCGGTAGTTAGATCAGTCCCCTCTCCTGCAGCTCACGCCACGCTATGTCGCTTCAGGCGTGTCCGACTCTCTGCGACCTTATGGACTGTAGCCCACCAGGCTCCTCTGTGCATGGGATTCTCCAGGCAAGAATACTGGAGAGGGTTTCCACGTCCTTCTCCAGGGGATCTTCCCGACCCAGGGACCGAACCTGCGTCTCTTGCGTCTCCTGCACGGCCAGGCAGGTTCTTTACCGGGGAAGCCCTCAGGTCAGGGATCCCTAACCCTCCTCTGTAGCTGGGGTGAGTTTCAAGGTGAAATTCCCTACAGGCATTCCCGGGGTGGCTGTTGCTGCCCGAGCCTGCACAGAACGAGCTCGCTTCGCGTTAGACGTAATCTCCATGCACAGGCGTCTTGTGGTTTTCCACTGTCAGCTATCAATACAGATCAGCACTTGCCGTGGGCGCTCGCCTCCCACCTCCGCAAGGATTGAATCGGGTGCTGCTGCAGCTGCTGACCTTCAGCAGCCCCCGAAAGGAGTGCAGGGTGAGGGGGAGAAACGAGGCGCTCTGCGCCCTGGGAAAAACTGGCCGGACAGGCCTTCAGATAGTTAGGTGCACTCAGGAGCTGAGTTTACGAGCCCAGTTCTTGCACGTCCTCGTACCTAGAGAAGTGCTAAGCTCTGCTCCTCGTAACTAACAGAAAGCCTCATCAGACTAGCGGAAGCCTTCTGGGAAAACGTCTGCCTGATTGCATGTGTTCCCCCTCCACCAAAACCACACCTGTACTGACCTTACCCCCACCTCTGAGCAGTTTCTCAGGGCTACCTGAGGTGCTGTCTCCTGGGTTGCAGTCCTCATTTTAACCCAAATAAAAATTAACTCGAGACTTTCCTGTTGTGCTTTTTTGATTTGATTTTAACTGGACAATACTCAGTGACAAAAGTATCTCACTTATTTTCTGTTTCGATTTAAGGGAATGCCTCTGAGTTCATGCAGGCTGGGACGGTGGCTCAGACGGCAAAGAATCTGCCTGCAATGCAGGAGACCCGGGTTCAGTCCCTGGGTTGGGAAGATCCCCTGGAGGAGGAAATGGCAGCCCACTCCAGCATCCTGGCCTGGAGAATTCCATGGACAGAGGAGCCTGGCTACAGTCCATGGGGTCACAAAGAGGCGGACAGGACTGAGCAACTCACTCACTGAGTTCATAAAGTACCTCTATGACCACTAGATGGCGCCCTTGAATCGTGAAAAAGTTTTTCCATGAAAAACAATATTTTTTCTCCCTATTGTGAAATGTAACGCATGTAGAAAAGTACACAGGCCAAGATTTTACAATACAGTAAAATTCAACAGTAATCACAGATAACCATACCCCCTTCTTAGTAAAAGCATAACTTTTGTTATTCCCAAAGATTTTTTTTTCTTGTTTCCTTTCCTCACCACCCTCTGGCCCTCCTCTAGACAGGAGTGTTGATACAGTACTGATGTCTGACAGTATCATTTTGCTTTGGCTGTGGTTGGACTTTACATATATTAATTCATGTGCTACACGGTCCTGGAAATCATGGTCAAAGGGACTTCCCGTCTGGTGCTTCCCAGTGGTAAAGAACCCACCTGCCGATACCGGAGACGTAAGAGACATGGGTTCCATCCCCAGGTCGGGAAGATCCCCTGGAGGAGGGCACAGCAACCCGCTCCAGTGTTCTTGCCTGGAGAATCCCATGGACAGAGGAGCCTGGTGGGCTACAGTCCGTGGGGTCCCAAAGAGGCAGACGTGGCTGAAGGGATTTAGCACGCATTCACGCATCTTGTTTAACACATTTGAGAGACTGAACTACGTTGGTGCATGTGGGTGTCATTTTTAAAAGTATTTATTTATGTATTTGGCTGCACAGGAGTGTTAGTTGTGGCACGCAGGATCTTAAGTTGTGGCACGTGGGATCTAGGTCCTTGACTGGGGATCGAACCGGCGCTCCCCTGCACTGGGAGCTCAGTCTTAGCCACTGGATCACCAGGGAAGTTCTCATTTGGTCATTTTAATAGGGTTGGTTTTTTTTTTTTTTTAATTTAGGTCCATTTTGTTTACGGTGAAATTTTATCTCCAGAATGTTATATTTTTCTTTTTTCATTTTTTTTTTTTGCGGGTGTTAAGTTTTCCCTATATTTGGATGTTAATGGGCATCCGTGTGGTTTCCGGTTTGACACTGCTAGAGATTCTTACACATGTCTGGGTGCTCAGTGCATCACCGTCAAATACACACGCCAGAGTGGAACTGCTTTGCCATGAATCTGTGTATGTTCAACTTCAGTGGATTCTGCCAAATTTATTGTGACGGCCTCAGCAATAGTGGATGGGTATTCCCATGCATCTTCCACTGGAAAGCGTGGCAGGAGGCTCTGTCTGCTGCCGGCCGTATACGCGGGTTCGCAGTCCTATCTCATTGTGTTTTTCTTTTGCATTTTCCTGATTGCTAACCAGTTGGTGGATTCTTTTTCATCTACTGAATGGCAGTTCAATATTCTTCTTTCCGATGGGCTAGTGTAAGTTTCTTCCCCAACGTTTTCTTCTGACATTTTTTCCTCTTCTTTCGGCTTCATAGAAGTTATTTCCATGTTTAAGACTTGAGCATATGTTCAAAGATAGGTGTTGCAGGTCATTTCCCACATTATAGCCTGATATTCCATCCCTTTCGTCCTGTGTGTGTTCGATTAACAGAGTGCTTAGTTTTAATGTAGTCAGAACAACGGCTCTGGTTTAGCAGTCTAAACAGACCTCAGGGAAATGTGTCTGCTCACTATCTTCTATGAGTTTTATTGGTTTTGAATCTACTTTTCCTTCTTACTTTTTGTCTTTTGCCGTTTAAATTTTCTTGGCATACAGTTGACTTACTATGTTGTGTTAGTTTAGATTTTGTTTATATATAGAGGGAACATAATTTTAAGGATTATTTGGGCTCGAGAAAATTTCACATTCTCTCCTAATAGCGGAGAATCGGTCTAAGGCCATTTATTGAAATGCCTTTACTTTCTTCACGTCCCTGCAGTGCTGTTTTTCCCTATAAATTAAATAAACGTTTGAGTGTTGGCTCAGTTCTTTGCTATCTTTGCTAGCTCATCGGCCAGATTTCCTTAATTTTAGTTTAATTGACATTTTAATTTTAATTGAAGCTTTTCATTTAATTAACAGTTTAATTTTAAGTTTTAATTTAATTGAAATTAAAATGTTTATTTTAATTGACACTTTAATTCTAATTTAATTTCTGTAGCTTCGAGATAAGCATTGCTTTCCACTAGAGCAGGTCCTTTATCTTCCGACGTAACTGTTAGATTTGGCTTGCCTAGCTTCACACACACGCACACCCTCTTGGGATTTTCACTGGGATGGCACAAAGTATAGACTAATATGACTGCAGCTATGAAATTAACAGACGCTTGCTCCTTGGAAGAAAAGCTATGACAAACCTTGTTGTTTTTCAGTCTCTCGGTCGTGTTCGACTCTTTGGGACCCCATGGACTGCAGCACGCCAGGCCTCCCTGTCCATCACCAACTCCCAGAGCTTGCTCAAACTCATGTCCATTGGGTAAAGGATGCCATCCAACCATCTCATCCTCTGTCGTCCCCTTCTCCTCCCACCTTCAATCTTTCCCAGCATCGGGGTCTTTTCAAATGAGTCAGCTCTTTGCATCAGGTGGCCCAAGTATTGAAGTTTCAGTTTCAGCATCAGTCCTTCCAATGAACACCCAGGACTGATTTCCTTTAGGATGGACTGGTTTGATCTTCTGGCAGTCCAGGGGACTCTCAAGAGTCTTCAACACCACAATTCATAAGAATCAATTTTTGAGCACTCAGCCTTCTTTACAGTCCAACTCTCACATCCATACATGACTACTGGAGAAATCATAGCTTTGACTAGACAGGTCTTTGTCTAGTGACATCTCTGCTTTTAATACGCTGTCTAGGTTGGTCATAGCTTTCCTTTCAAGGAGTAAGCGTCTTTTAATTTTGTGGCTGCAGTCACCATCTGCAGTGATTTTGGAGCCCAAGAAAATAAAGTCTGTCTCTGTTTCCATTTCCCCTCACCTATTACATTAAGCAACATTTAGCAACGCAGGGGCACAGGAATAGTGATCTGAGCCGCGGTGCCAAGGAACCCCTAGGGCTGGTGCCTTCAAAGAGTCAAGCCATGTTTATAGGAAGCTGTCAGGGTCTGAACGACTCACCAAGCTGACCGCACTCTCCCACCCACCCGGGGTTTCAGAAGGAGCACGGACATCCTGAACAGCGTGGGCGAGGCCCCCTTCGGCCTGCTCGGGCTGTCCCGGCGCCCACAAGCGCAGACCGTCTCCCGCTGCCCGCTCCTCTGGACCTGCGTGGTCACCCTCCTCGGGGACAGCCTCGTCCTACGCTGGTCGGCTACCAGCCTCATCCACACGCCCGTGTGCTTCTTCCTCAGCAACCTGCCCTTCCTGGACACGTGTGCCTCCGCGTCCAGAGTGCCCCGGGTCTGGCGAGGCGCTGGGTGGCCGTCCCCGTCACCTCTCCAGGACAGCGCTTGGCCAGGTGGCCGCGGGGCTGTGTCTGGGGCTTGTGGCGTGCCTCCCGCTGGCCACCGTGGCCGGTGACTGCGCTGTGGCCGTGGGTGTCGCCCTGTTGGCCGGGACCCCATGGACCGCAGCCTTCCTATGGACCGTGGTCCCCGTGACGACCCCGCCCTTGGCGTCATTGCTTCTCATGTGAGCGCCCGGCCCTGCCGAAGCATGCCTGCTCTGACCGACGAGCCGCCCGTGCTGGGCACCAGTGTCCGAACTTGCGGGCTCCTTCTGCCCGTCGCGGCCTCCTCTGGGATGATCCCCGTGGCCGTGCTGCAGACGCAGGTGTTCCCCACGGGGGGGGTCACACCTCGAGGTGGTGGCTCTGCTCCCCAGCACGGCCATCTCCATGGACGTGATGCCCCAAACCAGGACCATCCGCGACCAAGACCAGGTCATCTCCACGGCCCGTGGTGTCCTCATCCCCACGGTGAGGCCCTCATCTGCAGCCTGTGCAACAACGACCTGAAGGGGCCTCGGGACAGTCCGGGGAAAGGCCTGACCTCTGAGATGCGGCGTCGAAGGGAGAGGAAATAAGTCAATACAATGGATCGCTTAATCTAGGCTGTGGACTCTGTCTTGCAATAATTCTATGGATGGTGTGTTACACACACACACGTACACACAAGCTCAAACACACCAAACTTATTTTTAAAAAGCAATCATTTCCTCTATTTCCTACTATTTCCTCTGAGGAAGTGAAGCAGGAGGCAATTGTTGGTTAGTCCTTAAGTCATTTCCGACTCTACGACCCCACGGACTGTAGCCCGCCAGGCTCCTCTGTCCGTGGGATTCTCCAGGCAGGAACACTTGAGTGGCTTGCCAAGCCCTCCTCCAGGGGATCTTCCCGACCCACAGGTGGAACCCAAGCCTCCTGCATTGGTGGGCGGATCATTTCCCACTGAGTTACCAGGGAACCCAAGACCCAGTTAAGCAGTACAAAGGATAGAGCCTAGGTTCCATGTGTGCGTGTGCGTGTGTGTGTGTGTGTGTGTGTGGTGTGGATGAGAAAGGGACTGTCCCAGAAATTCTGAGTGGCTGGAGGGAGGAGGGGTGAACAGGTGGTCTCATCCCGTGCTGACCTACTCCCACAGCTACTTTCAGGGCCCAGCGGCCCGCCCCCAGCAAGACTGACCCCAGCCTCATCAGCTGCCTCAGCGCCTCCCTCCAGAAGCTGAAAGTGACGTGTGTATTTCAGAGGCACTGGGGTTACCGCCCTCGTGGTCCCTGCCCGCTTGTACAGCCTGGACACTGTCTCTGTCGAGAACAGTGTGGGAAGGGCAGGGATAAATCAGGAAGGTGGGATTAACTTACGCACACCACTATATATGAGACAGATGACCAGCAAGGACCTATCCTAGAACAGGCCCTCTACCAACATTCTGTGATAACCTGTAGGAGAGGAGAGCCTGAAAATGAACTAAAGCGTGCCTACGAAAGACTGTGCACCGGAAACTCCCGCAGCAGTTTAAATCAACCATATGCCAAGACATTTTTTTAAAAAAAGGAAGTGCGAAAGGTTTGGATTTGACCCACTTACAAACTAGTCTATTAAATGGATGCTGGAAAACAAACACGAGGCGGGACTTCTCAGGGGTCCGGGGGTGGCTGAGACTCCGTGCTTCCAATGCCGGGGCGGCGGTTCGGTCCCTGGTCTGGGGAACAGAGATCCCACATGCTGTGCGGCAGGGCCTCCCCCTCAAAAGACATCAGGTTCTGAGTCAGAGACCAAGGACTCTGTTAGTCACGGCTGAAGCAGACCCAAACGCTTCGCGCTTGTTTGCCTCGGTTATCCACGCCCTGAGTGTCAGAGAGACGGCCACAGAGAGCTCATTAGGGAGACCTGCGCGTTCGGTGGTTGTGAAACAGGAGAGGAACACGGGGCTGCAAGGACCCGCTGCTTTTCTGGGCGACGGAAGGAAGTTTGCTCCGCGTGCAGGAAACGTTCTTCTGCTTCTGCCAGCTTTCTCCTCGCACACGCATCCCTGGGAAGCGACCCGGGGAGGGAGAAGTCAGCTCGCTGTCTGGCCTACCCCGGAAGACTGTGCACCGGACCTAGCGGAGATTTTCCCAGCGTCGCCCCCTCCTCTCTGGTACTTGCTCTTGTGGCCCCATTTGGTAAAAGCGGAAATTTGACAGCGACTAGCCCCGAGACCCGCGACCTGAGACCGGTGCTAAGTACTGGGTACTTAGCAAGACGGGGAGCAGCACCCCCGATGTGACCCCCTGCTGCGCAATGCGAGGAAAAGGCGGGCGGCCAGTCGCCCGCTGCCTGTGGTCTCCTTCTAGCCTGACCTGGCTGACTCGTCCCCTAGGCCGGCGGTGTCACTTCCCCCATTTTGTAAAGGGCTGTGAAATTCATGGTCATAGCTGGCATATTTAACCACTGATGTGTCTCTAACTCTCCACGTTACTGTTTTGTTTCTTTGTCCATAAGCTATAAGCTCTGTAGTGAAGATGAACACATCACACCCGTAACGCAGGCAAATATTTCTCTGGTCAAATCTCGTCCCGTTATCTGCCCAGCCCCGCCATTGACTAAAATCTGTCCCTGGCGAGGAAACGACATTGAGATTGTGGATTCCATGACAGCTAAGGGAGGCGGGCGATGCTAACCGACTTGTGCCAAGGGGACCTTGAAACATATTTATGGAATAAAGTGAAGTCAGGACCCATTGTTTTTATAAAAAAAGAGAAAAGGTCCCAACTGGGGACATGCTGTGACTTCAGCCACACGTGAAGTCCGCTTATGGCCTTATTCCAGCCTCAACAGTCACTAAGCACAGGCCACGTGACAGGCCCCGAGCTGGTTCTGGAGCAACAGGGCAGAGAGAATGCAGCTACGAGTCCTCGTTTCCTCCCCAAACCCAGCATCTCTGATTCCTGAATTCACCATGCATTATGGGTGTTTAGGGTGTGCCTGTGGGTACGGCGGTGGCTTTTTACAACATTCACGTGCTCGTCTCCCCAATTTAGAACAGTTCCTGGATGCAAAGCGTGCCTACAAAATTGGCTTTGGCAACTCTGAGAAAATATCATATTATTTTGAAGGCTGGGAAAAGGAAAACAGAGGACGACATGGGAGGAAGAGAAGATACAGTGGGAGAGAAGGTCAGAGAACGGAAGGCCAGCACGTTCAGAAGGAAGGAAATTCTAGGAGAGAAAGGGACAAGCACACGGAGGATGCTGGAGAGAGCCGGGGGGTAGAAGACACCCACAGAGAGGCAGGCATTGACCACATGCATCAGAGAGACGACGAGAAATGAAACGGAGTGAAAGGCAGGAAGGAAGTGGCCGGGAGACCGGTAGAGACTTTGCAGAGACGGCAACAGAGAACGACGAAGTGAAAAAGGCAGAGATAGACAGAGGAGGGTGAGAAACTGAACTGATCGGGGCCCAGGGGTAGGGAGACGGGGACGTCTGCAGAAACGGTCTGAGAGGTATTTAGAGAGCTGAGCAAGGAGGGGGTGGATTACAAAAGACAAAGAAATAAGCACAGCTCCTCCACACCCCTTTGCCTTCCATCCTCACCTCCAGGGAGGGCAGGCGGGGTTCCCCACAGAGCCCAGGGGAGCCGGTGCTCTTGTGCTGAGGTCTCCCCCGGAAGCATCGGGAGCGATGGCCAGTACCAAGGGGGCTATGGGGGTCAAGGGTGCTGCCCAGAGCCCTGCCCAGTGGCTGGGCACAGCGAGTCTGTGCTTCCTCCAGTCTCAGGCGACCAGGTTCTCTGAGGAGCTAGTCAGCGCGCTTTAATTCTTCCTGCGAGGAGGCCGGTCTGGACGTCTGGCCACCTTCCTCAGCGTCTGAGCTCGGGCACCAGGAACCCAGACGCACGGGCCATCCTTGGTCCTAGGAACCGGAGGCCTGCCCTGCGGTGGGGACTTGGAGCTGCAATGCTGCCTCAGGAGGAAGGAGTGGGGTGTGTGGGAGGCTGCAGAGTTTGGGGGACTCACAGGTCGGCAGCACGGGGCTTTGTGCTCCAGAGACCCTGATACGCAAAACGGTGTGAGTGTGTGCGGGAGGGCAGCGCTGGCGGGCAGCGTCCCCTCTGTGAAGCCTCTCACGACACCGGAGGCACACACGCCGGCACGCGCCTCTCCTGCAGGACGCACTGCACCTACGGCTTCAGCAGGTCGTCAGATGTGAGGGCGTCTGACCGTCTCGAGCCTCAGTCTCCACTAGTTAACTTTCCCAAACTCCAGAATCAGGTACACGACTGCCTGTTTGAAACAGTCTTTTCTTTTTTTGGACTCCCAAACGCCTAAAAACACAGTAAGTCTAAAGTACCAAGTTCCCTTCCAAAATTTGGGACTGCTTGGAGAACAGGGTTTCTTTCTTCTCTTTTTGAATTGGAGTATAATGGCTTCGGGCTTCCCTGGTGGCTCAGACGGTAAAGATCCCCTGGAGGAGGAAATGGCAACCCACTCAGTCTTCTTGCCTGGAGAATCCCAGGGACAGAGGAGCCTGGCGGGCTGCAGTCCAGGGGTCGCACAGAGTCGGACACGACTGAGCGACTAAGCACACACAATCGCTTTACAGCGTTGCGTTAGTTTCTGCCGTGCAACAACGCAAAGCAGCCACAGGTATACATGCGTCCCCTCCCTCTTGAACCTCCTCCCACGCCTCTAAGTCATCACAGAGCACCGAGCTGAGCCCCTGTGCCGTACAGCAACGTCCCACTAGCTGTCTATTTGACACACGGTAGTCGATGGCAGCCCACTCCAGTGCTCTTGCCTGGACAATCCCATGGACGGAGGAGCCTGGTGGGCTGCCATCTGTGGGGTTGCACAGAGTCGGACACGACTGAAGCGACTTCACTTTCACGCACTGGAGAAGGAAATGGCAACCCACTCCAGTGTTCTCGCCCGGAGAATCCCAGGGACGGGGGAGCCTGGTGGGCTGCCGTCTACGGGGTCGCACAGAGTCGGACACGAGTGAAGCGACTCAGCAGCAGCAGCAGCAGCACGTATACTGGACTTCCCTTGTGGCTCAGCTGGTAAAGAATCTGCCTGCAGTGCAGGAGACCCAGTTTCTGTCCCTGGGCGGGGGCCATTCCCTGGAGAAAGGAAGGGCAACCCACTCCAGTGCTCTTGCCTGAAAAATCCCATGGACAGAGGAGCCTGGCGGGCTACAGCCCAGGGGGTCACGCAACTCTTCTCCAGCTGCCTTAGGTCTTGCGCGCACTGGTCGCCTCTGTGCATGGTCTGGTCATCCCTCCCGGGCCCACCTTCCATCTGGGTTCCCGTCGCCCTTCCCTCTACTGACAACACTCAGCCACCAGTATCCTGTCTGTTCCGCCCACCAAGCGGCCCAACAAGCGCATTTCTGCCTCTGGGAGCTTTGCCCTTGCTGTGCTCCCTGCCTCCAACGCTCAGTCCCCAGACAGTTAGGGCAAGGATCCGCCTCCTCTGCAGGGCGTGAGAGTTGCCGACGTCCTGCAGGAGAGACGGGCCAGCTGTCTCCTCTGCTCACTATCCACCCCGGGCCCGACCATTCCCTGCCCTGGTGCTGGAGGAGGAGGAAGAGTTCTGGGCTTCGCTGCCTCCACCATGGCGGGACCTCAGCTGCTCCTACAGAGGGGGGCGGAGCCAGAGGAAAAGTCTGGAAGGATGATGAGAGAGGAAGGGGAGAGAAACCGAGGAAGACGGAGGGGAAGGAATGAGGGTGCCGGCAGAGCCCGGGAGACGGAGAGGCCCGCAGGGAGAGAAGGAAGTCGAGAAGAGCGGCGACTGTGCGTGCGGGAGAGAAAGGGGGGCGACACGTGCGGGTCACCTTCTTAAACGTGACTGTCAGCCCTCGTTCTTATAAGGCTTGCGCAGGAGAGAGGCAGAGAGATGAATAAATCCGGGGAGCCGGAAGACAGGGGAGGGCAGAGAAACGGAGAGAAGTCAAGGCGGGAAGGAAGAGGAGAGAGCGAGGGGGGAAGCCAGCGATCGGGAGAGGACCCGCAGCGGGAGATGCGGTGGGCAGTCAGCGCCAGAAAGAGCAGGGGAGCGGTCGGGGCGGGAGAGGAGTGCGGCGGCGGAAAGGCAGAGCCCGGCGCCCAGCGCCTCAGCCCCTCCGGGCGCCGCGGGGAGCCTTGCGGTCCCGGGCCTCCCCCAGGGTGGGCCCGGCCGCCGGGAACCAGGCGGGGGCCTCGGACTTCGCACCGCACTCCTGGCGGCCTGCCGGGCCGCGGCGCTGGGCGGCGGCGCCCTGCTGGGGCTCATCGGCCCGGACCAGCGGCCGCACCGGCCCGTGGGCCGCCCGCCCGCCTGGCGCGGCCGGCGGCGGCCGGGGTGAGCGCCGGGCTCCCGCAGGCTCGGGCGCACGTGCGGGCCGGCCGGCCGCCCTGCCCCCGGGCGCGGCGGGGCGCAGCTCCGCGTGGGCCTCTCCCCGGGCCGCTGCGAGGCCCCCCTCCGGCCGGGATGGCGCGTCTGCCCCGGGCGGCGCCCGGTGGGCCGCTGCTTCTGCGCGCTGCCCGCCGCGCCGAGGACCGCGGGCGCGACTCCGCGGCCGGCCGCATGCTGGTCTCCGGCCTGCGCGCGCCCATCCCCGCGGGCCCTTTGGCCTTCGTCCTCGCCTCCTGCGCCTCGATCCCGGCGGCCGTGGGCCGCCTGCCCTCCGTCCAGAGCCGCCTCCAGGCGTTGTACCCGCGCGGTGCCCACCTGGCCGCGCGCCCCAGGGCTCCCGCGCGCCCCGCCGAGCGCCCCGAGCGGGTGGCTGTTCTCTGTCTCGTCGTCACGCCCGTCCTGAACCAGCTCATCGACAGCCTTCGGAACCGCGAGGTCCACGCGGCGGCCCGCTCTGCCCTGGCCGGGCTCCGGGGGCCGGGCACTGCGCGGGGCCGACCCCGGGGACACGGACACCGAGCCGGGAGCCCCCTCCTCGCTCCGACGCGAGGCTCTGTGATCTTGCGCGCCGCCGCTCCGTCCCTCCTAATCTCTGCGCGTTTTGGTGCGTTCAGCCTCGAGGGACCCGCTGGGCACAGGTCAGGGGCCCACCAACATTTATAGAGGGCCAGAGAGGAAACATTTGCAGCCTTGCCAGCTGTCTGTTCTCTGTTGCTACTGCTCAGCTCTGCCATCAGTGCCTGGAAGCCACAGACGACCCACGGGTGAATAGGACTGTGTTCGCCAAAAACTCTGATGTAATTGGGTCGCTAGGCCGTCGGACTCTTTGCGACCCCATGGCCTGCGGCACCAGGCTTCCGTGTTCGTCACCATCTCCCAGAGTTTGCTCAAACTCATGTCCATCAGTGATGCCATCCGACTATCTCATCTTCTGTTGCCCCCTTTAAAAGCTCTTTAGGGATGTCGAAATTTGGATTTGATATAAATGCTCACCGTTCACAAACTATTACTCTTGTTCTAATTTTGTTTCCAATCATTTAATAATGTGAAGATCATTTTTTTTTTTTGTCTTGAGGACAGTAGACAGTGGGCAAAGGGCCACAGTTCGCTGCCCCTTGACATAGGATAAAAGACTGACCCAGGGACTTCCATGGCCACCCAGGGGTTAGGACTCCCAGCTTCTGCACAGGTTCGATCCCTGGTAGGGGAACTAAGGTCTTGCATGGCTGTGCAGCACGGAAAATAAAACAAAGTAAAAACAAATAACAAAAAAAGGGAGCAGTGCCTCAAACGGAGGGAAGAGCAAGTGCAACGGCCCTGAGGTGAGCAGGAAAGGTAAGTTCCTGGCTCATGAAGTCTCTGAAGCTGGACTTAGAGAACAAGACCAGAGGGAGGTGGTGCTGGAGAGGCGGCCACGAACCGCTTCACAAGCACCCTGTACAAGGGAGGCAGCGGTGCGAACACCAGGTGGCGCTCGCGGTAAAGAACCCCTCTGCCAGTGCAGGCGAGGAGAGAGGCGGGTTCTGTCCCTGGGTGCGGAAGATCCCCTGGCGGAGGGCATGGCAACCCACTCCAGGATTCTTGCCTGGAGACGCCCGTGGACAGAGGAGCCTGCGGGCTACAGTCCATGGGGTTGCAGAGTCGGACACGACTGAAAGGACTTAGCATGGACGCACGGTGCACGCACCAGGGGAAGGGTGTTTCACTGGCAGGACAGCCGTGCAAAGGCCCTGAAGCCCGACCAGGCACTGAGGGTGGAGCTCAGGGGTGCAGAGTCCGAGAGGTGTGCACCCAGGCCAGCCAGGTAAGGCCCTTGGGTCTCACCCTACATTCACCGAGCCTGCAAGGCGGGGCCTGCTTGTGGGAGTGCGAGCATCCAGTTTACCAGTCTGACCTCTTTGAAGTCGCAGAATGCTTTGAAATTCTAACAACACCCGGGATGTCAGCTCATAGAGAACAATAAAACTTACTGTCACCTTAAGCAAAAAAATTTCAGTTTGGCTCAAATGTACAATTTGGAAGTTTGATCCATTATATTATCTTTAAAAACGAATATAAAAGAGGTAGGAGTCTGTTATTAAAACAAAAGGATTGAATCTCAATAACAACAAAACAGCCGACCCTGTTCTGTCTACTAACCTGTCTAGTCAGATTTCCCCTTTAGTAGGACCCTCTCCCTGGGTTTCCCAGTTGGCACCAGTGGTAAAGAACCCCCCTGCCAATGCAGGAGACATAAGAGATGCAGGTTCGATCCCTGGGTGGGGACGATCCCCCAGAGGTGGAAATGGCAACCCACTCTGGGATTCTTGCCTGGAGAATCCCATGGACGGAGGAGCCTGGCGGGCTACAGCCCACTGGGTCGCAGAGAGGCGGACACGACTGAAGGGACTACAGTTTTTCCTCACCTCTTCCACTCCCCCCGGGCCCCTTCATTCCCCTGGGTCCGTGCCAGCCGCCTGGGCTCCCCCTCCCCACCCACCCCATGACCACCGTGCCAACCAGGGCGGTGCCAGCAACATCACCCTGCCGGGCTCTGTTCACGTGCCCACGCTGGCCCTGCTGCTCGCCGCGCTCTCCCCACTTGCGTCCCTGCTCACACTGCTGGGCACCTGTGCTCCCCGCCCTGCGGGCACCCTGGTCCTTCTTGCTGCGCCAGCCGGCCCTGCTGGAGACCTGCCTCTGCTGGACGTCACACCCCGGCTGCTGCGGCCCTGCTGCGGCCCGGGGTGGCGTGTCCCCCGTGGCGGTGCCCTGTAGCTGCTCCAGTGCTGTCCTGTGTCTTGGGCGAGGGCCTCCTGCCCCCTGTGGCCTGGGGGTGCTGCGCGGCTGTCTGCAGGCACCCGCACTCTGGGGCCATCGCAGGCCCACGGCTCTGCCTGCTGGCTGGCCGGAGTCCCCGCCTCGCTGGTCCTCACCATCCAGCTGTCGGCTCCCCCTCAGCGAGCCCCCGGTGTCCACTCCCGCTGTGACGGCCCGTCTGCGGAGCCCGGGGTGTGCAGACGCCAGAGTCTTCCAGGACGATGCACTGGTGGCCGCAGTGCTGGTCACCACAGTTCCCTGCTTTCTGATAGACGCATCCGCCACCAAGATTCTGGCCACGGTGCTCCGAGGCCAGCGGCCCTGTCCACGTGTGCCTCCCACCTCGTTGCAGCAGTTCTGTCTCACGGCACGACAGGGGTCATCCACCCACGACCCAGGGCCAGCTGCTCCCCAGAGAGCAAGCAAGTGGTGTCCCGTTCCTCCACCCTGGTGACCACATGTCCTCATCTACAGCCTTCGGAACAAGGAGGTGAAGGCTGCCCTGGGGCGAGTGTGCTGTCCTTACCAGGGGTCTAGATTCCAGGAGTGACCTTTTCAGGGCCACATTTCAGAGTCAGGAATTGTCGATGTCTGACTTTGCTGACAATCTGTGTACAGATATGTGTTGCACTCTGATTTTTTTTTTTTTCTGGGAAGTGTGACTTTTCCTCAAAGTCATAACGGTGCTGATTTCACCTTTCTGTCCAAGAAAAGACACATGACCGAGTGCTCACGATATTTGCTAGTGGTGGGCAAATGAAACTAATTTGGGTCAACTAGAGTGTATCAGTCAGTGACTGGCACAAAACTGCTGTGTAACAAACCACCCTAAAAATGTAGTGTCTTAAAACAGTCATTTGTCCTCAAGAGTCTTCAGTCAGCTGGGGGGTTAGCTAATGTCTTGTGGGGTTATTTGAATGGTTCTTCTGGTCTTGGTTACGCTTGCTTGTGCAAACGAATGAGTGCTGACTGAGTGGGTGTGGCTTGTTAGAGACACTGCTTTACGCTTTCCATCCATATTCTAGGACCAGAAGACTAGCTCAAGCATGAGTTTTCTCATTTCAGTAGCTGAGTGAGAAGGTCCCAACTGGGGGATGGAATTTCAAAGCGTTGCTAAGGTCACATTGTTGTTCGGTTGCTAAGTTGTGTCCCACTCTTTGTGACCCCGTGGACCGTAGCACGCCAGGCTCCTCTGTCCTCCACTGTCTCCCAGGATTTGCTCAGATTCGTGTCCATCGAGTTGGTGATGCCATCCAAGCATCTCGTCCTCTGTCAGCCTCTTCTCCCCCTGCCTTCAATCTTTCCCAGCATCAGGGTCTTTTCCAAAGAGTAGGTTCCTCGCATCAGGTGGCCAAAGTATTGGAGCTTCAGCTTCAGCATCACTCCTTCCAATGAACAGTGAGGATTGATTTCCTTTAGGATTGACTGGTGTGATCTCCTTGCAGGTACCATTGCCAAAGTCAGATTCATGGGGGAACACAGTGAAGTTACTTGGACAAATAACCTCGATATAGGGAAGAGTGAGGAACTGGGAGCATTAGAATCTACTTCAGAGAGCCCCACAGTTCAGTTCAGTTCAGTCGCTCACTCGAGTCTGACTCTTTGCAGTCCCACGGACTGCAGCACGCCAGGCCTCCCTGTCCATCACCAAGTCCTGGAGTTTACTCAAACTCATGCCCATCGAGTCGGTGATGCCATCCAGCCATCTCATCCTCTGTCGTCCCCTTCTCCTGCCTTCAGTCTTTCCCAGCATCAGGGTCTTATCCAATGAGTCAGCTCTTCGTATCAGGTGGCCAAAGTACTGGAGTTTCAGCTTCAGCATCAGTCCTTCCAATGAACACCCAGGACTGATCTCCTTTAGGGTGGACTGGTTGGATCTCCTTGCAGTCCAAGGGACTCTCAAGAGTCTTCTCCAACACCACAGTTCAAAAGCATCAACTCTTCTGTGCTCAGCTTTCTTTATGGTCCAACTCTCACATCCATACATGACCACTGGAAAAACCATAGCCTTAACTAGATGGACATTTGTTGGCAAAGTAATGTCTCTGCTTTTGAATATGCTATCTAGGTTGGTCATAACTTGTCTTCCAAGGAGTAAGCCTCTTTTAATTTCATGGCTGCAGTCACCATCTGCGGTGATTTTGGAGCCCCCCCTTTCTTTGGGATTGGAATGAAAACTGGCCTTTTCCAGTCCTGTGGCCACTGCTGAGTTTTCCAAATTTGCTGGCATATTGAGTGCAGCACTTTCACAGCATCATCTTTCAGGATTTGAAACAGCTCAACTGGAATTCCATCACCTCCACTAGCTTTGTTCACATTCCAGGATGTCTGGCTCTAGGTGAGTGATCACACCATCGTGATTACCTTGGTTGTGAAGATCTTTTTGTACAGTTCTTCTGTGTATTCTTGCCACCTCTTCTTAATATCTTCTGCTTAATATCTTCTGCTTCTGTTAGGTCCATACCATTTCCGTCCTTTATCGAGCCCATCTTTGCATGAAATGTTCCCTTGGTATCTCTAATTGTCTTGAAGAGATCTCTAGTCTTTCCCATTCTATTGTTTTCCTCTATTTCTTTTCACTGATCACTGAGGAAGGCTTTCTTATCTCTTCTTGCTATTCTTCGGAACTCTGCATTCAAATGGGTATATCTTTCCTTTTCTCTTTTGCTTTTCGCTTCACTTCTTATATTCTTTGATTATATTCTTTGCAGCCAAAGGTGGAGAAGCTCTATACAGTCAGCAAAAAGAAGACTGGGAGCTGACTGGGGCTCAGATCATGAACTCCTTATTGCCAAATTCAGACTTAAATTGAAGAAAGTGGGGAAAACCACTAGACCATTCAGGTATGACCTAGATCAAATCCCTTGTGATTATACAGTGGAAGTGAGAAATGGATTTAAGGGACTAGATCTGATAGACAGAGTGCCTGATGAACTATGGACGGAGGTTCCTGACATTGTGCAGGAGAGCCCGACAGTGAGACTTTTATTCAAACTCCTCTTTACTCAGAGACTTGGAGGGTGAAGATGTAAGTTTGTGTAACTAATGAGAACTAATAAGTTCCTTCCCACCGTAGAGCACGGGGACCTCTACTCAACACTCTAACGGCCTAGGTGGGGAAGGAATCCCTGAAAGAGTGGGTCTATGGACGTGTATAATTGACTCACTTGGCGGCACACCTGAAACCAAGTCAGGATTGCTGACACAGCACACCAGCCCCACCCCAGTAAGGGACCCACTTGCCAGCGCAAGAGATGAGGCTTCAGTCCCTGGGTCAGGAAGATGCCCTGGAGGAGGAAATGGCGACCCACCCCAGCGTTCTCGCCTGGAGAATCCCATGGATACAGGAGCCTGTCGGGCTCCAGTCCATGGGGTCGAGTTTTGACAGAGAGTTGGACACGACTCAGCACACACTCGTGCCTGTGTGCTAAGTGGCTTTGGTCGTGTGCAACTCTTTGCAACCCTGTGGACTGTATCCCGCCAGGTGTCTCTGTCCATAAGATTCTCCAGGCAAGAACACTGGACTGCGTTGCCATGCCCTCCTCCAGGGAATCTCCCTGACCCAGGCATTGAATCCGAGTCTCCTGTGTCTCCCGCATTGGCAGGTGAGTGCTTTATCACTAGCAGCACGTGGGAAGCCCAAGCGTGCGCGCACACACACACACGCACACACCCCAATAATTTGTTTTTAAAGAATTACCGATGGTCCTACCTGCAGGGCAGCAAAGGGAACACAGACATAAAGATCAGACTTTCGGACACAGTGGGAGAAGGAGAGGGTGGGACGGTTTGAGAGAGGAACGCTGAAGCATGTACAGACTATATGTAAGATAGCCAGCCAGGGGGAGTTTGATGCATGATGCGGGGAACCCAGAGCCCGCGCTCCGTGACAGGCTGGAGAGATGGGGCGGGGAGGGCGGTGGGAGGGGGCTCAGGAGGGAGGGGACACATGCATGCCCGTGGCCGACCCATGTGGATGTACGACCCATGTACAGCAAAAACCATCAGAATATTGCCAAGTAATCATCCTCTAACTAAAAGAAATTAATTTTAGAAAAGTATGAAAAACATCAATAAAACATTTTCAAAAAGCTGTAAGCTTGAAGATGTCAGCCACTACCTACTCTTTAATGGGCGAGTCCCTTCTTGATGATGAACTCAATGCAAAGAAAGTCAGAATCAATGGCAGGGAGGAGAAAGCTGCGGAGCTACTGACTTTGTTGAGTTTCGGGGTCCAGGCATGCCTGGAGGCTGTTCCACCCTTGGGAATTCCTCTTACTGAACCAATAAATTCCCTTTTCACTGAACCCACTTTGGGTTGATGTTTGGTCTCTTTTAGTGACCTTATTTACTGATTTCATTTCCAATAACTAACATGTGAGTTACTTTATTTCTTCTCTCAAGCTCATTAAGAATTTTATTAAAATATGGGGAACTTG
The DNA here is from genome assembly GCF_016772045.2 of Ovis aries. Classification (NCBI taxonomy): domain Eukaryota; kingdom Metazoa; phylum Chordata; class Mammalia; order Artiodactyla; family Bovidae; genus Ovis; species Ovis aries. The sequence goes on from NC_056067.1 coordinate 64,631,904, forward strand.
CTAGAAGCCCAGTGGTTAGGACCCCTTGCTCCCACCACCTGGGGCCGGGATTTGATCCCTGGTCTGGGGACTAAGATCCCTCATGCTTCTCGGTGTGGCCAAAATCAATAAATAAAAACTAAAGTATCAGTTTAAAAGGGATTTTAAAAAATATAAATAGGCATATCAGAGAAGTTTTCAGCTCGTAGACGACCATTGATGGGCTCTAGTTTTATAGAAGGAAGAGCTTCTCTCTCGTCTCTGCACCCCAGGATCTAAGCAAAGGGACTGGCATCTGGGAAGACGTGAGTCTGGGCCCAGCGGCCTGGACTCATGGAGGCTCTGAGGCTGACTCTCCTTTGCTCCTCCTCCCTTCAAGCCTCTCGGAGCGTCTGTAAAAAGCATTCTCCACTCTGTGTCTCCTCCAAATCCACCGAGACCGTGGAAGGTCTCTGCGGTCCAGAGCTCCAGGTTAAGCCTGCCTCCCTCTCACCGTGCCAGCAGCTCAGAGCAGCCAGACCTGCAGAGACAAGCAAGGGCGGAAGCGGTGGGTGCCTTGCTGAGGACCAGGTCCTCCTGTGATGGCCTGAGCAGCACTTCCTCCAGTCCCGGCGTCTCCTCCTCTGGGCAGGAGCCCGGTCCGCCTGGAACCAGAGCCTCCTCCAGGTTCAGCATCAGCAAGAAGGAGTCTGGACCTCTTTATCCTTCAGCCATCAAGTGAAGAGACCCCATGCGATCCTTTGGGGGTGAGGAGAAGAGATCCCGGAAAGAAACTTTCTCTTGTAGAACACCCAAGCTGTACCAGGTACTGACTTGAGATACTTAAGACGTGTTAACTGATGTAACCCTCGCTCAGGGGCTACCTCCATACCGCATATTAATTCACAAGGCACAGACGGGTCCGCTGGCTTGTTGAAGACGAGACCATTAGTATAGAGAGATGTCCTGGGTTTCCCTGTCTCTTTTTGGCCGTGCTGGGTCTCCACTGCTTGGAGGGCTTTTCCCCTGGCTGTGGCGAGCGGGGGCCACCCTCTAGTCACGGCGCCCAGGCTTCTCTCACTGCGGTTCTGGGGCGCTGAGCACAGGCTCCGTAGCTGTGGCTCATGGGCTTAGCTGCCCCACGGCACGTGGGAACTTCCCGGACCGGGGATCGAACCCCTGTCTCCGGCACTGACAGGCGGATTCTTTACCACTGAGCCACCAGCAGAGACCAAGAGATATCTTGTTACTCATGTCTGTCTGACTTCAAAGTCCTGGCTCCTACCACCATGTGCTGCCATCCCCAGAGGCCTTGCATGTAGTGTCTACTAGCGTATATAATGTATTGATGATAAGGGAGAGACCATAGCTCCCACATTACAGAGGCGGGGTTAATGGATGAAGCGACATGTCTAGAGTTACATGATGGAAATTTCTCAAACGCTTTGAGGCTAAAACCCAGGTTCATTCCTGTCCTTACGTCTGCCACTCATGCTGCACTGCTTCTCTGCACAAAGCCTTTACTTAATAAATATTCATAAAGTGAAGCGGAATGAAATCCTATCAAGAGGGAAGGGGCTTTTTGGGGGGAGAATAGATACATATATTTGTATGGTTGAGTCTCTTTGCTGTTCACCTGAGACTACAACCCTGTTAATCGACTCTACCCCAATACATAGCAAAAAGTAAAAAAAAAAAAAAAAAAAGAAATCAAAAAATGTCTACCAGTCAAGAGTCAGTTTTATGTGATGTCCTTGGTGGTCCAGTGGTTAAGACAACACACTTCCACTGTAGGGGGCCTGGGTTTGATCCCTGGTTGGGGCACTAAGATCCCACGTGCCATGTGGCATGGCTAAAAAAGTAGAAAAAGAGCTTTCCAATGAGAGAAAGTCCAAGTTTCCTTCAGGACAATAGAATTTGAAACAGTTCTGGGTTTAAACTCTGAGGCCAAGCTTAACGGCCACACAGTACTGCTCCTTTTTCTACAGCATAGACATTATATTGTCCAAGGGGGTCAGTGGTTACTTTTAATTTGAATAACATAAAACAGGCTTGAAGAGGTTAGGTAGAATACGCAAGGAGGCAATGGAGGCAGAAAACACTGTGGCCTGAATTCTTCTGAGAGTGAGTTCTTATTCAACGTTGTTTCCCTCAAAACTAGCATAGATGTGAAAAACAATTCATGAATAAAAATATGTGGGGGATGGGATCACCTCTGAATACCCTAGTTCCGGGATTCAGGATACTAACGTGAGGCTCTGTCAGGCGTGTTTATAGTTTTCCTATAAAGCATCCGTGGGCGTGGTCAACCTGAAGTCCTAGGTTAGGGAGGATGACTGACCGCTGCTGCAGGGTCACTCATGACAGACGACTGTGAAAGCCTGATTTCCTAAGGTTTCATGCTGACCGCTCCTTCCCTGCCTCTCCACCCTCATCTTCTGCTCCTCTTTGTCGTGGTCTAAAGTGGATTCGTTTATTTTGTTGATAATCACCACAACTTATAAGTCTGAGTTACCCTGAAGACATGATATTCCTTTAGTAGATTCAGTTAGCAAATGCAACATTTCTGTTGTCTTCAGAGATAAACAGAAGCCTCAGGAGACAAAGATGAAGCTTCTTACATGGAAACTCATGCATTCTAAATGTCAGTGTCTTAATATACTCTGAACTCTTCCTAAAAAGAGTTAATGCAAATAGCCTCAAATGTGCTTCCAGTTATATTTCAATGTGTTTTCTTCCTAGACAAACAGATTGCACACGCACGTACAATTTATGAAGCCTAATGGCTCTATGAACAATTATAAACAGTGCTATTCATTGAGCGTGGGCTTCTCAGGCGGCTCAGTGGTAAAGAATCTGCCTACAATGTAGGAGACGTGGGTTTGATCGCTGGGTCAGGTAGATGCCCTGGAGAAGAGAATGGCTACCCACTCCAGTATTCTTGCCTGGAGAATCTCATGGACAGAGGAGCCTGGGGGGCTACAGTCCATGGGGTCCCAAAACAGTTGTATGTGACTGAGCGACTCAACAACAACATTTGTTGAGCATAAACATAAGAGCTACAGGAAGTGTGAATAAATGGGCGTGATACATCCGCAATCAACCACCACAACCCAGCTAATTGTAACCTTCATGATGGCTACGGAATCCTTGTCCAGCCGCTAAGATTGCCAGATGTACCCTGACTGACATAAGTTAGGTCTACATACATGTGAAACTTTGAGCTCTGTACCTTACATCCCTGTAGAATATTTGCCCACTGAGCCCAGCTTCAGAGACCTCCTCAGGCCCCGTGATAACAGACATCTCTCTCGTCCTAGGCTCTTGGCACTCGCTGTCCTTTCTGCCCGGAGGGCTGCTCCCCTCGGCTCTGTGCACGCGCGGATCCTCGCACCCTCTACGTCTCTGTTCAAACAGTGTCTTCTAGGGTCGCATCCCTCATAGTCAGAACTAATGTAGCCACATTACCTGCCCGCCATCTAATTCTCGGAAGTTATCTTGGAATTCAGACTTTGCTTAGTAAAGTCTGTTTCCACCTATAACTCTGAAGCCCACTGAAATAGACCCATTCCCTTCTAGGGCCCGATGCAATCTTTTCCCATCAGGTACTGTTAGAAGTTCTCAATCCTGCGGGGCTTTGTGAAGAATACACGAGTTAACACTCGGATGTTCCAGCTGCTGGGGCTGGCATACAGGTGGCACTCAATAAATGCGGGACCGTGTCCATCAGCATCGGCGTTTCTTAAACAGTTCATCCTTTAAGTTCGGCTGTGCTGGCTCTTTGGTGCTGCGCTCGGACTTCCTGGAGTTGCGACGAGCGGGGGCTACTCTCTAGGTGCGGTGCACGGCTTCTCACTGCAAGGCTTCTCCTGTCACAGAGCATGGGCCCGAGGGTGCTGGGGCTTCGGTAGTCTGCAGTTCCCGGGCTCTAGAGCACAGGTTCCATCCCTGGGACGTTTGTTTAGTTGCTCTGTGGCAGGTGGGATCTTCCCAGAGCAGGGATCAAACCCGCATCTTCTGCATCTGCAGGCAGGTTCTTTACTGCCGCGCCATCAGGGAAGCCCCAGTGTTTGCTAAATAAACCCAAAACCTCCACCAGAGGTTTCTTCTCCCCGCATGCACGTTACCTAGAGGGTGAAGCCCAAACGCACTGTCGTCTTTGCACTCAAGCTACCTGTTAGCATTCTCTGTGGGTTCATTCATCTTCATCACACCACAGGCGTCACCCCCAGACGCTGTGCTGGGATCTGAGGACTGAACAGACAGATCAGACCTGCTCTCATCAGGATCTTCACGATGTCTTGGGACAGCTTGGAAGATACCTCCTGTGGAACTGGTGGTTACGATGCCGCCACACCAGAAACTGTCCTGCAGCTTTTCAAGGGATGAGGTCAGCTCCATGCTGATACAGAATCAGCTTCAAGACATGTTATTAGCGAACATTCAGGATGCAGAACGTATGTCTCGTATGTTGCTCTTCATGTTTATGGGGCCCACGCACCTACAAATGATGGTGATGACAAGATCTATTTCTTGGGACCTCTCCGGTGGTCCAGTGGTAAAGAATCTGCTTTCCAACGTAGGGGACGTGGGTTCAGTTCCTGGTTGGGAAACTAAGATCTCGCATGACTCGGGGCCAGGAAGCCCAAGCTCCACAGCAAGAGAAGCCTGCATGCCACAGCAAAGACCTAGCACAGCCAAACAAGGACAACAAAACCGAAGCAAGGTCTATTTCTGGAGGATCCCCCAGGAGACTGGTCAGGTACTCGCCTCAAAAGAGCTCTAAGGACAAGGTGTCAGCAGTTACAGTGACATTGACTTGAATTTTTTAACCTTGAGATGTATTATCTTATAAGAGTAAATGGTAAAATACAATGCCTATCACTAATGAGAGTGGAGAGAGACTGCCTCTGATCTCAGGTAAGAACACTGAAGTGACGGTGGTCAGACCACATAAGGGCTTGGGACCAAACATGGCAGCTGCAGTTTTGAACATCATCTGGCTGGTGTTGGTCCAAGAGAGAATGGCCAAGTGGCTCCTTGCACACCGTCTTCTGTGGACGGGATCACTTAGTGTCGTGAAAAACAGTGGTCACTGTGGAGAAGGGCTGGGAAGGCTTGGTCCACGGCAAGGGGTTGAAGGACATGAGATCCTTCACATTTGCAATTGCGGTTCCTTTGCTCAGAATGCCGTCCCGATCTTTCCCCATGTGGGGCTCTCTCAGCTCATGTGTTACACCGTCGACCATTTTAGCTTTTATAATCCCCAGTGCCTTATCTCAGGGCCCTTCATGCGCTTCACCACAACCTTAATCCCTTCAAAATGGCCTTGCCTTTTATTGGCTTTTTTCTTCATTATCTATTTTTCTCACAAGTCAGCACACTGCAGATACGGACTGTATCTTTCTTCTTCACTCGTGTATTCTTGAAAGTGTTAGCTGCTCAGGCACGTCTGACTTTGTGCGATCCTCATTGTCTGTAGTCTGCCAGGCTTCCCTGTCCATGGAATTCTCCAGGCAAAAATCCTGGAGTGGGTTGCCACTTCCTCCTCCAGGGGATCTTCCTGACCCAGGGATCAAACCCCGGTCTCCTGCACTGCAGGCAGATACTTTACCATCTGAGCCAGCAGGGAGACTAAGGAACCAGATAAATTTAGAAAACCAAGCCATGGGGACTGCTCAGTCTGGAGACAGAGGTTTTGAGGCTTCAGCTTTTAGGTGTCATTTTCAGCTAAAATTGGCTGATACTGTGGACATTGTCAGTAGTGCTGCCCTGGAAATAGGGGTGCAAGTTTCATTTAAAATTAAGATTTTCTTGGGATCTAAGGCAAGGAGTGGGCTGGTTGGACAGGTAGTGACTCTGTATTTAGTGTTTCTGGTTGGTGGTCGGAGGGAGGTGATGCCTCATTATAATTTTCATTTGTATTTCTCTTAAGATTTCAGGAGGTGAAATTTTTCTGCTAATTTTTTTAAGCAGTGTGAGTAAAACTGACCTCTCCAAAGTGGCCTTTTACCGTCTGCCCAGTTTTGAATCTTTCTCCAGGCGCTACCCGAGGATCTTTGTTGAGGACAACTGTTTTCTCCCTCTGCCCTCCTGGCTGGTGAATATGAAGAGCCCAGTTAAGAGATGTTTTCAGTTCTTGTGCCACGTGTTTTTTTTTTTTTTTAGTGATTTAGTTTTTTTTCCCCTTTGGAGTAAACTTGATTTCTGTTGTTCTGTTTGTTTGGGGTTTATAGGAACTTGATTCAGTTCTCACAGATGTATATCTGTTCTGTTCTTTTCAGGGTCTTTTCCCATATAGGTTCTCTCAGTGTGTTCAGTAGACTTCCTTGGGCTATTCAGTAGGTCCTTTTGGATTATCTTTGATAATAGATAGTGTGTATGTGTCAATCCCAACCTCTTAATGTCTCCCTTCCCTGCCTTTTATTTTAATTATCATAAGTGGGTTTTCTAAGGCTGTGTGTAGATGGACTGGTCATTCTTCATTTTTCTATTGAGGGACACTTTGGGTGATGCTGTCTATTAAATATTGTCAGCAGTGCTGCCTTGAAAATAGAGCTGCCAGGATCATTTTCCATTATGCTTTTCTCTGGATCTAAGGCAGGGGTGGGCTTGCCAGATCACATGGTGGCTCTACATTCACTGTCTTAAGGAGTCCCCATACTGTTTTCCTTCCTGGCTGCACCCGCCCATTTCCCTCCCCGCCCACACTGCAGGCAGATTCCCTGTTCCCCTCACCCTCGGCAGCACTGAATCTTTGCAGATCTTTCGGAGGGTGGCCATTCTGAACAGTGTAAGCTGAAACGCCGCATTTCTCTAACAGTGAGACTGAGCATCTTTCATGGGCTTTGTGGCCATTTGGATGCCTTTTTAAGACAAAGGTCTATTTAGATCTCTGGCCTGTTTTTCTATTGAGTTGATTGGTTTATGATACTAAGCTGAACTATTTGTTTGTTTCGAGATGAATAAATTGTTCTTAAATTTTATCATAACCATTTTTCCCCATTTGAGGGTTGTCTTTTCCTTTCATTTAGAATTTCCCTTGCTGTGCAAAATCTTTTGAGGTTACTTTTGTTGAGTTTTGTTATTTTTCATTTTTCTAAGAGTGAAACCAAGAAGTTGCTGTGATTGATTTTAAAACCTGTTCTGACCATATTTTCCTCAAGAAGTTTAGAGTATCCATTCCTCCATTTAGCTCTTTAATATAGTTGGAGTTTCTTTTCTGTATAAGGTTAGGGAGAGACGTAATTTTATTCACTTTTCCCTTGTTTAAGAAATCTCCATGCTGTCCTCTGTTCTGGCTGTTAATTTACATTGCCAGCATCAATAGAGGAGAATTCATTTTCCCCGAAACTTCTCCACTGTTTACTGTTGGTAGACTTTTTTTTTAAGGTGGAAAGAGTATTTTATTTTTTAAATTGATTTATTTATTTTAATTGGAGGCTAATTACTTTACAACATTCTAGTGGTTTTTGCCATCTGTTGACATGAATCAGCCATGGGTGTACATGTGTTCGCCATTCTGAACCCCTGCCCCACCTCCCTCCCCATCCCATCCCTCAGGGTTATCCCAGTGCACCAGCCCTGAGCACCCTGTCTCATGCATCAAACCTGGACTGGCGATCTGTTTCATATATGATAATATACATGTCTCAATGCTATTCTCTCAGATCATCCCACCCTCACCTTCTCTCACAGAGTCCAAAAGTCTGTTCTTTACATCTGTTTATCTCTTTTGCTATCTTGCATACAGGGTCATCATTACCATCTTTCTAAACTCCATATATATGCGTTAATATACTGCTTTGGTATTTTTCTTTCTGACTTACTTCACTCTGTATAATAGGTTCCAGTCTCATCCACCTCATTAGAACTGATTCAAATGTGTTCTTTTTAATAGCTGAGTAATATTCCCATTGTCTATATGTACTACAGCTTTCTCATCCATTCATCTGCTGATGGACATCTAGGTTGCTTCCATGTCCTGGTTATTGTAAACGGTGCTGCAATGAACATTGGGGTACACGTGTCTCTTTCAGTTCTGGTTTCCTTGGTGTGTATGCTCAGCAGTGGGATTGCTGGGTCATATGGCAGTTCTATCTCCAGTTTTTTAAGGAATCTCCACACTGTTCTCCATAGTGGCTGTGCTAGTTTGCATTCCCACCAACAGTGTAAGAGGGTTCCATTTTCTCCACACCCTCTCCAGCATTTATTGTTTGTAGACTTTTGGATAGCAGCCATTCTGACCAGCATGACATGGTATCTCATTGTAGTTTTGATTCACATTTCTCTGATAATGAGTGATGTTGAACATCTTTTCATGTGTGTGTTAGCCATCTGTATGTCTTCTTTGGAGAAATGTCTGTTTAGTTCTTTGGCCCATTTTTTGATTGGGTCGTTTATTTTTCTGGAATTGAGCTGCATGAGCTGCTTGTACATTTTTAGATTAATTCTTTGTCAGTTGCTTTGTTTGCTATTATTTTCTCCCATTCTGAAGGCTGTCTTTTCACCTTGATTATAGTTTCCTTTGTTGTGCAAAAGCTTTTAAGTTTAATTAGGTCCTATTTGTTTATTTTTGCTTTTATTTCCAATATTCTGGGAGGTGGGCATAGAGGATCCTGCTGTGATTTATGTTGGAGAGTGTTTTGCCTATGTTTTCCTCTAGGAGTTTTATAATTTCTGGTCTTACATTTAGATATTTAATCCATTTTGAGTTTATTTTTGTATATGGTGTTAGAAAGTGCTCTAGTTTCATTCTTTTACAAGTGGTTGACCAGTTTTCCCGGAACCACTTGTTAAAGAGATTGTCTTTTCTCCATTGTATATTCTCACCTCCTTTGTCAAAGATAAGGTGTCTATAGGTGCCTGGATTTTTCTCTGGGCTTTCTATTTTGTTCCGTTGATCTATATTTCTGTCTTTGTGCCAGTACCATACTGTCCTGATGACTGTAGCTTTGTAGTATAGTCTGAAGTCAGGCAGTTTGATTCCTCCAGTTCCATTCTTCTTTCTCAAGATTGCTTTGGCTATTCGAGGTTTTTTTGTATTTCCATACAAATTGTGAAATCATTTGTTCTAGTTCTGTGAAAAATAACATTGGTAGCTTGATAGGGATTGCATTGAATCTATAGATTGCTTTGGGTAGTATATTCATTTTCACTATATTGATTCTTCTGATCCATGAACATGGTATAGTCCTCCATCATTTGTGTCATCTTTGATTTTTTTCACCAGTGTTTTATAGTTTTCTATATATAGGTCTTTCGTTTCTTTAGGTACATTTATTCCTAAGTATTTTATCCTTTTTGTAGCAATGGTGAATGGAATTATTTCCTTAATTTCTCTTTCTGTTTTCTCACTGTTAATGTATAGGAATGCAAGGGATTTCTGTGTACTAATTTTATATCCTGCAAGTTTACTATATTAATTGATTAGCTCCAGTAATTTTCTGGTGGTGTCTTTACGGTTTTCTATGCAGAGGATCATGTCATCTGCAAACAGTGAGTTTTACTTCTTTTCCAATCTGGATTCCTTTTATTTCTCTTTCTTCTCTGATTGCTGTGGCTAAAACTTCCAAAACTATGTTGAATAGTAGCGGTGAAAGTGGGCACCCTTGTTGTTCCTGACTTTAGGAGAAATGCTTTCAGGTTTTCACCACTGAGGATAATGTCTTCGGTGGGTTTATCACATGTGGCTTTTATTATGTTGAGGTGTGTTCCTTCTAAGTCTGCTTTCTGGTTCACAAATCTACAGCATCTCTCTTCATAACACCCATTTCCAAGAGAATTTGGGTTTGCCAGTGTCTGAGTTCCCAATACACTGGGAACATATTCCCAATATTGCATACTACGTGTCTTTGCAGGAATTCAGGATGTTGATAAACTTGCTATCTCCACAGATGGAGATATCCCTGGAGTTGGGCAACATGACGAGGGTCCAGGAATTCGTCTTGCTGGGCTTGTCCACGAGCCCAGAAACAAGGGAAGTCCTGTTTGCCGTCTTCCTGACCCTCTACCTGCTGACCCTCCTGGAGAACGCCCTCATCGTCTTCCTCGTCTGCAGCCACACCGAGCTCCACAAGCCCATGTACTTCTTCCTGGGCAACCTGAGCTGCCTGGAGATGTGCTACGTGTCCGTGACCATGCCCAGCCTGCTCGCGGGGCTGTGGACGGGACCCTGCCACGTGCCCTTCCCAGCCTGCATGACCCAGCTCTTCTTCTTCATCGCCCTCATCTGCACAGAGTGTACCCTCCTGGCCTCCATGGCCTATGACCGCTACGTGGCCATCTGCCGCCCACTGCACTACCCGCTGCTCATGCGGCCCCAGGTCTGCCTGGGCTTGGCCGGGACTTCGTGGCTTGGTGGGCTGCTGGTCTCAGTAGCCAAGACAACATGCATCGCCAGCCTGTCCTACTGTGGCCCCAACGTCCTCAACCAATTTTTCTGTGATGTCTCCCCACTGCTCAACCTGTCCTGCACCCACGTGGCCCTGACTGAGCTGGTGGACTTCCTCTCGGCCATCGTCATCTTCTGCGGGACGCTGCTGGTCGCCCTGGCCTCCTACTCGGCCATCGGGGTGACGGTGCTCCGCATGCCTTCAGCTGCCACCCGGCGCAAGGCCTTCTCCACCTGCGCCTCCCACCTGGTGGTGGTGGGCATCTTCTACTCGGCAGCCCTCTTCATCTACTGCCGCCCCAGCCGCATCAGATCCATGGACCTCAACAAGGTGCTGTCGGTCATCTACACGGTGGCCACGCCCATGTGCAATCCGGTCATCTACTGCCTGCGGAACAGAGAGGTCCACGAGGCCCTGTTCAGAACTCTCCACTGGACTTGATCCTGGTCTTGGGACATTAACCCCATACCTCCTAATTTACATTTTCTCATAACTTGAAACACTTACTTAAGGGATATTGAAAAAAAAAAGTTACATACTGAAGGAATACATTTCTCACTTCTCATTATTTCTCACAAAGAAAGTGAAAGTGTTAGCTGCTCAGTCATCTCTGACTCTTTGTGACCCCACGGAGTGTAGCCCCTGGACAGGCTTCTCTGTCCATGGAATTCTCCAGGCAAGAATACTGGAGTGGGTTGCCATTTCTTTCTCCACGGGAGCTTCCTGACCCAGGGATCACATCCAGGTCTCCTGCATTACAGGCAGATTCTATACTGTTAATATATATTAAAGCTATCCAGGAAGCCTTAATATATATACGAGTTTGAAGCAATCCATAACAGAATCGTAGCTACCCAAGAGAAATGTGAACATTGTCTATAAGAAAGCAGATCATCAGAGATGACTGATAAGGGCTGGTGACCCTCATGACAAGATGCTTCACTTTATGAGTAAGCCAGGAAAGTAAATTTAACCATCTCATCAGTTTTATTAAGGGAATATTGATGAATATTTATTTCCTAAATGTGTCTATATGTCCCCACAAGTAGAAATAGATATGTACAAGGACATTCCTTGGATCTTTGCTTGCAATAGGACACAGCCTACATGTCCATACAGTGCATAGATTAAAAATAAGTACATTCATTGTAAGATAAGCATTAGGCTGTTAAAAAGAAATCAATTTGTATGTTTTGACATGGATATTTGGTTCATATATATATGTTGTTAAAAATAAAATATAGTGTGAAATACTTCTGTATTTTTTAAAATTAACTTTTAAGTTTACGAGTGTATGTTGAACCAGAAGACCATTTTCTCTGCTCTTCAGATGCCTTGGTGCTTCTCAGAGCAAGTTGTGAACATGTGTTTCCATGCTAACGTGCACCCTAGGATTGATTCAATGAAGGCAGGAGCAGTTTCTCATTCATCTTTGTTTTCTAAAAATTTTTGGCTGCATCCAATGGCGTGAGGGACCTTAGCTTCCAGACGAGGAATGGAACCCATGCTCCCTGCATTGGATGGCGGAGTCTTAACCACTGCACAGCCAGGGACGCCCTTCTCACCCATCTTTATTCTCCAGGATCCAGGCGCAGGGCTAGGCGTTTGGGAAGGGATCTGTGAATGCGCGATGGCCTCAACTAAGGGCAGGTCTGAGGCTGACTCTCCTCTTGTGTGTGTGCACTAAGTCTCTCCAGTCATGTCTGCCCCTGCGATTCCATGGACTGTAGCCCCCAGGTTCCTCTGTCCATGGGGTTCTCCAGGCAAGAATACTGGAGGGGGTTGCCATGCCATCCTTGAGGGGATCTTCCCGACCCAGGTATCTAACCCGAGTCTCTTACATCTCCTATGCTAGCAGGTGGCTTCTTTACCACCAGCGCCACCTGGGAAGTCCTCTCCTCCCCTTAAGCCTCTGAAACGTTATATAAAAACAAAGATTCCTCTTCTCTGAATCCACAGAGATCGGGGAAGTCTCTGAGGTCAAGAGCGCCAGCTTAAGCCCGCCTCCTTCTCGCTGTGAGGGCAGTCACCTTAGCAAGTCAGACCATCTAGAACAACGGAGAGAAACGAGGGTGGGGTGGTTGGTTGGGGTGGGTGCCTCGCTGAAGACCAGGAGCAAATCCTTCCAAGCTGGACTGAAAGGTCATTCCTCTGTTCGTTGGCATCTCCTCCTCTGGGCAGGAGCCCAACCTGCCTGAACACCAGAGCCTCCTTCGGGTACAGCATCAGCAAGAAGGGATCTGTACCTTCTGTCTTTAAGCCATCAGGTGAGGGAACAAACTCCTTATGGATTCGGACAAGGAACCATGGAAGGACGTGCTCCTTTATAGAACACCCAAGGTGTACCTCGTACCAACTCTATAATTTATACCTGTCTCTGTAGAGTGCATGGACGTGTTCTACCAGACATGGCTTCTCTGGGCAAGTAGGTCAAGCAGCTTCTTGAAGAAAATCCATCTAGTAAGGGAGAGATATCCTCAGAGTCACATCTGTCTGGCTCTGAGGTGGTTTTCAACCACCATGCTTTACCATCCCAAGAGATCAGGTATACAGTAGCTACTGTTATGCGGAATTGATTAATTCTAAGGGAATCTCTGTGTTACAGATACGGGAAAGGAGGCTAAAGGATTAAGTAACTTTCAGTCACTGAAATTTCTCAGTGTCGTCATTGTTGTTCAGTCGCTAAGTCGTGTCCGGCTCTTTGTGATCCCATGGACTGCTCCCTGCCCTTCAGTATCCCCTGGAGTTTGCTCAAACTCATGTCCATTGAGTCGGTGATGTTATTTCAGTCTTAGGTTGTTAGAACAAATTAAGTGAAGCAATTCATGGCAAATTGCAATACCAAATAAATTAGAATTGTTGCCACTTAGGCTGTGAGCAGCACTGAGCCCGCTGCCTGGCACATAGAAAGAGCTTAATATATAGCAATCATGTTGGCTACTACATTTACAGTTGTAACCAACTGTGTGCCAACTGGAATATGAGCATTAAGTGTTTATAATAACCAGGACGCATGGATAGAGTGCATGGATTACAAATATTATAGTTTTTTCCTTTTCCCTTGTTGGTCGTATGACTTTAGGCAAGTCACTTTCACTCCCTGAAGTTCAGTGATCCCCCTTGAAAGATAAGATAATGAGAGCAGTTCTCACAGGTTCTTTGAGGCAAATGAATAAAATAACATGAAAAATTCCTAGCACAGTGCCTGGGATGCTGTTAAAGCAGAGACTTTGGAAACACTCCGATCTTTGCTGCATTGTTCATGTGGCAAATGACTGCAAAGCTCTTATACGGCCAGGGCTCCATGTGGACCAGTCCTTGGCCCACGATCCATCCTCATCTCTTTCTGTTCTTCGTGTTCTCTGAGCCTGGTTTAAAGTGTGTCCAGAAACTTTCCTGAAGCGTCTTGGCTGTGGACATCTTTGCCCCCCCCCAAGCATTTTAGCCGCAATGATTTTCACTGCATAACTGATTGTCCGTGTTGCCGTGTGTGTGTGCTTCGTCACCCTGCGGCGTCTGACTCTTCGCAGCCCTTTGGACTGTAGCCTGCCAGGCTTCTCTGTCCGTGGGATTCTCCAGGCAAGAATACTAGAGAGGGTTGCCATTTCCTTCTCCAGGGGATCTTCCTGACCCAGTGACAGAACCAGCATCTCCTGCGTCTTCCGCATTGGCAGGCAGATTCCTTACCCATGAGCCATCAGGGAATAAAAGATTAAATGACTGGCTGACAGTTTGACATAAAGTGATTCAGCACCAAAGTCTGTCTCAGCTGTGACTGACCCTGGTGCTGTCACTCCCTGGCTGTGTGGTCTTGGGGCAATGCTTTGACCTGTCTGGGTCTCACACGTGCATTCTGGCATAGAGCTGAGCGGGTAACAGGCAGGAAGGCCAGAGGTCCCCAAGCAGCAGGAGGAAATAAACTGCAAGGGGCAGATGTTTTTCCCCTTTTCTGCTGATGAAAGTGGCTCCGCCTGAGACTGCTATTTTTTTCTTTTCTCAAACCTTGGGCTGATAATAGCTCAACAAACCAGTACTCATGTCAATTGTCTTATGGCCAGGGATGACACACCTCGTGCCATTCCATCTCAAAAATGCATATTGTGGGAGAGGGGCCTGGTGAGACGCCCTCAGCCTTGAGGTGCTTCTTTCACCTGATTAGAAGCTTGCCAACAGACATAAACTGCTTTGTTAAAAACGAGCAAGCGGGCACTCTTTCTGTCCGCTTCTGATGTCTGTTTCAGAAGCTTTCCCTTTGTCTGTTATACTTCAATAAAACTTTGCCACACAAAAATCTCCAAGTAGTCAAGCCTCGGCTCTGACCCCAGATCACAATCCTCTCCTCCGGAAGTCACGAATCCTGGCATAACACACAGCTTTCAGCGGCAGCCTTTCAGAACGAAGAATACAACTATGGTTTCTGGCAGTGTACTGGCTTGTAGTAAGGGCTCGGTGGAACTATAGATGTTTCCATGATTAGACTGCGTGCCCCAGTTCATGTCAGTAGTTTGCTCTGTGAGCCTCAAGTGCCTTAAGTATAATGGTGGGGAAGTGTTGCACATGTCTGCATATGATCACTGACTGAATACAGAGCTTACATTTTCCACCTTCTGCTGAAAAGCCAATTCATTTTTGTGGGAATCCTTCTGTGATTCAGACAGGAAGCTGCCCCTTTGTCCTTCTTAAACACTGTAATTGAGAGTCATATAATCTATAAAATAAAATCACATTAAAGGTAGAGGGATATTTTTACAGAAAGAGGGAACTGACTGTCTTGGATTTTTATTTAGAATACTTCTAAATTCCTGTGTGGGTTTCCCTGGTGGCTCAGTGGTAAAGAATCCGCCTGCCAGCGTAGGAGACATGAGTTCAATCCCTGGGTCTGGAAGATTCCCTGGAGAAGGTAATGGTAACCCACTCCAGTATTCTTGCCTGGAGAATCCCATGGACAGAGGAGCCTGGCGGGCTGCAGTCTATGGGGTCACAGAAGAGTTGGACATGACTTAGTGACTAAACAATAGCAACAAATTCCTGTTCAGTGTGTAAAGAGAATGGAAAAATTAATTTGGAGAGAATTTTTTTTTCGGGATAGAAATGACAAAAAATCTAATTTATTTGATACACCAATTTGCTCTCAATTGCTTCACTGAATTTATTGTAACAACCTAACTGGCTTTGCTGGTGGCTCAGTGGTAAAGAATCTGCCTGCAATGCAGGATCTGCAGGGGATTCAGGTTCGATCCCTGGGTCGGGAAGGCCCCCTGGAGGAGGAAATGGCAACCCACTCCAGTATTTATTCTTGCCTGGAGAATCCCAAGGACAGAGGAGTCTGGTGGGCTGCCGTCCATAGGGTAGCAAAGAATCAGTCAGGACCGAAGTGACTTAGCATGCAAGCAACTGGAGGCAAGTGTTATTTTTGCAGTTTTCAGTTGGCATAGTTTGTGTTAGGACCTAGAGTCACGACAGAGCAGAGTACCCAAGATGTCTGCTTTCATGGATCTAAAGTGTCTTTCTCTGTAACAGTCAATTTCCAAGAGAAGTTGGGCAGCCAGTTCACTAGGGCACCGACACTCTGTGAACGTCTTCCTAACATGTGTATCTATTTTTTTTAATTTTTTTTTTTTTTTTTTTTTACTATTGTGCCTCTGCAGAAAGCAGAAAACAGAATGTCCACAAACTTTGTCTCTCTGCAGATGGAGAGGTCCCTGGAGCTGGGCAACATGACGAGGGTCCAGGAATTCGTCTTGCTGGGCTTGTCCACGAGCCCAGAAACAAGGGAAGTCCTGTTTGCCGTCTTCCTGACCCTCTACCTGCTGACCCTCCTGGAGAACGCCCTCATCGTCTTCCTCGTCTGCAGCCACAGCGAGCTCCACAAGCCCATGTACTTCTTCCTGGGCAACCTGAGCTGCCTGGAGATGTGCTACGTGTCCGTGACCATGCCCAGCCTGCTCGCGGGGCTGTGGACGGGACCCTGCCACATGCCCTTCCCAGCCTGCATGACCCAGCTCTTCTTCTTCATCGCCCTCATCTGCACAGAGTGTACCCTGCTGGCCTCCATGGCCTGTGACCGCTACGTGGCCATCTGCCGCCCACTGCACTACCCGCTGCTCATGCGGCCCCAGGTCTGCCTGGGCTTGGCCGGGACTTCGTGGCTTGGTGGGCTGCTGGTCTCGGTGGTCAAGACAGCGTGCATCGCCAGCCTGTCGTACTGTGGCCCCAACATCCTCAACCAATTTTTCTGTGATGTCTCCCCACTGCTCAACCTGTCCTGCACCCACGTGGCCCTGACTGAGCTGGTGGACTTCCTCTCGGCCATCGTCATCTTCTGCGGGACGCTGCTGGTCGCCCTGGCCTCCTACTCGGCCATCGGGGCGACGGTGCTCCGCATGCCTTCAGCCGCCGCCCGGCGCAAGGCCTTCTCCACCTGCGCCTCCCACCTGGTGGTGGTGGGCATCTTCTACTCAGCAGCCCTCTTCATCTACTGCCGCCCCAGCCGCATCAGATCCATGGACCTCAACAAGGTGCTGTCGGTCATCTACACGGTGGCCACGCCCATGTGCAACCCGGTCATCTACTGCCTGCGGAACAGAGAGGTCCACGCGGCCCTGTTCAGAACTCTCCGCTGGACTTGATCCTGGTCTTGGGAAGTTAGACCCCTCCTCATGTCCTGAATAAAGAAAGCTCTTTCACTCTCCTCTATCACTCTCATCAAGAGGCTCTTTAGTTCTCCTCACTTTCTGCCCTTAGAGTGGTATCATCTGACAGTCCCTTGGACTGCAAGGAGATCCAACCAGTCCATCCTAAAGGAAATCAACCCTGAAAATTCACTGGAAGGACTGGAGCTGAAGCTGAAGCTCCAATACTTTGACCATCTGATGCGAAGTGTGGACTCACTGGAAAGGACCCTGAGGCTGGGAAAGATTGCAGGCAAAAGGAGAAGGGGGCTCCAGAGGAGGAGATGGATAGCTAGCATCGCCCACTCAATGGACGTGAATTTGAGCAAGCTCTGAAAGATAGTGGAGGACAGAGGAACCTGGGGGGCTATAGTCCGTGGGGTCTCAAAGAGTCCAACAAATTTAGGGACTGAACAACAACATGTTTTAATTTAAATGTTTCATGATTCCAAATGCTATAATATCAAAGGCAAGTAAAATGCTGGAGAAATAGATTTCCCACCTGGTAGACACGAGCAATCAATATATACTTGTCAATATATACTGATTGCTATGGATTGACTATTGTAGCAGTCAATAGCAAACTCTGAATTACCCTTTGAAAAGGGAGCAATGTCCACAAGAAAGCAGGCCATCAAAGATGAGCTGTAATTGACTGGCAACTCACACGACTAGATACTGAAATTGACTAGCAAGGGGAGAAATGCAGGTTTAACAGCTCCATCAGCTTATTCCTAGAATACTGACAACTATTTCCCCAGTCTTTCGGTGTGTTCCGACACGTAGAAACAGATAATACATACAATGGCGTTCTTTACATCTTTGTCATAAAAAAACAGAAACAACTTAAGTGTCCATCAAAAGTGAATGGATAAAATACATTCTACTACATTCATCTGAAGCGAACACTGGGCTGTAAAATGAATAGAAACGGGTTTTCAATATTCTCTTAAAAAAATTTTTTTTGACCGCACTCTGCAGTAGGTGGGACCTTAGTGCCCTCACCAGGGATCCAACCTGTGGCCACTGCATTGGAAGACAGAGTCTTAACCTCTGGACTACCAAGGAGTCCCAAGAGATAGATTTTTATCTTTGATGTGCAAAGATATATCTTTGATATATCTTTGAGATATATATGCTAAATGAAAATCATGACAAACAGCTATGGGTTTCATTCATTTTTTGTTTGTGGACCATTATTTTGATATCATTTCAGACTTACAGAAAAGTTGCAAGGGTGCTTAACACTCTGACATATCTGATGTGGTGTTGCCACATATTGTATATTCCTCCATTTGCTTACCCCCTCTTTCCCCCCATCACCTCCATTTACTTCTTTGACAATGATTTGAACGTGGTTTAGAGACATTGTGCCCTTTTACTTATATATGCTTTAGTGTTTATTTCCTAAGAACAATGATATTATTTTGCAGTCTGGAGCAGAGGAATTAACTGACTTCTAACCCGTACCTCTTTGAAAAGCAACTCTAGTAACTAGTGCTTAATATTTGTTTTCAGTTGTCTGTATATAAAATTTATGTACAGTGATATGCACAAATATTAAATGTTCAAGTCAATATCTTTTTTTTTTGACGAATGTGTATATCACCACCTCCATCAATATAAAGGGCATTTTCCCCCAAAAAAGGTCCCTTGTGCCCCTTTCCTGTTAGTTCTGCCAGAGGTAATCACTTTGACTTTTTTTTTTAATCATTGATTAGTTCTTACCTGTGCTAGAATTTTGTATAAATGGAGTCCAGACATGGAAGCAACCTAGATGTCCATCGTCAGATGAATGGATAAGAAAGCTGTGGTACATACACACAATGGGATATTACTCAGCTATTAAAAAGAATGCATTTGAATCAGTTCTAATGAGGTAGATGAAACTGGAGCCTTATACAGAGTGAAGTAAGTCAGAAAGAAAAACACCAGTACAGTATATTAACACATATATATGGAATTTAGAAAGATGGTAACGATGACTCTATATGCGAGACAGCAAAAGAGACACAGATATAAAGAACAGACTTTTGGACTCTGTGGGAGAAGGCGAGGGTGGGATGATTGGGGAGAATAGCATTGAAACATGTATATTACCCTATGTGAAATAGATCACCAGACCAGGTTTGATGCATGAGACAGGGTACTCAGGGCTGTTGCACTGGGATGACCCTGAGGGATGGGATGGGGAGGGAGGTGGGAGGGGTGCTCAGGATGGGGAACACATGTACACCCATGGCTGATTCATGTAAATGTATGGCAAAACCACTGCAATATTGTAAGTAATTAGCCTCCAATTATAAATTAATTTTTTTAAGTAAAAAAAAAATCAAGTCCAGAGGAGACACTTGTTTGTGGATGACTTCTTCAGACCACAGTGTTTGTACCAGCAGCAACTGGAAACTATACAAATATTTATTTATTTTGAAGATTTTTTAAATGTGGACCATTTTAAAGTGTTTATCGAATCTGATGGAATATTGCCTCTGCTTTATGTTTTGGGTTTTCTTGGCTGCAATGCATGTTAGTTCCCCAACTGGGGACAAACTTCTGCCCCCTTTGTTGGAAGCTTGGAGTCTTAGTCACTGGACCAGGGAAGTCCTGTCACAAATATTTCTTGGGCAGTAGAGAGGCTTAGGAGGGAGAGGAGATATGTGTATATACACAAAATTGGGACTGACTCTAGGTGATACACTGCAGAGGCCACCGCCACACTGTAAAGCAATTATCCTCTAATGTAAACAATTCTTGCTTATCAACTGCAGCTTAATGTGGACTGATGGTCTTACTACTCATGAAAAAATGCTCTGCTAGAATTGTGAACACACTACTTCTAAGTCTATTTTATTTGATTGCACAAAAGGGGAAAATAAAAACAATAAAAAAACAATACATTGATAGTACTTCCTCCAAATATGCACCCTTCATTCCAGGAATGGATAGTAGACCTACTTGACGGGGAGTCAAAGGCATAGCGGCTTCCCAGGTGGCTCAGAGGTAAAGAACCTGCCTGCCAGGGCAGGAGACGTGGGTTGGATCCCAGGGTTGGGAAGATCCCCAGAGAAAGAAATGGCAACCCACTCCAGCATTCTTGCCTCGGAAGTCCCATGGACCAAGGGGCCTGAGGGGTTGCAGTCCAGGGGGCTGAACAACAGTAACAACAGCGACAACAGTGGCCAAGTCTCGGCCAGCTCTGGGATCCCACGGACAGTAGCCTGCTACCAGAAGAAACAGTCTTTCCCCTTAATAAGATTCCTTTGGGGTGCAAGACACTGGCTGGGTGCCTCGGAGACTATTTTGGACTTAATCCTCATGGCAGCCTGAAGGAGTCAGGGTTATTATCCCCCTACTGAAGATAAAGACATGAGGCTCAGACCATCAGAGCTTTTGTCAGAGAGAGCTTGAGTCACAGAGAGCCTGGGCTACACCGAGATTCTAATTCCAACGCCCTTCTGTTAACCTGAACAACAGTATATTTACTGAGGCTCACGAAGTAAGTGTATTAGGTTGACGCTAGCAATAAACGCATGGCACAGAGCACAAGAGAAAATCTCTAGGGACTCAAAGTACGGCTAAGCGTTTTCTGCTAAATTTCCCTCCCTTTCTCTCTGTCTGTGTTTGTGATTTTGACTTGAGTTGCACCATGTGAAACGTATTTCTTGTTGCGGGCCATGGTAAAACCACTAGATTATGCTGCACCTAGATTGCTTCACAGACAGGTGATAAATGAAAGCTACATCATACAGCATGTCTTTCATTCCTGATGCAGGTATTATTATCCTAAGTAATAGGCAGGCTGGGGGCTTCCCAGGTGGCTCAGTGGTAAAGAATCCACCCGCAACACAGGAGACCTGGGTTCAGTTCCTGGGTCGGGAAGCTCCCCTGGAGAAGGGAATGGCAACCCACTCCAGTATTCTTATTTGAGGAATCCATGGACAGAGGAGCCTGGCGGGCTATGGTCCATGGGGTCGAAAGAGTCGGACACAACTGAGCCACTCGACAGCAGCAGCAACAGGTAAATCAGGCTTGGAGAGATTAAGAGCCTTACAGTTAGGCAAAATTAGAAAACAAATACCGTATGTTAAGGCATATATATGGAATCTAGAAAGATGGCTGATGAACCTATCAGCAGGCAGCAGTGGAGACGCAGAGAGAGCAGGCTTGTGGACACGGCGGGGCAGGAGAGGGTGGGAGGGGCTGAGAGAGGAGCACTGAGGGAGCTAACACTACCACGCGCAAAGCAGGCAGCTGGCGGCCGGCGCTGAGCGCCACAGGGACACGGGCGGGACGGGGCTGGGGTGGAGGAGGCCCCGGGCGGAGCGTGTGTGTACGCTGACGACTGGTTCACACTGTTGTACGGCAGAAACGGTCACAGCATTGTAAAGCAATCATGCTCCAGTGAAAATTAACATACATAAAACTGGTATTTTGGTGTATAGTCACATGAATTTTAACACAAGTAGAAGGTCTTTTTTCTGCGTGACTTTCGTATAAATAGTGAGTAGATGCAAAAGAAACTATGCAACCCAGGAGTAGAGCATAAAAATGACAAAGCAGTGAGTCCTTTCACTCAGGGAATCAGCAGCACATCCAACATCATGCTCCTTCATGGGGCTTCTCAGGAGACGCTAGGGGTAAGGAGCCCGCCCGCCAGTGCAAGAGGCATAAGGAGATATGAGTTCGAGCCCTGGGCTGGGAAGATCCCCTGGAGGAGGGCATGGCAACCCACTCCAGTGTCCTTGCCTGGAAAATCCCATGGACAGAGGAGCCTGGCAGGATACAGTCCACGGGGTCGCAAAGAGTCGGACACCGTCGCACACACGCACTCCTTTATAGAAAGAGACCACAATTCACTTTTCAATTCTATTATTGGGTACTTGGAATGTTTACATTCTCTTTTTTTGCTAGTAAAATTGTGCTGCTATGAACATTACTCTGGAAATATATATATGCTTGGAAACAGAATTTCTGGGGCATAGTCATGTCTTAACATTTACTTGATAATGACAAATTGTTTTCTGAAGCTATCAGACCAATTCAGACTCCCAGAGGCAGCATATGTAAGTTTTCATTGTTAATCTTAATATTTTCAGAAGTTTGTAGTTTTCCCAATTCCACAGGTATGAAGTGGTACCTAATTTTGGTTTTAATTTCTGTTTCTTTGGTTCCTAATCAGGTGAGCATATTTTTTATGTTTTGAGTGACTAATATTTTTTGGCGAGGTATACATTCAGAACTTTTGCTCAATTTTCTGCTAAAAAACTTCTTTGCATATTAACTGACCAATTTCTCTGTATATCCTACACAAGGATCCGTCCTAACTTATGCAGGACGGTGAAGGTATCAGTCACTCAGTCATGTCCAGCTCTTCGTGACCCATGGGCTGTAGCCCACCAGGCTCCTCTCTCCTTGGGATTCTCCAGGCAAGAACACTGGCGTGAGCTGGCATTTCCTTCTCACTTACGTATACTGCAAGTATATTTTTTCCAGCTTGTGAATTTTCCTCTAATAGTCTGTGGTGGTCAGAATTTTTCAATGCTGCTAATTTTTAAAAATTTTAAAGTGTAAGGTTTTTGACTGTCTTCTTATCGTAGTCTAAACCCCCAGTGTCATAAAAGAGATCTCCTTGTAGCTCAAACGGTAAAGACTCTACCTGCGATGCAGGAGACCAGGGTTCGATTTCTGGCTTGGGAAGATCCCCTGGAGAAGGGAATGGCACCCCACTCCAGTGTTCTTGCCTGGAGAATCCCACGGACAGAGGAGCCTGGTGGGCTACAGTCCGTGGGGTCACAAAGAGTCGGACACGACTGAGTGGCTGCCACGCGATGTCGTAAAGGCCCGCTGCTGCATTGTTTTCTAAAATCTCAGAGGTTCGCACTTCACATGTGTGTTTTTAGCTCACCTGAAACGGATTTTTTACGTGTCGTGTGATGCAGGGTTCCAATCTCTTTTTCTTTTTTAAAAAACACGTATTTGTTTTAACTGAAGGTGAATTGCTTTACAGTGTTGCGTTGGTTTGCTGCACACCAGCATCAATCAGCCACAGGTATACGTACGCCCCCTTCCTCCGGAACCTTCCTCCCAGCCCAGCCCACCCCTCTAGGTTGTCACACAGCACCAGTTGAGTTTCCAAACACTAATTGTTTGAGAGCCATTTCTTGCCAAGTACATCCTTTTCCTCACTTATCTGCAATAAAGTTACGTCATCAATCAAGTTTATATGTACGCTTGGTGTGTTTCTGGGTTTTACTCCATTCTGCTATTCTGATTACCTCTGAAACAATTTTCATTGGGAATTTTTTAAAGGTTTTTTTTTTTTTTTTTTTGATGGGGACCATTTTAATGTCTTTATGGAATGTGTTACAATACTGCTTCTGTTTCAGGCTCTGGTTTTTTTGGCTGTGAGGCGTGTGGGATCTTACCTCCCCGGCCAGTGATCAAACCCACACCCCTCGCGTTGGGAGGAGACACCTTTACCACTGGGCCACCAGGAAGCTCCTCACTGGGAGCGTTTAGCACAGACATGGGGACACTGCGAGTCGCTTAGAAAGACTTGGGGAGAGACGAAGCTACAGGGAAGCAGGTTTTGCTCGTATGGATGGGAGAAATCTGTTTTCTTCCCCTTCCTCTTCCTTCTCTATCTTTCAGCCACACTGGCTTGTCTTTTTTTCCTTGAAGACCCTGAACTCCTTCCTGACCTAAGTTTTTGGCAACTGCTTTTTCTCGTTCCACTTCGAACACTCTTCTGCCAGCTCAATGCTCCCTCATCCTTTCCCATTAGTCAGAAACAAGCTCAGACGTCTCTACCCACCCCAAAGAAGTTTCCTCCAACTGCCTGTCCTAAAATAATCTCCTTCAGACCGTGCGGACCGTTCTGCTTTGCTTTCTCCTTGGCACGGAGCTGCTGAAACTCTGTATTTGTCTCCTGTGGGCCTCCTCTACTCCTCACTACCTAGAATGAGAATTTGAACACGCTCACTGGTTGATTCCATGCCCCTCATGTATAGTAAACACTTAATCAATATTTGCTCCTGAATACAAAGAATAGGGTTCCCTGGTGGCTCAGACGGTAAAGAATCCGCCTACAAGGCAGGAGACCTGGGTTTGATTCCTGGGTCAGGAAAATCCCCTGGCAGAGGGAATGGCACCCACTCCAGTATTCTTGCCTGGAAAAAATTCCATTGACAGAGGAGGCTGGCAGGCTGCAGTCCATGGAGCAGCAAAGAGTCAGACGCAACTGAGTGACTAACACTTTCACACTTTTTTCAAACATATGATAAGTGATGTCAGAAATAAGTCCAAATAACACCGTCTCTATATCTCAGTCACCTAAAACTCTAAGTGAATTCCTAATACTAATGGTAGAGGCGAAGACCCCTTATTTCTGTAACTCCATCCTGTTGCGCAAGTTACACTGCCTATGGGTTTCAGTTATGCATATGAACTGGTAGAATAATGCCTGTTTGTGAAGGGTCATGAAAGTCCATTGATCTCCATGTGTTCAAAAAAATGCCACAGTGGAGGAGTGCCTAAGCGATTCTCAGCACACGTATTTAGTTTCTTTCCTTAGAAAGAGAGACACTCTCTTTCTGGAAGGGATCTTCTTTAGACGTATTCAGGGAAAAGCTCACCATTGGTCTTTTTTAAATTCCTGTCTGGCCACTCTGAGTCTTTGTTGCTCTGCGGGCCTTTCTGCAGCTGTGGCGAGCTACGGCCTAGTTGTAGGACACGGGTTTCTCATCGCGGTGGCTTCCGTGTCGTAGCGCACACGCTCGAGGGCATGCAGGCTTCAGCCCATGGGCTTAGGTGCCTGGGGGCATGTGGAATCTTCCCAGACCAGGGATCAAACCCGCCTGCCTTGGCAGGCGCATTCTTAACCACTCGCCCACCAGGGAAGTCCATCCCATGGGTCCTTTTTTAAAAAAGAAACCATTACTGCTGGACCTTCTCTCTAATAAACAGTGACCTCTAATAAACTGCTGGACCTTCTGTCTAATAAAAATTTCCTCTAGAAATCCAACCCACTTTAGAGAAGGAAGTGTCTCACATTAAGGAATTGTGAGTCTTCCTTTACCGAAAATAGTGCAGACAACTTCTGGGGTCCTGGGACATTTTTCAAAACAAAAAGAAAGAAATCCAATCCAGAAAACACCACTTAAGGTCATCAAATGTAAAGGGATAATTGTGCCTTGCGTTAAAAAGCTCTTTCTCATCTACTTCCATGTTATCCGTAAGGACCAAAGATTTTGTGGGTCCCATAGCTTTGACCTCCATTTTACAGATGACATAACACAGGCTTATTCAGGACGAGTGTCCTCTATGATTACAGATGTAGCAAGTACAGTGTTAAGCGTCCTGTTTCCAGTTTTGCAGTTTCCCAGTTGCTCCTTGCTGTGCTCCTGACAACGGTCAGGCTCCAGCAAAGCAGCTTTGCCTCAACAGCCCCTAACGGCATATGCTCTTCCTTGCTGGCCAATTTATTTCTGATGGATTACGGCCTCTAAGAGCCTGTTTCTTCCTTACTTAGATGGAGAGGGCTCTGTATTTGGGCAATGTGTCCGGAGTGCAAGAGTTTATCCTGCTGGGTCTGTCTGCCAGGCAAGGCGTGAGGGTCATGGTGTTTGCCATCTTCCTGACCCTCTACCTGCTGACCCTCCTGGAGAACGCCCTCATCGTCTTCCTCGTCTGCAGCCACACCGAGCTCCACAAGCCCATGTACTTCTTCCTGGGCAACCTGAGCTGCCTGGAGATGTGCTACGTGTCCGTGACCATGCCCAGCCTGCTCGCGGGGCTGTGGACGGGACCCTGCCACGTGCCCTTCCCAGCCTGCATGACCCAGCTCTTCTTCTTCATCGCCCTCATCTGCACAGAGTGTACCCTGCTGGCCTCCATGGCCTGTGACCGCTACGTGGCCATCTGCCGCCCACTGCACTACCCGCTGCTCATGCGGCCCCAGGTCTGCCTGGGCT
Source organism: Ovis aries (assembly GCF_016772045.2). Lineage (NCBI taxonomy): Eukaryota > Metazoa > Chordata > Mammalia > Artiodactyla > Bovidae > Ovis > Ovis aries. The sequence continues at coordinate 64,657,899 of NC_056067.1, forward strand.
TGGCCGGGACTTCGTGGCTTGGTGGGCTGCTGGTCTCGGTGGTCAAGACAGTGTGCATCGCCAGCCTGTCCTACTGTGGCCCCAACGTCCTCAACCACTTCTTCTGTGACGTCTCCCCACTGCTCAACCTGTCCTGCACCCATGTGGCCCTGACTGAGCTGGTGGACTTCCTCTCGGCCATCGTCACCTTCTGTGGGACGTTGCTGGTCGCCGTGGCTTCCTACTCGGCCATCGGGGTGACAGTGGTCCCCATGCCTTCAGCCGCTGCCCGGCGCAAGGCCTTCTCCACCTGCGCCTCCCACCTGGTGGTGGTGGGCATCTTCTACTCGGTGGCCCTCTTCATGTATTCCTGCCCCAGCCGCGTCGAGTCCACTGACCTCCACAAGCTGCTGTCGGTCATCTACACGGTGGTCACGTCCGCCTGCAGCCCAGTGGTCTACTGCCTGCGGAACAGGGGGGTCCATGCGGCCCTGTGGAGAACCCTCCATTCCCGCAAGGGCTCCTCAGCAAGAACTGACATCTCCCGCTCCTGACTTGAAAACTTGCACTGCCAAAACACACACACACACACACACACACACACATACACACACACACACGCAACTTCCAAAGCCAAATAGAAACCCAGAGGGAAGTATTTGCAATATAGCATACAAGGATTCTTTAAATAAAGGAGAAACATATGAAGACTCGAGAGAAAAACAAAATGAAAATTGTCATGAACAAGCAGATTCTTGAAGGAAACATGTAGGTGGCTGATAACCTACCCCTCAAATGTACATCCTCTCCAGTAATCCAAGAAATGGAAATTTACTCCTTGCCTACTGAAAAAAAATTGTGTAATATTTAAACTTAAGTACAAGTTTTTATTGTTACGTTGTGAAATTTGGAATAAACATTATTTTATTCAAAAATTTTGCAAATAATGCAAATGCCCACCAACATGGAATTATTTAAATCTTACATTATATGCTCTGCTGTGCTGTGTTTAGTCGCTCAGTCATGTCCAGCTCTCTGCGACCCCATGGACTGTAGCCTGCCAGGCTCCTCTGTCCATGGGGATTCTTCAGACAGTAATACTGGAGCGGGTTGCCATGCCTCCAGGGGATCTTCCCAATCTAGGGATCAAACCCAGGTCTCCCACATTGCAGGTAGATTTTTTACTGTTTGAGCCCCCAGGAAAGCCCATGAATACTGGGGTGAGTAGCCTGTCCCTTCTCCAGGAGATCTTCCTGACCCGGGAATCGAACCAGGGTCTCCTGCACTGCAGGCAGACTCTTTACCAGCTGAGCTACCAGGGAAGCCCAGGATGTTATATATACAGTGTGAAGTCACATGCATTCATTAAAGAGATTAAACCAGACACTGTCATGGGGAGATGGTATGTTGTTGAGTTAAACATGAAAGAAGCAATATAAAAGTATGTCAAAGATTTGTAAAACAATAATAATAAGTAGACTAATTGTAGTAGTTATTTAAGTTAATATTTGCCTAGAAAGTTGGTCCATAAAGAAGGCTGAGTGCCAAAGAATTGTTGCTTTTGAAATGTGGTGTTGGAGAAGACTCTTGAGAGTCCCTTGGACTGCAAGGAGATCCAACCAGTCCATCCTAAAGGAAATCAACCCTGCATATTCATTGGAAGGACTGATGCTGAAGCTGAAGCTCCAATACTTTGGCCATCTGATGTGAAGTGTGGACTCACTGGAAAAGACCCTGATGCGGGGAAAGAGTGAAGGCACGAGGAGAAGGGGGTGGCAGAGGGTGAGATGGCTGAATGGCGTCACTGACTCAGTGGACATGAGTTTGAGCACTCTCTGGGACATGGTGAAGGACAGGGAAGCCTGGTGTGCTGCAGTCCCTGGGGTCACAAAGAGCCAGATATAACTTAGCAGCTGAACAAAACAATAATGCCTAGAAAAAGGGCCTCAGTGGTGAGAGCCTGCCTGCCAGTGCAGAAGGCACAGGAGATGTGGGTGCAATCCCTGGATCGGGAAGATCCCTTGCAGAAGGAACGGGAAACCCACTCCAGTGTTCTTGCCTGGGAAATCCCACGGACAGGGGAGCTCGGCGGGCTGCAGTCCATGGGGTTGCGAAAGAGTCAGACGCAACTGAACACACTCGCGGGGGCTTAGAGGGTGTCTAGAAAGGGGTCCGAAAAGGTGTTTGCCAGTCATTAGTGTGTTTTCAGGCGAGAGGCCTCAGAGCACTTGCATTTTCTATTTTATACATTTGAATATTTTGCAATTTTCTAGGATTACCTTTATAATTGAAAAAATAAGCCTATTATAAGTGAAAACAGAAATTCCAAGAATGAACTTCTGTAGAATGACCTACTCATCATACTAGCATATTTTTATTTTTAAGGAATAAAAATTCATGCTGACAGAGCCTCAAGAGAATTGATCATGTTCTTGTGTGGTTTGTGAGAGTTCATGTCGGTATGCTTTAGAAAGGCAGTTTACTAATAAATAACAAAAAGTCTTGAGAGTCTGGATGGCCTTGCATTAATTAACTCTACTTTGGGAATTTATCCTGGAGAAGAAAGGGAAAGATATGGGCGAACCTGACCTACTACAGGGCTTTCTCTGGTGGTCCAGTGGATAAGACTCAATGCTCCCGATGTAAGGGGCGTGGGTTGAAACCCTGGTCAGGGAACTAGATCCCACATGCTGCAGCCAAGACCTGGAGCAGCCATTAAAGAAAACATTTTTGAAAAGTTGACCTACACTGTCACCTGTTCTAAACTGTCTGTGCACAAATAACCCAATGCTGCTGCTGCTAAGTCGCGTCAGTCGTGTCTGACCCTGTGCGACCCCATAGACGACAGCCCTCCAGGCTCCACCGTCCCTGGGATTCTCCAGGCAAGAACACTGGACTGTGGTTGCCATTTCCTTCTCCAGTGCATGAAAGTGAAAAGTGAAAGTGAAGTCGCTCAGTTGTGTCCGACTCTTCGAGACCCCATGGACTGCAGCCTACCACTCAATAATTCATCCCTCAAAAGGCAGCAGAGATGGCCCATAAACTGTGGAATAATGTTCCGCCTCCAACTCTACTAAAGAAATGAAACCCAAAGTAGTGGCATGAAAGCTGGTAGCGGAACATCTTTTAATATGCTCACAGAACATTAAAAGGAAATCCTCTGAGAAAACGCAGTGTTGGACGTGGGGGCAAGTTACCCTCCCAGACAGCTGTGGGCATGTAGACTGAAGTTTTGTTTCTGGAAAGCAATTTGCTAATACTTATCAAATTTTGAATTCACGTGCACTTTGACATAGCTGTTACCGTTTTTATCTTCATGCTCTGAATTTTGAATAGCCTTGGATTCTGTTTGCCAAAATTTCCAGCCCTCTGTCCTCCAGGCTCTTTCTGCCTGGGTGGGATGATGTGAGTGGCCAGTCCTAGACCAAATCACTTAATCCCTGGCACTTTAATCTGGAATGCTACCGGAATCATTTTCATATGTGTATCTTTATAGGTCAGTGTAATCTTCCTGTGAGAAATCTGCAGAAGCGGAGATTCTGCATCAAAGTGTAGGCAAAATTCAAATATCAGTTTGTTCTCCACGAGGGTTTCAGCAATTACCGCGTTTCAAAGCCACCTCAGCTGTTAGTTGCTCAGTCGTGTCTGACTCTGCGACCCTCCATGGATCCCAGGCTCCTCTGGAATCCCATGGAATTCTCCAAGTTAGAATACTGGATTGGGTTGCCATTCCCTTCTCTAGGGGATTTTTCCAACCCAGAGATGGAACCCAGGTCTCTCGCACTGTAGGCAGATCCTTTACCATGTGAGCCACCAAGGACACCCCAACCGCAGCTCAGCTTCAGGTGTTAACAGCCTCCTGAATCTTTCCTGCCCTGCTACAGTGATGGTAAAGCCTCATAACTAGCGTGTTTGCTGAGTATTAAGATGTATCAGATTCATTGGTCATTTGCATGATCTCATCTATAAATTGCCATTTATAACCGCCCTGCTTTCCCTGACATACATATGTTTTGAAAGTAGAATATCGGTCCTTTGAAGAGTTGACAGTTCTTTACAAAGTCATGTATAGCATTAGCAAGTGTGCTGCGTGCTAAGTTGCTTCATTTGTGTCTGAATCTTTGTGATCCTATAGACTGTAGCCCACCAGGCTCCTCTGTCCATGGGATTTCCCAGGCAAGAACGCTGGAGTGGTTGCCGCTTCCGCCTCCAGGGGATCTCCAGCCCAGGGATTGACCCCATGTCTCTTAGGTTTCCTGCACTGGCAAGCAGGTTCTTTACCACTAGCACCGCCTGGGAAGCTCCTAGTATTAGTATATAACCCAGCAACTCCACTCCTGGGCATATTCCCAAGAGAAAAGAAAATGTGTTTCCACAGAAAGGGTGGTATAAAAGTGTTTACAGCAGCACTATCCCTAACAGCTAAAAAGTGAAAACAACTCAAGTGTCTTTGAACTGAGGAATGGGCAAACTAAATACGATGGGATATCACGCAACCCCAGAAAGGAATAAGGTACTCAAGTGTGCTGCAACACGGCAAACCTCGAAAACATTGCGCTAAATGAAAGAAGCCACATTTAAAAGTCCACATGTTATCTGATCTCAGTTATGCAAAATGTCTAATCAGGCAAGTCCATACAGAGAGAAAGATGAATGGTTTCTTAGGGCTGGGGGGTGGAATAGGGAATTGGGAGTGACTTCCGGTGTGTACAGATTTCTTGTTTAAAAAATTGGAATATCATTGCTTTACAAAGCTGTGTTAGTTTCCGCTGTACAGCAGTGTGAATCAGCCAGTGTACGCACGTATCACCTCCCTCGTGAGCCTCTCGCCTCGCATCCCGCTCCACCAGGTCCTCACAGAGCACGGAGCTGAGCTCCCTGCGCCACACAGCACATCCGCACCAGCACCTGTCCTGCTCAGGATGCTGTGTATACGTCCACGCTGCTCTCTCCGTTCATCCCACCCTCCCCTTTGCCCCGCTGTGCCCACAAGTCCGTCCTCTACGTCTGCATCTCTCTTCCTCCGCTGGAAATAGGTTCGTCATTTCCTAGATTCCATATGCATGCCTTAATGCACAACATTTGTTTCTCTTCTTCTGATTCACTTCGCTCTGTACGACACTCTCGGCTCGTCCAGATCACGACAAATGACCTGGTTTGGTTCCTTTCCGTGGCTGGCTAATACCCCGTGGCACGCCTGCACCACATCTTCTTTATCCACCTCTTGTCTTGGTGGTGACGGAAACGCCTGGAGTCAGATAATGGTATTGGCTGCGCAACGCTGCGAATGTGCTAGATAGCACTGAGTCACACATTTTCAAAGGACGAAGGGCATGCTGGGTGAATACCAAGTGCTGACAACTCGAGTTCTCCACCGTGCCCCTAGCTGCTCAGCCTCGGGACCCACGCAGAGTTCTACGGAAAGCTGCCTGGACCTCCCTGTTCCGCAGGCAGTAGATGACCGGGTTGCACATGGGCGTGGCCACCGTGTAGATGACCGACAGCACCTTGTTGAGGTCCATGGCTTCCATGCGGCTGGGGCGGGCGTAGATGAAGAGAGTGGCCGAGTAGAAGATGCCCACCACCACCAGGTGGGAGGCGCAGGTGGAGAAGGCCTTGAGCCGGGCGGCGGCCGAAGGCATGCGGAGCACAGCCCTGGCAATGGCCACGTAGGAGGCTGTGGCCACCAGCAGGGAGCCCCAGAGGATGACGATGGCCGAGAGGAAGTCCACCAGCTCAGTCAGGGCCACGTGGGTGCAGGACAGGTTGAGAAGTGGGGAGACATCACAGAAGAAGTGGTTGAGGACATTGGGGCCACAGTAGGACAGGCTGGCGATGCACACTGTCTTGACCACCGAGACCAGCAGCCCACCAAGCCACGAAGTCCCGGCCAAGCCCAGGCAGACCTGGGGCCGCATGAGCAGCGGGTAGTGCAGTGGGCGGCAGATGGCCACGTAGCGGTCACAGGCCATGGAGGCCAGCAGGGTACACTCTGTGCAGATGAGGGCGATGAAGAAGAAGAGCTGGGTCATGCAGGCTGGGAAGGGCACGTGGCAGGGTCCCGTCCACAGCCCCTCGAGCAGGCTGGGCATGGTCACGGACACGTAGCACATCTCCAGGCAGCTCAGGTTGCCCAGGAAGAAGTACATGGGCTTGTGGAGCTCGCTGTGGCTGCAGACGAGGAAGACGATGAGGGCGTTCTCCAGGAGGGTCAGCAGGTAGAGGGTCAGGAAGGCGGCAAACAGGACTCCCCTTGTTTCTGGGCTCGTGGACAAGCCCAGCAAGACGAATTCCTGGACCCTCGTCATGTTGCCCAGCTCCAGGGACCTCTCCATCTAAGCGCAAACACACTGCAAAGTAGTTCACAAACGTGTCTCTGTACACCTTGCCTCAGCCAGATCCAAGCCATCACGCCACTTGTGTAAATGAGACACCCTCTTCTCTGGCCTCCCTGATCCCACTCTTGCTGCTACAATCCTCCAAGAAGTAGCTCATGGAGCCTTTGAAACACAGTCTCTGGGGTCGCTCCTCTGCTTAAAGCTTTTCATCTCTCCCCCGTTATTCTTAGAATAAACCTCATGTTCCGCATCAAACTTTGCCAGTTGCTTCAGGGTTTTTTGGGGGGGGAGGGGGTGCGGTGGAGAGGGCTTTTTCAAAATCAATCTTTTATTGGAGTAGACTCGCCTTACAGTGCCGTGTTAGTTTCTACCGTCCAACAAAGTGAATCAGCCATGCGTGTACAGACCCTCCCTCCTCTTGGACGTCCCTCCCAGTCAGCTCACCGCAGAGCACTGATGGAGTTCCCTGCGCTACACAGTGGGTCCTCCTCGCTTGTCTGTCTCACACACAGTACCAACAGTGGACGTGTGTCAGCCCCAGCCTCCCAATTCCTCCCGCCCCGCCACTCCACGTCCCTTTGGGGTGCACAGGTTTGTGCTCTATGCCTGTCTCTATTTCTGCTTTGCAAATACGATCATCTGCGCCACTTCCCTATATCCCACGTCCGCATGTTAATATGCGATACTTGTTGTTCCCGTCCTGCTTGCTGCACTCTGCGCAGCAGTCTCTAGGCCCATCGCCACAAGTGGCCCTGTCTCACTGCTTGTCACGACCGAGTGCGATTCCATCTGCACGTGCGCGCCTCACCTTCTTCACCCATCCCCCGTCGACAGACACTTGGCCTGCTTCCCTGTGGCGCCTGTTGCTCCAATGGACACTGCGGGGGGGGGGGGGTGCACACATATCCTGAATTAGGTTTTCCTCTGGGTGTATGCCCAGGAGTGGGATTGCTGGGTCATATGGGAGCTCTAGTTTTAGCTTTTTAAGGAAACGCCATACTGTTCTCCCAGTGGCTGTATCAGTTTTAACTCACGTCCTGGTTCCTCTTCTTCCATCTATCAAAGCCCTACAGGGACACTTCCATTTCCTCAAATGTTGCAAGGTCCCGCCAGCCTTGAAGAATTCCCACATGTAGTCCCTTTTGTCTGGGATACTTTCTCCCCCTTCTTGCTTTTCCCATTTCTGGGAATCCTAGACATCTTTGGCATAATGTTTCAATGTCTTGTCTTCAGATAGGAAAAGAAAGGAAAGTGAAGTCACTCAGTCGTGTCCGACTCTTTGCGACCCCATGGACTGTAGACTACCAGGCTTCTCTGTCCATGGAATTTTCCAGGCAAGAATACTGGAGTGGGTTGCCATTTCCTTCTCCTGGAGATCTTCCAGACCCAAGGATTGAACCCAGGTCTTCCACATTGTAGGCAGACGCTTTACCGTCTGAGCCACCAGGGAAGTCCAGATAACCCTTCCTTAAAAAATTCTCTATCAAACTGTGTGTCTTTATTTTCTATCCACATATTACAAACCAACTGTTATCATTTTAAATTACTTGTATGCTTGTTCAGTTATTCAGTGTCTCTCCAACTGGGTTGCAAGCCTGGGGGAAGGAGCTAGGTCTATTTCACTCAGAACTCTACCCTGGAGACCTGGCAAAAGATCACGTCGCCCGGTACATTATAGGTACTCAGTACGTGTTTATTTAATGTGTGACGGATCAAGGGTGGATTTAAGGGCACCACATCTTCTAGGAGGTGCAGAAGCCCAGGATGGGGGTGGTGGCTGGGAGCACCTGATCTCGGCCTCGGTGACTGTGTCTTCAGGTTCTGGTGGTTGTTGATTTGGAAGGGAGTTGACACAGTGTGGGCAGAAGAATACACACCCTGAGTCAGGATTCCCGCCTTGTCTGCTCATGTCATCCCGGAAACGTTTCGGGAGCATCGACACGTGCTCCGCCCAGTACAGAGTGGGCGTGAAGACGAACAGGCGCGGCCTGTCTAGTAGGAGTTCTCTCTGCGTGTGAGCGCGCGCGTGTGTTAGTCACTCAGTAGTGTCCAGCTCCTTGTGATCCCGTGGACTATACCCGCCAGGCTCCTCTGTCCATGGGATTTCCCAGAATACTGGAGTGGATTGCCCTTTTCCTCCTGCAGGGATCTTCCCGACCCAGGGTTCGGACCCAGGTCTCCTGCACCGCAGGCAGATTCTTTCACGCTAAGCCACCAGGGAAGCCCAGCTTTCCATCTAAGTATCCCTTATTGGCTAAACTTGGGCAAGTTACCTAACCTGTCCTACCCTCAATAGACTTTCAAGGGAAAAAAAGAAGATATATGTAATTAGCTTCATCTCAGATGATCTAATATCTGCATCGTTAACTAAAGTCAGATAGACCTGGATCTGAACATTCAACCTTCCGTTAAATAGCTGTGTCCATTTGGTCGCAAAGAGTTGGACATGACTTAGCAACTGAACGACAATGACTGAATAGCTGTGAGATTTAGACAAGCTATAGGTTCTTGTAAAACCTCATATGCAAGTTGGAGATAATTTTAGTACTTACAGAGTACTCATAGGGTTGCCGTGTATCAAGGCTCTGACACAGGGCACACGACCAGTGTTATCTGTTAATATTAAACAGTATGCCAGGGGCTTTCTTGGTGGTCCAGTGGTCCATGCATGCTTCCACTGCAAGGGGGTGTGGCTTTGATCCCTGGTCAGGGAACTAAAATCCCGCATACAGTGTGGCCCCCCCAAAAAATTAAAACTAAATAAATAGTACACCATCCAAATATAGGTATCATCTCTCATTAATTATTACTAATGAATAATGATTGAGTGAATGAATGAATAATAATAATTAATGGATAATACCTGATGATTATTAATAACAATTTCCACAGATGCACGTTATTCCATCAACACGGGCTGCGGCCATTCTGCGAGTGAAGTGTTATGCGCTGTGTGGTGAAGAGACTGCTCAGGGTCACACCTGGGTCTCTCTAGTCCTGCAGCCAGAGATCACTCCTCTAGACTCTGCCGCTTCTCCGCGTGAAATGACTCGCATGTGCTTGAACCTGTCCAAACCGGATTTCAGGCCTGGCTTCTTCATGTAACCCATCTCACAGAGGAAGCACTCGTGCACACAGCAAGAGAGGGCAGAAATTTGATTAAGGGGTATCTGTTTGCACGAGGAAGGGCTGGGGAAACCTCTGACATTTTAACTGAGCCCTGAAGGGTTCTGAAAGTTAGAAAACAGATACAGTGATGGGCAACCCAGGGAGAAGGAACAGCTCCAGCAGAGACATAAAGCTGTGACCAGACGTGGACCCAAGTCACTTAGCTTTGTGGGAACTTCAGCCCTGATTCTCAGCTCCCAGCCCAGCTGTTCCTTTTCCAGCATGCCTGAGTGACATCTTGGTACAACAGAAATAAATCAGGCTTCAGAATCACGTGGACCTGAGGTCCAGCTCCAAATTCTCTATACTTACTGGGATCACATCAAGCATTTTTACTTACTGAACTTCAGTTTCTCCGTTCATAAAACAGGAACCATATTTATTATAAGTTTGTGGTTGTTCAGTTGCTAAGTTATGTCTGCCTCTTTGCAGCCTCATGGACTGCAGCATTCCAGGCTTCTCTGTCATTCACTATCTCCCAGAGCTTGCTCAAACTCATGTCCGTTGAGTGGGTGATGCCATCCAACCATCTCATCCTCTGTCACCCACTTTCTCCTTTTGCCTTCAATCTTTCCCACCATCAGGGTCTTTTCAAATGAGCTGGCTCTTCATATCAGGTGGCTGAAGTACTGGAGATTCAGCTTCAGCATCAGTCCTTCCAATGAATATTCTGGACTGATCTCCTTTAGGATGGACTGGTTGGATCTCTTTGCAGTCCAAAGGACTCTCAAGGGATTTCTCCAACACCACAGTTCAAAAGCATCAGTTTTTTTTTTTTTGGCACCCAGTAGCTCAGATAATAAAGCTCCGCCTGCAATGCAGGAAACCCAGTTTCAGTCCCTGGGTCGGGAAGATTCCTCTGGAGGAGGAAAGGGATAACCACTCTAGCATTCTTGCCTGGAAAATCCCATGGACAGGGGGAGCCTGGTGGGCTACAGCCCATTGGGTCAGAAAGAGTTGGACATGACTGAATGACTAACACACACAGCCTTCCTTATGGTCCAACTCTCACATCCATACATGACCACTGGAAAAACCATAGCCTTGACTAGACGGACCTTTGTTGGCAAAGTAACGTCTCTGCTTTTTAATATGCTGTCTCCGTTGGTCATAGCTCTCCTTCAAAGGAGCAAGCGTCTTTTCATTTCATGGCTGCAGTCACCATCTGCAGTGATTTTGGAGCCCAAGAAAACAGTCTGTCACCATTTCCACTTTCCCCCCATATCCTTGCAATGAAGTGATGGGACTAGATGCCACGATCTTAGTTTTTTGAATGTTGAGTTTTAAGCCAGCTTTTTCACTCTCCTCTTTCACTCTCATCAAGAGCCTCTTTATTCTTCTTTATAAGTATATCCTAGGATTATTTAGAGAATTTACGGAGATAATTCAGGGGAGCCACTCAGCAAAGCCCCTGACACGGAGCAGTGGCCTGCATGCACCATTTCCTGTCTTACCTTCTTCACATTTCCTTCACTTTGTTCCCCAGCAAACGAAATCCCCAGCACCCTTACCTGAAAATCTCGAGCAAGATGAGTCTGTCAGAAGGCGCGCAGTGGAGTCCCCTTCCTTCCTTGGTGTCTCTGCCGCAGTGACGAGGTGGCCGGAGCATCCACTTGGGGACAGGATTTTCAGGAAGGGGCCAGAGGGCTCAGCAATCAGAAGGCAAGGGCATCTCCTTGAATTCACGCCAGTGCGAGGGGAGCTGACCTCGGTCCTGAGCAGGAGTTCCCAGCAGACCCACCGCACACCATGACCCACCGCATCCTCCAAACTGCGTGTGTCTAGACACTGACAGGGTGCCTTTGTCCTCCCTGCCGACCAGCAGGGAAAACATCTTAAACCAGAGCTGAGGCTCTCTGACACCTCCCTTCCCTGATCTCTGTGGAATTACAGAACCGATGGGAACGTTTGTTTTTTTTTCCCTCTAAATTTCAACTGGACTTGAGATAAGTAGGCAAAAGCACCCCTAATTTGCAATCCGTCTTTAGGCCATATCAGTAAGCATTCATAGCCTACTGTGTGCTAGAACGTGACCTGTATGCCGGGAACACAAAAACCAACAGATTCCACTTCTGTCGAAGGTCTGTAGTAGAGGTAGGCACGGATCTAGATGAGGACCAGAGCTCGGCAAAGTGGAAAGGAAGGAGACTCGGCTAGTAATGGGGACTTGTAGGGGAATTCGGGCTTCCTTGGTGGCTCAGAAGGTAAAGAATCTGCCTGCCAATGCAGGAGAACCAGGTTCGATCCCTGGGTCGGTAGGATCCCCTGGAGAAGGAAATGGCAACCCACTCCTGTATTTTTGTCTGGAGAATTCCATGGACAGATGAGCCTGGTGGGCTATACAGCCTTTGGCTTCACAAAGAGTCAGACATGATTGAGAGACTAACACTTAAAAAAAACACTACAGCAGATTTTCTTTAAAATGTAGTAACTGAATTAAAGGTTGAGAAAGACTTCTAAGATTGCCTTCACTCAGCACAAGTCATGAGACACTTTTTATGCAAGGCAGGCACACAGTAGGTCACATGTAAGATTCTTTTAAGCACTCTCCTCTTTGTCTTCTGTATAAACTTAGGATTTCTCAGCATATTTTAGCCTACGTTATATGTGCCCAGGCTATGACCCTGCACAAGTCCCCATAACTAGATACGTCTCTTTCCATAGTCTGGGACGCCTCCTCAGGCCTGGAACACCTAGTTTCCTTTCATAACTGTTATCTTGGCTTATTCTGATCCATTTACTTGGAATACTCTCCCGTTTCCTTTCCTCCTGCAGAAATACGAGTCTTCTCTTTTTGGTTTGTTCATGTTGGTTTGGTCTGACCACACTTCGCAGCATGCAGGAGCTTAGCTTCCCAACTAGGGGTTGAACCTGCACCCTCTGCAATGAAAGCGTGGGTTCTCAACTGCTGGAGCACCAGGGATGTCCTCTGAGTCGCCTTTTGAGGCTGAATTATTTGGGAAATCTACCACTAGCCTCCTTTATCACTGACCCCAGTCATCCCTTTTCTTTCCTTAATGGAATTTCAATTGGCAAAATATGCCTAACATAATTTACCATTTGAGCCAGGTTATAAGCATACAGTTCAGTGACGTTGGTGGTGGTGGCTAGTCGCTAAGTCATGTCTGACTCTCAGGTCTGATTTTTACGACCCCGTGGACTGTAGCCCACCAGGCTCCTCTGTCCCTGGGATTGTCCAGGCGAGAATACTGGAGCGGGTTTCCCTCCTCCAGGGGATCTTCCCGACCCAGGGATCCAACCTGTGTCTCTTACATCTGCTGCACTGACAGGTGGGCTCTTCCCCACAAGCACCACCTGGGAAGACCGAGGTGATACCCTTGTGCTTTAACAGTTGAGGGCTTGGTATGAATTTTCTACCAATATAAAAAGGTTGGAGAAGTATCAAAAATACTTGAAGCTTTTAATTCTTCCAATTATGAAGCAATTTTTTTTTGGCGGGGGGCGGGGGGGTTGTGGGGCCGTGCCCACAGCTTACAAAATCTTAGCTCCCTGACCAGGGATTGAACTCAGGCCCAAGGCAATGAGAGTGCCAAGTCCTAACCACTAGACTGCCAGGGAGTTTCCAATATTTTCTTTTTATAAGAAGTTTGAATCTTATGAAACCATATGGCAGAAAGTGAAGAAGAACTAAAGAGCTTCTTGATGAAAGTGGAAGAAGAGAGTGAAAAAGTTGGCATAAAGCTCAACATTCAGAAAACTAAAATCATGGCATCTGGTCCCATCACTTCATGGCAAATAGACGGGGAAACAGAGGAAACAGTGTCAGACTTTATTTTTTGGGGCTCCAAAATCACTGCAGATGGTGACTGCAGCCATGAAATTAAAAGACACTTAATCCTTGGAAGGAAAGTTATGACCAATCTAGACAGCATATTAAAAAGCAGAGACATTACTTTGCCAACAAAGGTCCATCTAATCAAGGCTATGGTTTTTCCAGTGGTCATGTATGGATGTGGTGGAGCGTCCAAGAAGCGGTGGCTGCGCGGGTGCAGGAGGGCTGAGAGGAGCTACTCCACGTTCAAGGTCAGGAGAGGCAGCGGTGAGGACATACCCCTTGTCCAAGGTAAGGAGCAGTGGCTGTGTTTTGATGGAGCAGCCGTGAAGAGATACCCCACGTCCAAGGTAAGAGAAACCCAAGTAAGATGGTAGGTGTTGCGAGAGGGCATCAGAGGGCAGACACACTGAGACCATAATCACAAAAAACTAGTCAGTCTTATCACATGGACCACAGCCTTGTCTAACTCAGTGAAACTAAGCCATGTCCTGTGGGGCCACCCAAGACGGGCAGGTAATGGTGGAGAGGTCTGACAGAATGTGGTCCACTGGAGAAGGGGATGGCAAACCACTGCAATACTGAGAACCCCATGAACAGTATGAAAAGGCAAAATGATAGGATACTGAAAGAGGAACTCCCCAGGTCGGTAGGTGCCCAATATGCTACTGGAGATCAGTGGAGAAATAACTCCAGAAAGAATGAAGGGATGGAGCCAAAGCAAAAACAATACCCAGCTGTGGATATGACTGGTGACAGAAGCAAGGTCCGATGCTGTAAAGAGCAACATTGCATAGGAACCTGGAATGTGACGTCCATGAATCAAGGTAAATTGGAAGTGGTCAAACAAGAGATGGCAAGGGTGAACGTCGACATTCTAGGAACCAGCGAACTAAAATGGACTGGAATGGGTGAATTTAACTCAGATGACCATTATATCTACTACTGCAGGCAGGAATCCCTCAGAAGAAATGGAGTAGCCATCATGGTCGACAAAAGAGTCCGAAATGCAGTACTTGGATGCAATCTCAAAAACGACAGAATGATCTCTGTTCGTCTCCAAGGCAAACCATTCAATATCACAGTAATCCAAGTCTATGCCCCAACCAGTAATGCTGAAGAAGCTGAAGTTGAACGGTTCTATGAAGACCTACAAGCCCTTTTAGAACTAACACCCAAAAAGATGTCCTTTTCATTACAGGGGACTGGAATGCAAAAGTAGGAAGTCGAGAAACACCTGGAGTAACAGGCAAATTTTGCCTTGGAATACGGAATGAGCAGGGCAAAGGCTAATAGAGTTTTGCCAAGAGAACTCACTGGTCATAGCAAACACCCTCTTCCAACAACACAAGGTAAGACTGTACACATGGACATCACCAGATGGTCAACACAGAAACCAGACTGATTATATTCCTTGCAGCCAAAGATGGAGAAGCTCTATACAGTCAACAAAAACAAGACCGGGAGTGGACTGTGGCTCAGACCATGAACTCCTTGTTGCCAAATTCAGACTTAAATTGAAGAAAGTAGGAAACCACTAGACCATTCAGGTATGACCTAAATCAAATCCCTTATGATTATACAGTGGAAGTGAGAAATAGATTTAAGGGCCTAGATCTGATAGATAGAGTGCCTGATGAACTATGGACTGAGGTTCATGACATTGTACAGGAGACAGGGATCAAGACCATCCCCATGGAAAAGAAATGCAAAAAAGCAAAATGGCTGTGTGGGGAGGCCTTACAAATAGCTGTGAAAAGAAGAGAGGCGAAAAGCAAAGGAGAAAAGGAAAGATATAAGTATCTGAATGCAGAGTTCCAAAGAACAGCAAGGAGAGATAAGAAAGCCATCCTCAGCGATCAATGCAAAGAAATAGAGGAAAACAACAGAATGGGAAAGACTAGAGATCTCTTTAAGAAAATTAGAGATACCAAGGGAACATTTCATGCAAAGATGGGCCCGATAAAGGACAGAAATGGTATGGACCTAACAGAAGCAGAAGATATTAAGAAGAGGTGGCAAGAATACACAGAAGAACTATACAAAAAAGATCTTCACGACCAAGGTAATCACGATGGTGTGATCACTCACCTAGAGCCAGACATCCTGGAATGTGAAGTCAAGTGGGCCTTAGAAAGCATCACTACGAACAAAGCTAGTGGAGGTGATGGAATTCCAGTTGAGCTATTTCAAATCCTGAAAGATGATGCTGTGAAAGTGCTGCACTCAAAATGCCAGCAAATTTGGAAAACTCAGCAGTGGCCACAGCACTGGAAAAGGCCAGTTTTCATTCCAATTCCAAAGAAAGCCAATGCCAAAGAATGCTCAAACTACCGCACAACTGCACTCATCTCATATGCTAGTAAAGTAATGTTAAAAATTCTCCAAGCCAGGCTTCAGCAATATGTGAACCGTGAACTTCCTGATGTTCAAGCTAGTTTTAGAAAAGGCAGAG
The DNA here is from genome assembly GCF_016772045.2 of Ovis aries. Taxonomy (NCBI): domain Eukaryota; kingdom Metazoa; phylum Chordata; class Mammalia; order Artiodactyla; family Bovidae; genus Ovis; species Ovis aries. The sequence goes on from NC_056067.1 coordinate 64,673,632, forward strand.
GAGCCAGAGATCAAATTGCCAACATCCGCTGGATCATCGAAAAAGCAAGAGAGTTCCAGAAAAACATCTATTTCTGCTTTATTGACTATGCCAAAGCCTTTGACTGTGTGGATCACAATAAACTGTGGAAAATTCTGAGAGAGATGGGAATACCAGACCACCTGACCTGTCTCTTGAGCAACCTATATGCAGGTGAGGAAGCAACAGTTAGAACTGGACATGGAACAACAGACTGGTTCCAAATAGGAAAAGGAGTACGTCAAGGCTGTATATTGTCACCCTGCTTATTTAACTTCTATGCAGAGTACATCATGAGAAACGCTGGGCTGGAAGAAGCACAAGCTGGAATCAAGATTGCCAGGAGAAATATCAATAACCTCAGGTATGCAGATACCACTACCCTTATGGCAGAAAGCGAAGACGAAGTACAGAGCCTCTTGATGAAAGTGAAAGAGGAGAGTGAAAAAGTTGGCTTAAAGCTCAATATTCAGAAGACTAAGATTATGGCATCTGGTCCCATCAGTTCATTGGATATAGGTGGGGAAACAGTGTCAGACTTTATTCTGGGGGGCTCCAAAATCACTGCAATTGGTGACTGCAGCCATGAAATTAAGAGATGCTTACTCCTTGGAAGGAAAGTTATGACCAACCTAGACAGCATATTCAAAAGCAGAGACATTACTTTGCCAACAAAGGTCTGTCTAGTCAAGGCTATGGTTTTTCATGCGGTCATGTATGGATGTGAGAGTTGGACTGTGAAGAAGGCTGAGCACCGGAGAATTGATGCTTTTGAACTGTGGTGTTGGAGAAGACTCTTGAGAGTCCTTGGACTGCAAGGAGATCCAACCAGTCCATTCTAAAGGAGATCAGCCCTGGTATTTCTTTGGAAGGAATGATGCTAAAGCTGAAATTCCAGTACTTTGGCCACTTCATGCGAAGAGTTGACTCATTGGAAAAGACTCTGATGCTGGGAGGGATTGGGGGCAGGAGGAGAAGGGGACGACCGAGGATTAGATGGCTGGATGGCATCACGGACTCGATGGACGTGACTGAGTGAACTCCGGGAGTTGGTGATGAACAGGGAGGCCTGGCGTGCTGCGATTCATGGGGTTGCAAAGAGTTGGACATGACTGAGCAACTGAACTGAACTTAACTGAACTGTATGGATGTGAGATGGACTATAAAGAAGGCTGAGCACCGAAGAATTGATGCTTTTGAACTGTGGTGTTGGAGAAGACTCTTGAGAGTCCCTTGACTGCAAGGAGATCCAACCAGTCCATCCTAAAGGAGATCAGTCCTGAATATTCATTGGAAGGACTGATGTTGAATCTGAAACTCCAATACTTTGGCCTCCTGATAAGAAGAGTTAATTCATTTGAAAATACCCTGATGCTGAGAAAGATTGAAGGCAGGAGGAGAAGAGAACAACATAGGATGAGGTGGTTGGATGGCATCATCGACTCAATGGACATGAGTTTGGGTAAACTCCGGGAGCCGGTGATTTACAGGGACGCCTGGCGTGCTGCAGGCAATGGTGCTGCAAAAAGTCAGACACAACTGAGTGACTGAACTGAACTGGAAAAATAAAAACTTGACCTCCCCTGACAGTGAAGTGAAAGTGTTAGTCCCTCAGTTGTGTCCGACTCTCTGCGACCCTGTGGACTGTAGCCCGCCAGGCTCCTCTGTCCATAGAATTCTCCAGACCGGAAGACTGGAGTGGGCTGCCATGCCCTCCTCCAGGGAGTCTTCCCCTCCCAGGGATGGAACCCGAGTCTCCTGCACTGCAGGCGGATCCTTTACCTGGGATGCCAGTGGGTGCCTGTAAACTGCAGGGCACTTCTTACTGTCTAGCTGCCCGTACAGGCTGGGAGTTTTCTGGGAACTGGTCTGTGCCTAATTTTTCTCTGAGTTCTGTGTCTAGCAGAACCTGGCACAGCATAGGGGTGGTGTGTGGTGTGTGAGTTAGAAGTCTTTGATTTTAAGCAACAGAAATCGACTCTGTCGGGAGCAAAGGAAGCCCAGGCCTCCACACTTCAATTGGCAGAAGTCTGGAGGGGCCCCTGAACTCTACATACTCCTTCCAAGTCCTCCCCCTTTTCCTCTCGGCCCAACACTCTCACCCTTGCCGTTGCTGTCTGTGTGGAAACCACCAGGACTCAGCCCCTTGGGTCCTTCGCCACTCAGTATATAGCGTCAGGTCCCTTGGGCCATCCTGCATTCTTTGGACTCTCAGCCCTTCCCCAACCTGTGCTTCTTGTTGCTGCTGTTCAGTCACTCAGTCGTGTCTGACTCTTTGCGACCCCATGGACGGCAGCACGCCAGGCTCCCCTCCTTCACTGTTTCCTGGAGCTTGCTCAACCTCACGTCCACTGAGTCGGTGATGCCATCCAGCCATCTCATCCTCTGCTGCCCCTTCTCCTCCTGCCCTCAATCTTTCCCAGCATCAGGGTCTTTTCCAATGAGTTGGCTCTTTGCATCAGGTGGCCAAAACATTGGAGCTTCCGGTTCAGCATCAGTTCTTCCAATGAATATTCAGGACTGATCTCCTTTAGGATGGACTGGTTGGATCTCCTTGCAGTCCAAGGGACTCTCAAGAGCTTTCTCCAACAGCACAGTTCAGAAGCATCAGTTCTTTGGCGCTCAGCTTTCTTTATGGTCTAGTTCTCACATCTGTACATGACTACTGGAAAAACCATTGCTTTGACTATCAGACTTTGTTGGCAAAGTGATATCTTTGCTTTTGAATACAGTGTCTAGGTTCGTCATAGCTTTTCTTTCAAGGAGCAAGCATCTTTTGATTTCATGGCTAACAGACAGGCAAAACACCCAGGCATTCCCTATCCCCTTGCCAGGTTTTAGAGTCTAGCATTGCTGCAGCTGCTGGATTCAGCTATGCCTGAAGCCAACCACATCCTCCATTGCACTGAACACCATTGAGCCTGCACGTACTTCATGCTTATTGTCTGACTTTTCCATCATAGTGTAATAAGCTCCGTGAGGACAGGGCTTTGGTTTATGTCATTCACTACTGTATACCGAATGCTTAGAACGGTGCCTAGCACACAGCTCAGTTCAGTCGCTCAGTCATGTATGACTCTGCGACCCCATGAATCACAGCACGCCAGGCCTCCCTGTCCATCACCAACTCCCGGAGTTCACTCAAACTCACGTCCATCGAGTCGGTGATGCCATCCAGCCATCTCATCCTCGGTCGTCCCCTTTTCCTCCTGCCCTCAATCCCTCCCAGCATCAGAGTCTTTTCCAATGAGTCAACTCTTCGCATGAGGTGGCCAAAAGTACTGGAGTTTCAGCTTTCGCATCATTCCTTCCAAAGAACACCCAGGGCTGATCACCTTTAGAATGGACTGGTTGTGGCAAAACCAATACAGTATTGTAAATTAAAATAAAGTAAAAAAAAAAAAAAAAAGAAAGAAAGAAAGAAAGAAAAGTAAATACAATGAAATATTAAAAAAAAAAAAAAAAGAATGGACTGGTTGGATCTCCTTGCAATCCAAGGGACTCTCAAGACACACAGTAGGCACTAGATAAAGAGTTGTTGATGGAATTAGTAAATTGCTTAATCTAACTTCAGCAAAAGTATTGAATCTATTGGAAGTCTATGAGGTGCCTGGTCGAATCTATGGAAAAGCCAAATCATTATATCTCAGAAAACACAGAATGGCGGCAACTCCAAGGACCCCAAGACTGAATGACTCTCTTCAGGAATGTTTCCAATGACTTGAGTTCGAACATTTTGCATCCTTGAGGCAGAAGAAGGAACAAGGAATTGGCCACCCACTGGCCAAAGGAGGACAGGGTGCCACGGTAGGATATCTCACCTACATAGTATACTTCCTTGTCTCCGTACGAATGCATTCAGCTACAAGAAGTCAGATGTCTCTTAAAAGTGGTATAAGTTGGGGACTCCCCTGTGGTCCAGTGGCTGTGACTACTCACTCGCAATGCAGGGGGCCCGGGTTTGATTCCTTATCAGAGAACTAAAGATCTCGAATGCTTTAACTAAGACCTATCACAGCCAAATAAATAATTTTTTTTAAGTGGCCTGAGTCATAGAATAAGAAAAGGCACAGACTGGAAGGGAATACCTCAAAAGACACCGCTGGTACCGGACTGCTATCCAAAATATACAACGAACACATCATCCTCAACCATAAGGAAAACCATCACCCAATTTTAAAACTAGGCAAAAGAGCTTAATAGACATCTCACCAAAGACATTCAGATGCCAAATAAGCATATGAAGATATCCTCCACATCATATGTCTTAAGGAAATACACATTAAAACAACAAGATACACACCTGTTAGAATGACAAAAATTCAGAACAGCAGCAACAGTAAGTGAATGGATAAACTGTGAGAGTGAGAACTTACATGGTTTGTATGTGGGCACACTTTACAGGCCACCCTGCATCCCTGCCATGTCGCTTCAGTCGTGTCTGACTCTTTTTGATCCTATGGACCATAGCCCACCAGGCTCCCCTGTCCGTGGGGTTCTCCAGGCAGGAGTACTAGAGCGGGGGACTTCCTTGGGGGTCCAGTGGTTGGGAGTCCGCCTTGCACTGCAGGGGCCGCTGGCTCTATCCCTGATCCAGGAGGGTCCCACGTGCTGCGGAGCAGCTGTGCCCATGTGCCATAGGCACAGAGCCTGCCCTCTGGGGCCCTTGAGCTGAACCTGCTGAACCCATGTGCCTGGAACTCTGTGCCCCACAGCTGGGGAGGCCGCCACAGCGAGGGGCCTGTACACCGCAGCTGGAGAGAATTCCCCACACGGCAGCAAAGACTCAAAATAGCCAGAAAAGATGCATATCTCCTCAGTAAAACAAAAAAATACTGGAGTGGGTTGCCATGCCCTCCTGCAGGGGACCTTCCTGACCCAGGGATCGCAGGGGATCTTCCTGACCCAGGGATCGAACCCACGTCTCTTATGTCTCCTGCATTGGCAGGCAGGTTCTTTGCTGCTAGTGCCACCTGAGAAGCCCTTTACATGTCCTAAGTATGCCAACGTACTTCTTGGAATGACCACCTGTGAAAGCCAGAAAATGTAGGGTCACTGGTTTTGTTCCCCAAGCCTGAGACCTAAACAACCACAGACAACTATCAGACATGCACTGAGTCAATGACGCCATCCAACCACCTCATCCTCTGTCGCCCCCTTCAGGACAGAGTCGTGAACAGCAGAAGAGAAATCTTTGCGGAGCCCCCGAGAAGGGGAAGACGAGCCATCTGCTGTATAACATGAATTAAACGGTACAGGGAGGGGTGGAGTGGGGGGCCTCGAGAAGGTTTCATTAATGACTCATCGTGGGAAACTTGCGTATAGTCCTCCAGAGGATATCTCAGTTGGATTGGGTTTTATTTATTTTTGTATTCTTTTTTTAAAATATAATTTTATTTATTTTAATTGGAGGCTAATTACTTTATAATATTGTATTGGTTTTGCAATACATCAACATGAATCCACCACAGGTATACACGTGTTCCCCATCCTGAACCCCCCCCCCACCTCCCTCCCCGTACCATCCCTGTGGGTCATCCCAGTGCACCAGCCCCAAGCATCCTGTATCCTGCATTGAACCTGGACTGGCGATTCATTTCATATATGATATTATACATGTTTCAATGCCATTCTTCCCAATCATCCCACCCTCGCCCTCTCCCACAGAGTCCAAAGACTGTTCTATACATCTGTGTCTCTTTGCTGTCTCGCATACAGGGTTATCGTTACCATCTTTCTAAATTCCATATATATGCGTTAGTATACTGTATTGGTGTTTTTCTTTCTGGCTTACTTCACTCTGTATAATAGGCTCCAGTTTCATCCACCTCATTAGAAGTGGTTCAAATGTATTCTTTTTAATGGCTGAGTAATACTCCATTGTGTATATGTACCACAGCTTTCTTATCCATTCATCCGCTGAGGGACATCTAGGTTGCTTCCATGTCCTGGCTATTCTAAACAGTGCTGCAATGAACATTGGGATACACGTGTGTCTTTCAGTTCTGGTTTCCTCGGTGTGTATGCCCAGTAGTGGGATTGCTGGGTCATAAGGGATCGGGTTTTAAGTGACAATTAGCCAGAGAGGAGCAGAACAGTTTCAGGAAGGAAGATAGGGCTGAAGTGGGGGATAAATAGGACCCAGCAATGAGGGCCTGGGAGGCTTGACTCCAAGTTTAAACGTCATCCCTAAGGCAGAGGAGAGTGGAAGTGTGTCATGATCAAATGGGAGTGTTGTAGTAAACATTTGCCTCAGGATGGTAACCAATATCAGGGGCTGACCCTCAGTCAAGACTTCTCTTAACCAATGCTTTAGCTATTTAAAAGGTTTGAACTTGCAAACACATCGCAAGAATTGTTCAACAAGCACCTGTCCAGCTCTCACCGGTTTGCCAGCTGTTAGCACTTTCCTGCATTTTCTTTACCTTCTTTCATAGCACTGGTCCTCAGTTGACTCTGGCCTGAAGCCACGTCTCTCTGATTCGGATTGGCTGAGGTTGATCCCTATGGGGTCCCCTCCACCGTGTAGGAGGGCACTTGACAACTTTAAGAAACAGTTTTTATCTTCACAAGTTGGGGAGTGTGTGACCTGCTTCTCGTGGGTGGAGGCCAGGGATACAGCCGGATACCCTACAATGCACAGACAGTCCCTGCGACAAGAATCATCCCGGTCCAAACGTCAGAAGCGCCACGATCCAGAGACTCCACTTCCAGGCACAGTCCCCTTTTGGTAAACCAACAGAAAATTGTGGCAGGTATCATGACTCTTCGCTCTTAAACACTTCAGTGGGCATCTCCCAAGAACAAGGGCATCCTCTTTCATAACCACACTCGTCTTTCTTAACATTTACACAGTTCAACCATCTAATGTGGTATTATTTTAATACCATATTAAAATTTCTTTGGTTGTTCCCATGTTTTTGTACCTATTTTTTAAAATGAAATACCGAGAATAGGATCAAGGATCCACATCGCATTCAACTGTCATGTTAATTTGGTTTAAGTTAGAACTGGACATGGAACAACAGACTGGTTCCAAATAGGACAAGGAGTACATCAAGGCTGTATATTGTCACCCTGCTTATTTAACTTCTATGCAGAGTACATCATGAGAAACGCTGGGCTGGAAGAAGCACAAGCTGGAATCAAGATTGCCGGGAGAAATATCAGTAACCTCAGATATGCAGATGACACCACCCTTATGGCAGAAAGTGAAGAGGAGCTAAAAAGCCTCTTGATGAAAGTGAAAGAGGAGAGTGAGAAAGTTGGCTTAAAGCTCAACATTCAGAAAACGAAGATCATGGCATCTGGTCCCATCACTTCATGGGAAATAGATGGGAAACAGTGGATACAGTGGAAATAGTGTCAGACTTTATTTTGGGGGGCTCCAAAGTCACCGCAGATGGTGACTGCAGCCATGAAATTAAAAGACGCTTACTCCTTGGAAGGAAAGTTATGACCAACCTAGATAGTAAATTCAAAAGCAGAGACGTTATTTTGCCGACTAAGGTCTGTCTAGTCAAGGCTATGGTTTTTCCTGTGGTCATGTATGGATGTGAGAGTTGGACTGTGAAGAAGGCTGAGCGCCAAAGAGTTGATGCTTTTGAACTGTGGTGTTGGAGAAGACTCTTGAGAGTCCCTTGGACTGCAAGGAGATCTAACCAGTCCATTCTGAAGGAGACCAGCCCTGGGATTTCTTTGGAAGGAATGATGCTAAAGCTGAAGCTCCAGTACTTTGGGCACCTCATGCAAAGAGTTGACTCATTGGAAAACACTCTGATGCTGGGAGGGATTGGGGGCAGGAGGAGAAGGGGACGACCGAGGATAAGATGGCTGGATGGCATCACCGACTCGATGGACGTGAGTCTGAGTGAACTCCGGGAGTTGGTGATGGACAGGGAGGCCTGGCGTGCTGCGATTCATGGGGTCTCAAAGAGTCGGACACGACTGAGCGACTGAACTGAACTCAACTGAATCTAAGATGGCTTTTGTTTTGTAATTTTTTTTTTTAAGTTACAAGGTAGTTTTATAGATTGTTGGTTGAGTGAATACAGAAATGATGTTTTTAAATATATATATATATTTCAAACGTTAAACTTTTTATTTTGTGTTGGGGTATAGGTGATTAACAATGTTGTGATAGTTCAGGGTGAACAGCGAGGGGACTCAGCCATACATATACACGTACCCATTCTCCCCCAAACTCCCCTCCCCATCACCCTGATATCAGGCTGGCAGATAACATTAAAATGTATTCTTAAGTGAAGGGTAATTGCCTTATAATGTTGTGTTGGTTTCCGCTATACCACAACATGACTGCAATATTTCGTTTTTAAGGAATTTCGTCTATTTTTTGAAGAATCTCATCAATTTTGTCAGATTCGGGTTATATATTTTTGGCAATGACGCTGCATATTTGTTGCATCATGCCTGGAGACACAGGACGCGGTGCATTTTTATCTCCAGTTCCACTTCTCTGAAAGGAGATACGCCACTTGTTACCAATAAAGAGCTCGTGTGTGGTGGGTGTGGGTCAGGTCGTTCCTGCTAGAGAGAGGACTTTTTCGGGGCAGAGGCCATGGCGAGCTCATCAGAGGTGCCCAGTGCACTGCCAGGGCCTGCTTTGAGTAAACGCTCAGCGAACGTCTGGAAGGCGGAGAAGCGAGGGTGAAGCCATGAAGCAGGTGGGCAGAGGTTATCATCACTCATTCCATCCAGTAAATGTTAGTGGCTCATCTGCTCTCTCAGACGAGGTTCTGCTTGCTGGAGCTGCATCAGCAAACAGGTGAGCCAAAAGTCCTGGGCCTTACTCTCCAATGGAGGGAGGTGAATGCAGACAAGCTAACAAGAGCTTCTCAGCTTCAGCACTACTGACATTCTCCGTGGGGTCATTTCTTGTTGTGGTGGGGCTGTCCTGTGCGTTGCAGGATGTTGAGCGGCCGCCCTGGTCTCTGCCCATTAGAGGTCAGGAGCAACCCCTCTTTCCAGCTGCGGCAACAAAGAACATCTCTCGACACTGCCGAGTTCTCTGGGGAGCAGAGGCACCGCTCACTGAGAACTGCTGCAGCAAAGAAACGAGTAAGACCATTCCAGAAACTTAATTACAGAACAGAAGCAGACCCACAGACCTAGAGGACAGACTGAGAGTTCCCAGGGGAGAAGGGTGGGGGGAAGGGACCGTCAGGGGGCTCGGGATGGACACGTACACGCGGCTGTATTCAAAATGCTAGCCAACAGGGCCCCACTGTAGAGCACACGGAACTCTGCTCAGCGTCCTGCAGGAGCCTGGATGGGAGGGGAGTTGGGGGAATAGACACGCGTATATGTACAGCTGGGTCCCTTTGCTGTTCTCCTGAAACTATCACAACATTGTTAATCAGCTGTGCTCCAATATAAAATAAAAAGGTAAAAAAGTTATACATGAAGGTTCTACATCGAACCAATAGATATAGATAATTGTAATAATGTAATTTGTCATGAAATACTGAAAACCGTATCTACGCAGATACTACAAAATATTTCTAGGATATTATAGAAATAAATCAGTTTGTGCTGCGTAAAAAAAAGTTAAAAGAAATAAGTTCTGCATTTCAGGCACTGTCATTCAACAAGTTTTCATCGGGTGTGTGGCGAAAGATGCAAAGAGGGAACCAGACAGTCAAGACTCCATCTTCACCCACGGGTCCATTTTACAAAGGGAATCACTTCTTGTAAAGACTAAATATCTCTGATTAAAAAGCCGCAGCACTGGGCCATGTTGGGGGAGATCTCTTCCTGTCCACGAACTCTGAGATGTGTTTTCTCACACAAAGGCAGAGCTGCTGCCCCTGGGGCAGACGCGCCTGCCAAGTCCTCAGCTTCTCTGCTAACAAGCTCAACAAATCAAAAAGTTTCTTCGCAACTCCCAGGCCCTTCTCTGCTCGCCTCTGTTCCTAACGAGCTCAGAGGCCCTGGTCCTCAGCGGCCACCAGAGGTGAGATGGAGGCCAATTACCGCAGTCCCATCTGGCTCTTCCTGCTGCAGACACAGCCCCGCATGGCTGGATGCAGGGACCTCTCCCAGCGCTGGGCCTGTGAGCAGAGCTCTCATCCTTGGGGACCCCCCGGTTTAAACTACGTGAGGCTTTTCTTAGCAGTAAAACGATAGGTGGTTATGAGGAGCTAAATTGACTTGGGGCGGACGGAATTTACAACTCACGTTAGCACGCGAGCGCAGTCTCACTGGACACCAGGATTGGCAGAGGGAGGTTGGTTGAGGTCCGTTGGAATCAGCCTCTATTGTGTGTTCTTAACCGAGTGACATCACCTCTCTGTAGACACTGAACTTAATATGCAGCTCAAACAACAAGGCTGAAGGTGTGCACTCTCTAATGGAAATGAATTCCCGAGTGAGGACCCCAGACCCGTGGCTGTAACTGACATTCAGATGTTGACGGCTCCCGAGAATGTATGCCTCAAGCCAGGGCCTCCCCTCTAACTCCCAGGGCCGCGCAGCCCCTCTCCGACTCAGGCTTCCACTTGCACGTCTAACAGCTGCCATAAGATCTCCTCTAACTCGATATCTTTCAAATTTTTACTTGGCGGATGATTGCTTTACAGTGTTGTTTTGGTTTCTGCCGTACACTAACATGAATCAGACATATGCACACACACACACACACACACACACACGCGCGCGCGCGTGCCCTCCCCCTTGAAGCTCCCTCCCACGTCCCTCCACATCCCACCCCTCTAGGTCATCACGGAGCACTGGGTCGAGCTCCCTGCTTCACACAGCTAATCCTCACTGGCTGTCTATTTCACTTCTGTGCCCAAGCTTCCGTGCTCCTCTCTCAATCGTCCCGCCCGCTCCTTTCCCCACTGCGCCCACAGGTCTGCTCACTGTGTCTGTGTCTCCTTTGTTGTCCTGCAAATAGGTTCATCAGGACCATCTCTCTAGACTCTCTCTGTCTCTCTCTCTGTCTCTCTCTCTCTCTCTCTCTCTCTCTATATATATATATATATATATACACACACATATATATGTATAAATATGACCAAACATGCCCCCTCTTCAGAAGGTGAGCCAGTGTTAGTTGCTCAGTCGTGGTTGACTCTTTGTGACCCCATGGACTGTAGCCCACCAGGTTCCTCCGTCCATGGGATTTTCCAGGCAAGAATACTGCAGTGGGTTGCCATTCTCTTTCTCCAGGGGATCTTCCCCACCCAGGGATCGAACCCAGGTCTCCTGCATTACTGGCAGACTCTTTACCATCTGGACCAGGTAAGCCTGACCCATATATATATATATATATATATGGTTGGGAAGATCCCCTAGAGAAGGAAATGGCAATCCACCCCAGTATTATTGCCTGGAAAATCCTATGGACAGAAGAGCCTGGCAGGCTGCAGTCTATGGGGTCGCAAAGAGTCGGACACGACTGAGCGACTTCACTTCACTTCACACGTTAATATACAATATTTGTTTTTCTCTTTCTGACTTACTTCACACTGTATAATAGGCTCTAGGCTCATCTACCTCATTATAACTGATTCAAATGTGTTCCTTTTTATAGCTGAGTAATTTAATACGTTGATATGGGAGTTAAACATGTTTTTTAAAGCTAAGAAAGCTGGTTTTCAAAAGAGAAATGTCCCACTCTCCACTTGTCCATGAGAATGTATGAGTGAACAATTGTGCTTCACAGGCACTTTGTTACCAAAGATTCTGTTGCAGGAGGCAGTCTGAAATCAGAGACATTCGTTTCAGGGTGATACTACATCACTGAGCCTTGGACAAAGGGGACCAAGTTCTCCTGTTGTAACGGAGCTTCCCACAAACTCCCATATATAGAGAGAGATATAGATGGATGTCTAGACCCTGCAATATAATTGACATGTAACATTCAGTTCAGTTCAGTTCAGTTCAGTCGCTCAGTCGTGTCCGACTCTTTGTGACCCCATGAATCGCAGCATGCCAGGCCTCCCTGTCCGTCACCATCTCCCAGAGTTCACTCAGACTCATGTCCATCCAGTCGGTGATGCCATCCAGCCATCTCATCCTCTGTCGTCCCCTTCTCCTCCTGCCCCCAATCCCTCCCAGCATCAGGGTCTTTTCCAATGAGTCAACTCTTGGCATGAGGTGGCCAAAGTACTGGAATTTCAGCTTCAGCATCATTCCTTCCAAAGAAATCCCAGGGCTGATCTCCTTCAGAATGGACTGGTTGGATCTCCTTGCAGTCCAAGGACTCTCAAGAGTCTTCTCCAACACCACAGTTCACAAGCATCAATTCTTCGGCACTCAGCCTTCTTCACACTCCAACTCTCACATCCATACATGACCACTGGAAAACCATAGCCTTGACTAGATGGACCTTAGTCGGCAAAGTAATGTCTCTGCTTTTGAATATACTATCTAGGTTGGTCATAACTTTCCTTCCAAGGAGTAAGCATCTTTTAATTTCATGGCTGCAGTCACCATCTGCGGTGATTTTGGAGCCCCACAAAATTAAGTCTGACACTGTTTCTACTTTTTCCCCATCTACTTCCCATGAAGTGATGGGACCATATGCCATGATCTTCATTTTCTGAATGTTGAGCTTTAAGCCAACTTTTTCACTCTCCTCTTTCACTTTCATCAAGAGGCTTTTTAGTTCCTCTTCACTTTCTGCCATAAGGGTGGTGTCATCTGCATACCTGAGGTTATTGATATTTCTCCCGGCAATCTTGCTTTCAACTTGTGTTTCTTCCAGCCCAGCGTTTCTCATGATGTCCTCTGCATAGAAGTTAAATAAGCAGGGTGACAATATACAGCCTTGACGTACTCCTTTTCCTATTTGGAACCAGTCTGTTGTTCCATGTCCAGTTCTAACTGTTGCTCCCTGACCTACATACAGATGTCTCAAGAGGCAGGTTAGGTGGTCTGGTATTCCCATCTCTGTCAGAATTTTCCACAGTTTATTGTGATCCACACAGTCAAAGGCTTTGGCATAGTCAATAAAGCAGAAATAGATGTTTTTCTGGAACTCTCTTGCTTTTTCGATGATCCAGCGGATGTTGGCAATTTGATCTCTGGCTCCTCTGCCTTTTCTAAAACTAGCTTGAACATCAGGAAGTTCACGGTTCACGTACTGCTGAAGCCTGGCTTGGAGAATTTTGAGCATTACTTTACTAGCATGTGAGATGAGTGCAATGGTGCGGTAGTTTGAGCATTCTTTGGCACTGGCTTTCTTTGGAATTGGAATGAAAATTTACCTTTTCCAGTGCTGTGGCCACTGCCGAGTTTTCCAAATTTGCTGGCATATTGAGTGCAGCACTTTCACAGCATCATCTTTCAGGATTTGAAATAGCTCAACTGGAATTCCATCACCTCCACTAGCTTTGTTCATAGTGATGCTTTCTAAGGTCCACTTGACTTCACATTCCAGGATGTCCGGCTCTAGATGAGTGATCACACCATCATGATTATCTGGCTCGTGATGTAAAGGTATACCGTATAGTAATTTGGTACACATATGTGCATATGTGATATAGGTGTATCAGGTATATACATATGCATTACAAAGTGATAACAACAAGGTCCGTTAACACCTCCATCATCTCTCACAATTATATTTTTGTGTGTTTGGTGAGAACTTAGAAACCTTCATGAACAAAATGACTTTAAAAGATTTAACATGACCCTGCAATCCCACTCCTGGGCATATATCTGGAGAAAAACATGGCCCCAAAGGACACGTGCACCCCAGGGTTCACTGCAGCAATTTTTACAATAGCCAAGACATGGAAGCAACCTAAATGTTCACTGACAGAGGGATGGATAAAAAGATGTGGTACACACATACAGTGGAATATCCCTCAGCCACTAGAAAGAAATAGTGCCATCTGCAGCAACATGGTTGGACCTAGAGATGATCATACTGAGTGGAGTAAGTCAAACAGAGAAACCGAGATCTCCTGTGATATCCCTTCCATGTGGAATCTAAAAAGAAATTATACAAATGAAGTGAACTGCAAAACAGAAAGAGACTCATAGACTCAGAGAACGAACTTACGGTTACTGCGTGTGGGGGGAGGGACAGATTGGGAATCTGGGATGGACATGCACACATGGTTACATTTAAAGTGAATAACCAACAAGGACCTACTGTATAGCACAGGGAATTCTGCTCAGTGTTATGTGTCAGCCTGAATGCATGTGGAGTTTTGGAGGAGAATGGATACACATATATATTCATCACTGAGTCCCTTCGCTGTTCACCTAAAACTGTCACAACGTTGTCATTTGACTATATGCCAATATAAAATAAAAAGTTTTTTTTTAAAAAAGATTTTCTGAAAAACGTAAGATGTCTGAGAAAAGTACAAGAATGCTAACAGCAGTGTTCTTCATCTTGGCAAAAAAAAAAAAAGTGTTGAAAACAACCTTAAAGTCCACCAACATAGGGATGACTACACTGACTTTTCGTTCATAGTATGGGGTACTATGCAGCAGTCAAAAAGAAAGACGTGTTTTTGTGTGATCCATGTTTATTCAATGGGAATATCTCCAAAGCATGATAAGCAAAAAAAAAAAAAAAAAAGCACATTGCAGAAAAATTATTCTTGATAATAACCAGTATTAATAGTATTCAATAACATTAACTATCATGGCTTTTGATATTACCAGAACATTCTAGAAAGGTTTGTAACCAGGAGGCATGACTGATGCCCTACTTGTCAAAGAGCCTCATTCTCATCCCCTGTGGGGCAGAAAGTCCCCAGAGGTGGTGATGGATGAATTCCCAAGACGAACGGGAAACAGGCAACAGGAGGTGCTGCGTCCCAGAGCACATGCCGACATAAGTCCACAACACTGGCCCACCCCCCTGCTTTCTGTGCCCGCAGCTCCATAACGCAGGCTCCACCCCAGAGCCAGGATTCATCTCGCCTCTCTATCACCTCATCCCCTTGGAAGAACTGGCCTCCCACCAGCCCAGCTCTGCACCCAGAAGAGGCTCGGCCTCACCTGATGCCCAGGGGGGAGCCGTCAGGACACCCAGCTAGGTAGGTCAGGCTGCTCCAAGTTTCTGAGTGGGTTGCATCTCATACCTGGGGTGACTGGAGGCAGCAGAATGATTAGAACCTGTGGTTATAAGGGATAGTCAGCTGGTTTGAACTGCACCACTGCCACTTACTCTCTACACTGTTGTTCGGTCGCTAAGTCGTGTCCAACTCTTTGTGACCCCATGGACTGCAGCACACCAGGCCTCCCTGCCCATCACCAACTCCCGGAGTTTGCTCAAACTCGTGTCTAGTGAGTCAGTGATGCCATCCAACCATCTCATCCTCTGTCATCCCCTTTTCCTCCTGCCCTCAATCCTTCCCAGAATCAAGGTCTTTTTCAGTGAGTCAGTTCTTCGCATCAGGTGACCAAAGTATTGGAGCTTCAGCTTCAGCATCAGTCCTCCCAGTGAATATTCAGGATTGATTTCCTTTAGGATTGACTGGTTTGGTCTCCTTGCTGTCCAGGGGACTCTCAAGAGTCTTCTTCAGCACCATCTATGAGACCTCGGCAAATTGTTTAACCTCTGTGCCTCAGTTTTTCTATCTGTGAAAGGGGGGATGATAAAATGGCACCTGCCTCCTGGGGTGGTTAGGAGGACTAACTGTGTCACATGCAAAACCGCTCACTTGGGTTGGTATCTGTCTCTCAGGAAGCAATACTTATTTTTAAAGATTTGCCTCTACATAGAAAACCCTAAAGACTCTACCAGAAAATTACTAGAGCTAATCAATGAATATAGTAAAGTTTCAGGATATAAAATCAACACACAAATCCCTTGCATTCCTATACACTAACAATGAGAAAACAGAAAGAGAAGTTAAGGAAACAATTCCATTCACCATTGCAATGAAAATAATAAAATACTTAGGAATATATCTACCTAAAGAAACAAAAGACCTACATATAGAAAACTATAAAACACTGGTGAAAGATATCAAAGATGACAGAAATAAATAGAGAAATATACCATGTTCATAGATCAGAAGAATCAATATAGTGAAAATGAATATACTACCCAAAGCAATCCATAGATTCAATGCAATCCCTATCAAGCTACCAAAGGTATTTTTCACAAAACTAGAACAAATAATTTCACAATTTGTATGGAAATACAAAAAACCTCGAAGAGCCAAAGCAATCTTGAGAAAGAAGAATGGAACTGGAGGAATCAACCTGCTGACTTCAGGCTCTACTACAAAGCCACAGTCATCAAGACAGTATGGTACTGGCACAAAGACAGAAATATAGATCAATGGAACAAACTAGAAAGCCCAGAGATAAATCTATGCACCTATGGACACCTTATCTTTGACAAAGGAGGCAAGAATATACAATGGAGTAAAGACAATCTCTTTAACAAGTGGTTCCAGGAAAACTGGTCACCCACTTGTAAAAGAATGAAACTAGAACACTTTCTAACACCACACACAAAAATAAACTCAAAATGGATTAAAGATCTAAATGTAAGACCAGAAACTATAAAACTCCTGGAGGAAAACATAGGCAAAACACTCTCCAACATAAATCACAGCAGGATCCTCTATGACCCACCTCCCAGAATATTGGAAATAAAAGCACAAACAAACAAATGGGACCTAATTAAACTTAAAAGCTTTTGCACAACAAAGGAAACTATAATCAAGGTGAAAAGACAGCCTTCAGAATGGGAGAAAATAATAGCAAACAAAGCAACTGACAAAGAATTAATCTCAAAAATATACAAGCAGCTCATGCAGCTCAATTCCAGAAAAATAAACGACCCAATCAAAAAATGGGCCAAAGAACTAAACAGACATTTCTCCAAAGAAGTCATACAGATGGCTAACACACACATGAAAAGATGTTCAACATCACTCATTATCAGAGAAATGTGAATCAAAACTACAATGAGGTACCATTTCATGCCAGTTAGAATGGCTGCTATCCAAAAGTCTACAAGCAATAAATGCTGGAGAGGGTGTGGAGAAAATGGAACCCTCTTACACTGTTGGTGGGAATGCAAACTAGCACAGCCACTATGGAGAACAGTGTGGAGATTCCTTAAAAAACTGGAAATAGAACTGCCATATGACCCAGCAATCCCACTGCTGGGCATACACACCGAGGAAACCAGAATTGAAAGAGACACGTTTATCCCAATGTTCATCGCAGCACTGTTTATAATAGCCAGGATATGGAAACAACCTAGATGTCCATCAGCAGACGAATGGATAAGAAAGCTGTGGTACATATACACAATGGAATATTACTCAGCCATTAAAAAGAATACATTTGAACCAGTTCTAATGAGGTGGATGAAACTGGAGCCTATTACACAGAGAGAAGTAAGCCAGAAAGAAAAACACCAATACAGTATACTAACACATATATATGGAATTTAGAAAGATGGTAACAATAACCCTGTATGAGAGACAGCAAAAGAGACACAGATGTATAGAACAGTCTTTAGACTCTGTGGGAGAGGGCGAGGGTGGGATGGTTTGGGAGAATGGCATTGAAACATGTACATTATCATATATGAAACAGATTGCCAGTCCAGGTTCAATGCATGAGACAGGGTGCTTAGGGCTGGTGCACTGGGATGACACAGAGGGATGGGATGGGGAGGGAGGAGGGAGAGGGGTTCAGGATGGGGAACACGTGTATACCCGTGGTGGATTCAGTCAATGCATGGCAAAACCAATACAATGTTGTAAAGCAATTAGCCTCCAATTAAAATAAATAAATTTATTATTTAAAAAAACTTTTAAAAAAGACTTTAAAAAATATGGACCATTTTAAAAGTTTTTATTGAATTTTTTTTTTTTTTACAATATTGGTTCTGTTTTATGGGGTCTTTTTGGCCACAAGGCATGTGGGATTTTATCTGACCAACCAGGGATCGAACCTGCACCCCTTGCATTGGAAAGGGAAGTCTTAGGAAACGATATTTAAATCCTAGTTATCATTCTGCTGACATAGTATCAGGGACTCAAGACTGAGAAGTCGAAGTGGTAAGCCTGGTCAAGCTGCTGTTGCTAGGGAGCCGGATCCGTCTTGCTGTGGTGGTGGTCCTGTGCATTGCAGGATGTTCACCAATGTCCTGTCTCTACTCAAAAATGTCCTCAGATGGTGCCACAGACCCCTTCTTTGGGGGGCATGATCATCCTTGTCTGAGAACCACTGCTCTAAGTGAGATCACCGTGAGTGGAGGCATGTAAGCCAGAGCTATGAGACGGTGGGGTGGAAATACTGTGGGTAGCACT
This sequence comes from Ovis aries, assembly GCF_016772045.2. Lineage (NCBI taxonomy): Eukaryota > Metazoa > Chordata > Mammalia > Artiodactyla > Bovidae > Ovis > Ovis aries. The sequence goes on from NC_056067.1 coordinate 64,691,919, forward strand.
TGTGGAGAGGCAGTTCCTAAAATCTCATTCTACCCTTGAAGCGACGCTTCCATGCCACTCAGCAGCCAAGCTGAAGTCTCGCATTGGCCAATGGCTCAAATCCAGGGTGCCTGCTCCCCTCCACTGCTTCAGATTATGACGTTTCTTAAGTTATGTATTTACTTTTGGCTGCCCTGGGTCTTTCTTGCTGCTCACAGGCCTTCTCTAGTTGCAGCGAACGGGGGCTACTCTAGGGTTGCAACACGTGGCTTTCTCATGGCGGTAGCTTCTCTTGTTGCAGTGGAGAAGGCAATGGCGCCCCACTGCAGTACTCTTGCCTGGAACATCCCATGGACGGACGAGCGTGGCAGGCTACAGTCACGGGGTCATAGAGTCGGACACAACTGAGTGACTTCATCCACACTCAACTCACTCTTGTTGCAGAGCACGGGCTCCAGGGTGCACAGGCTTGTTTACAGCATACAGGCTCAGCAGTCGTGGCGCACACAGGCTCAGCTGCCCCACAACATGTGGAATCTTCCCAGACCAGGGATCGAACCCAATGCAGGGGTCCCCTGCATTGGCAGGCGGATTCTTAACCACTGGACCCCCAGGGAAGTCCCCGATTACGATGTTTGTGGTATTGTTTTTTATATCCATGCAGAGGTCTTACCACGCAGTTCTGAGAAACACAGACACACCCATTTGGAGAAAACAGTGAGAGACACAGTGTTCCACATGCCAGGCACTTCCCACAGTTACAGCTGTACTAACTTTACTCAGTCCTCATGATGATTCTATGGTGGGTGAGGGGACATTGTTATTCCGACATGTTTCAGATACAGAAGCCAAAGCACAGAGAGGTCAAGCAACTTGCCTAATGTCACACAGCTGGGGCACGGCTGGGCTAGGATTGAACCGTGGAGGGGGGCATTTGACATGCACAGTGCCATTTCCGCTTCTTCTTCCCTCTGGCTGGTTAGGATCTTCCCAACCCAGGGACTGAACCCAAGCCTCTCTTGTCTTCCTGCATTGTCAGCCAGGCTCTTCACCACCAGCGCCAGCTGAGAAGCCCTTTATATCTGAATTAACTGCCAAGTCAAGAAATTCAAACCACCACCACCTGGAATCCAGGTTCTCTTGAAAAGTATCAGGGAATCTGGCAATGCTTGGTCCACCACCACAGTTGGCGAGAGCTTGGAGCGGCCACCTCATTCCAACAGATTCCGTTTCCAGAGCCCCCATCACTCCCTATTCTGTCAGCTGGCTGGACTCACTAATTCACTAAATAATTCACTAAATACTTCACTGGATGTGTTTGCCCAGCCTCTGCAGATATGAGATTTTCAGACCTCCAGGGAGAACAAATCACGCATGTGTGGTTTTGTCTGTCTGTTTTTGTTTGGTTTTCAGGAGCCTAGCCATAGTAATCTGTAATTCAGTCCTGTCTATGTTACAGAGGATGGTTGATTTCCGTTTCCTTCCTGTGTGTGTGTGAGGGCATGCTCAGTGGCCTCTGACTTTTTGAGACCTCCTGGACTGTAGCAACCAGGCTCCTCTGTCCATGGGATTCTCCAGGCAAGAAGACTGGAATGGATTGCCATTTCCTCCTCCAGGATGCTTCCCGACCCAGGGATCAAACCTGCATCTCCTGCACTGGCAGGCGGATTATTTACCACTGGGCCACATGGGAAGCCCCAGGACAGGGGAGGGATCCAGAAATTCGGCCTCACAGGCCCCACATTTTCCTTGTGGCTGTTGAAAAAAAGAAGTTTTCACGTACTGAGACATAGGGAAGCCATTCCAGCTCATACATGGGTTAACCTGGATTCCATGCTAACTAACATAGCAGCAGCAGCAGCCTATGCATTGTACATCCGCTTCAATTATTTAGGAAAAGGGCACCTTGACCAGAAATGATGTCCATGTTAAAAATAAAGGTTAAGACCCTCCTTCTGGGTCAGCAGGGCTTGTCCTTCTTTGATAGTAAGACTCCTTTCCCGGGTGCCAAGTCCACACTGACTTGATATGTATGTGCTGGTCTCTTTTTAAACACTGAAGAAATATAATCCCCCTGACTTGCTTAACGTCTTTGTTCTGTTGTTTTTCAGCGGCTAAGTTATGTCTGACTAATTGTGACATCATGGACTGCAGCACGCTAGGCTCCCCTGTCCACTATCTCCCTGAGTTTGCCTAAACTCACGCCCATCGAGTTGATGATGCCATCCAACCATCTCATCGTCTGTTGTCCCCTTCTCCTCCTGCCCTCAATCTTTCCCAGCATCAGGGTCTTTTCCAGAGTCTGTTCTTCACATCAGGTGGCCAAAGTATTGTAGCTTCAACATCAGTCCTTCCAATGAATATCGAGGGTTATTTCCTTTAGGATGGACTGGTTTGATTTCCTTGCTGTCCAAGGGACTCTCAAAAA